>NC_137202.1:9748236-9803236 GCF_960531495.2 Zeus faber | reverse complement strand
AACCTTTGCTGATGTAGAACACATAATTCATCTATTCAATATTTTTGCCTGCATACGGGCACAGTAAAATAATTGCTCAATTCTGCTGAGATCTCACTCGTGCTTTGAACTCATTGGGTATAACATCGAAATAGACTTGAGGGTCAGAGGTATACGCCCTCTTTTTTCTGCCGTACTGCAGTGTTCCATCCCTATTCATTGCTTTTTCCCAATCACCTATCACCAAAGTGATGGGCTGTCCTAATTGTACTCAAGCCCATGTGCTGTCCCAAAATGCTGGCAGGGTATTGCGTAGCTTGTTTTCTCCACATATCCGGAAAATGTCTGTTAGCGGTTGGTTTGGGAGTGTCATTTTAGGCTGGAACAATTCTTATACTGAACCAACTCTCCCTTCTTGTTGATAGTCAGATGCCCTTTTTTGTGTCTATTGTCACATTACATTGGGTAAACTGCCCGATGCTAATATTTCCTTTTTGCAAATAACACTCATGCATTCAAAGGATCTTCAAATTCTTTAGTCCTATCCGCCTTTTCTGTAGATATTTAGATACTACTAGATTCACATCATTCCAACAGTTTTTTCATCAACTTGGATAACCCTCATAAACGTTTTCCCCCCCTTTCTTCTAAGATCATTCATACATTCTACAGCACAGGGGATTTTAGGCTCTCTCTGGATTTCCAGCACCTGGACCTGCATCCTCCGGGGGTGCCTCTCCCACCGGATCCCCAGCATCCAAACCTTCCTCATGGTCTGGTCTGATCTCTTCCCGGGGTACCCTAGTGCAGTGATTAAGATGATACTGTAGTTTCTTGATGAATTTGATGTGTTGATGAAGGAGTTACCACTGACACTGACTTGAGTAAAATAATAGGTTTATTACAAAAGAACAGCATCAGACCAGACTTGCCAAGGACGTCCAGGAGAGAACCGAGCCGATGGATTCTCTGCCGGATGCAACTCGGGCGGGTTCTTTTATGCTTGTCCAGAGACAACGCTGACCATCTGATTCCCCTACATAGGTCACAGGTCACATTCCACCTCCCTTATCTCCGGGACCCCTGGTGATGTGCTCTCTCTCTCAGGACCCCTGGCACCGTGTGTTAGTAATTATTTTATACAACTGGGGCTGTCTTGGGACGCCACACATTCCAAGACACCTCATATTTCTCCCCTTCAAGAATACACTAAGTCTCGACAGAGAGAAGATTAATTGATCTTATGACGTTAATTGACTTAATAGAAATCACATACTAACAAACAAACTGATTATAATATACCCTTCTGAACCTGCTTAGTCGTAGCTATACAATACATTTGTGGAGTGTGAGAGCGAAAAACCCATCTGGCAGCTTCCTTTCTTAGTTCTTTCAACAAACAATCAAGACATGAATATTCTCTCATAGTCCCTCTGCCCCAGGCAACCACCTATTGCACTCCAAATCAATTAACCGCAAAGAAGAAGGGTTTAGACAACTGTACAGGATGTTACATATAAGTGCATACATTCAGAACCTCAGTAATAAATCAAAAACTTTGTCCAAAGTCGGGCTGGTCCACCCATCAGACCTTCCAGTGAACCTTTCCCTGCCTATCATCAATGTCCTTCAAAACCCGCAAAAAAGAAAATACCTGAGGTCCCAATATATTAATTTCACCCTGTTACAGAAAACTTCAAAGAAAACAATACTAAATCAAAGTAATATGTCTTGCTAAAAATATCTACTGTAGAGTACAGACTTTTCATCCATAATACAGGTTACATTGAAATAAACAAACTCCAATATTATAAAAACCTGCATAACACATATGTATGCATTGAACTGTTGCTTTTAAACACCATCAATCTTCAATGCTATTTCACTTGACACTCCTAATCATGATCACTTCACCCGTATAGTCCTTCAAGTTTTATTTACTTAAAGCGGTATCCATAGGGACCTGTCCATTCAGCCCTCTAATGTTTCCTAACAGAGAGCGGCATCCACAGCATTTTTACATTACCCTATCAATTCAGTCCTTCAAGTTTTATTTTCTTAATGCGGTATCCATAGGGACCTGTCCGTTCAGCCCTCTAATGTTTCCTAACACAGAGCGTTATCCGCAGGATTTCTAACACTTATGCATGCTTTTCCTACTTCCCGTAACCCAACCACCTTTGCTGCTCATTCTCTTTACTTTTTTGTTTGTTATTTGGGGAGTCCTACTTACTGCTCAGCCCTTGCGGTTAGTTGGCATGAACCAAACAAAAACTTCTAGCTAATAGTAAGAACTTTGCTAACCTCTGTTTGGAGTGGCCACTCGCTTTTTTTGTGTGGTCTGGTCCGGACCCTCCCTGGGGTTCAGCAGCTCTTCAGAACCTTCTTTCCAATCCTGTTCACGATGCCAATTAATGTCATGGAGAATAAGTCATCGATTCTTTATCAAAAAGCAATCGAGGTAGAGTTGAGTTCTGAGGTAGACCTTTATTACAAAGTAACAAAAGCTGAGGTGGTCTGCAGAACATCTGTTTTTGCAGAACCTGGCATACATCTTTATACATTGGCCTACTTTTAGAGTCCTGCCTACATTCTTTTCTGTGATGGATCTTTCTCCTGTTTCCTGGATCCCATCTTCCCTTGACAATTTTGTTGGCCGGGTGCCCCCCTAATCTCCCTTGCCTAACCGCCTATTGCTATGGTGTTGATATACAATACCCACAGGCATGTGTGCTATCCACAGCTGCCTCTATTTTGGTGCCCTTTGTACAGAGATATATCCATTACTAGTTAGGTTTTTCTCACATAATGTGCTTAAAATTACACCATAGTACCAGGCCCAATGGCACCATTGGCCTGGGCATAGGTGCCAAATTGTTCCGTGCGCATGCGTAAGAAGGTCGTACTCGTGGGGGAGCTCCCACGAGGGGCCCACACTCATGTCGCACAGATCGGCCAACCACGGTTGGTTGGGCCAATATGGGATCACCAGCCACAGCACCAGGTTGTCCTGCCGCACCGGGTCCAGCAACGGCTTAATGAGTGCAACAGGGGCAAAAGTGTAGAGAGGTCTCTTGCAACGCAAACAGCCTAACCCCATCCAGATCTACTCCATCATCTGGGGGTGAGGCCCCAGTGTGACACCCGGGTCTGAACTAGTAGGAGTAGGTAGTCAGGGAGAGTTTGACGCAGGCAGGGCACTCCATGGTGTCCTCTAGGAGTGCCGCCTCAGCGTGCTGCCTATCCAGGCACCGTCACAGGACCAATGGCGTTCGCCTTTCTCTCTGTGGTGTCTGCAGTCCGGATACGACCTCCTTGATGCCATTGCTCCATGTACATTTTATATATATATATATATATATATATATATATATATATATATATATATACACTGCCTCACCGAAGGGTACACAAGCCGGTGAATCAAACTGACTCACACAAGTTGGATCCGAGAGGTGAAGCAGGCGTGGAAGAAAAAACTTGATGGATTCTTCTTACGCAAAGTAAGAAAAGAGGAGGAAGCCGGAGTCGAACCGCAATATATACTCCCGGGGGTGGGACGGAAGCGTGGCGTCGGTGATGTGACGATTAGTCCCATGAGTAATAGATCGCAGTCCCTGCGATATGGAACTGAACCATGTTCAGTCACAGAGGAGACAGGTCTTCGTGATTTAAAAATGTTTAGACCAGGGAGTAGACATGTCTTTCAGGGTTAAACATGGGGAGAGTTATTATATGGTGTATGTCAGTGCAGGGAAAACTCAGTGTTTTAAGTGTGGAGACGTCAGGCATACTAGAAATGCCTGTGCACACAGGAAGCAGCTGTCCGGAGGCTCGCAGAGACTGCAGTGAAGGCTGCGCCACAGCAGCCACTCCCGAAAATGTTGAAAGTGGGCCAGCAGGCAGCAGCTCCCTGGAGAAGCAGCAGGAGGTGCGGGACGGTGACCAGAAGGAAACGGCTGAACATGCAGATCTCACTCACTATGAGAGGTACCAGGAGGATGAGGCGGTGGACTGTTCTGATTCTGACAATATGTCCATTTCAGATTCCCAGAGCCTCTACACACTACATTTCTAGATGAAAGATTTGGAAAATCTGTCATTGTTAGGGATAATTTCCCTGATGTTTCCGTAATGCAAAAAGTTGTAAATTTTGAAGAGTTGGACAAAAACAAACGTTATAAGCTCAGAAAGTTTGTCACCATGCTGGGGAAAGGGCTAAATCGAAGAGAAAAAGACAAAGTGAACAGATTAAATTGTAATTGTGTATGTGTGTGTATACTGTATATACGGTATATTTATACATATATTTGTATAAATATATGTATAAATATATATGTATAAATTTGTATATTTGTACCATTTGTATGAATGTGTCTGTCCGTATGTGTGTGTGTGTGTGTGTGTATTTATATACAGTATGTAAGTGTGTGTTTATGTATATATAGTTCCCTTTAACCTGTGTCTATTTGTGGCACTTTTAGGGCCCAGCACAGAGACACAGTCGATGGGGTCGAGAAATCACAGTTTATTGTAGAGAGTAGGCTAGGTGGAATCAGCCCAGGAGCAGATGGACACGCGTCATGACAAGGGCTCCTCTCCTGAGTTGTGTGTGGGGATGGGAGGTTTTTTAACTTGTTGCACGTTAGACCAATGACAACAGGTATGCAGCCACTTTGATCCTGGGCCCCAATTACCTAGACCAAGGACGGATGTGGCCGCTCAAACCACACCATCCCCACAGCACACTACTATTTGTTTATTTATTTTAAATTATTCGAGATTCAAGAAGTTTATTTGTCACATACATATACATACATGCAGTGAAATGTCTTTGCAACGCACCCGGAAATGATGCACAATAAGTTCTAAACCGAACATAACAGCTAATTTCTACCTAGCTAACTAACTGAAACGAACTGCTTCCTAAAACGTAATGCAGTTAGTGATTGGAATAATATAATATAAAATGTAAAATTGTAAAATAAGACTCAAAACGGTTATACAGGGGGCAAAATACAAGTAAAGGGAATAGAGTTATGTGTGTATTGTGTGTGTGTGTGTGTGTGTGTGTGTGTGTATCATTTGAGCACCTTGTGAATAAATGTGATTTTAAAAATTATTATTCTCTCTCTCTTTCTCTCTCTCTCTCTCTTTCTCTCCCTCTCCCTCCCTCTCTGTCATTGTCCCTTCATGCAATATTCATCAAGTTGCCTACACACACACACGCGCACACACACACACACACACACACACACACACAAACACACACGCGCACACACACACACACACACACACACACACACACACACACACACACACACACACACACACACACACACACACACACACACACAGACACATGAAATATATGCACATGATTATATGCATGCACATGTCTACACATTCCCTGGCTGTGTGTGTGCGTGTTAATCTGTCTAACCTCAAACAGTCCCTTACGAGGACCAGTCGGTGATCAGGAAAATCGATATCTGCTGCTTTTCCTTTTTTGTATTGAAGCTGTACATTCATCACCACACTGAGCTACACGGGATAGAATCATACCAACCCTGGCAGTCTCTCTCTCTCTCTCTCTCTCTCTCTCTCTCTCTGTCTATCACTCTGCCCCCTCCGGAAAACATTCTTATAAATACATTAGTCAGCCTCCGAACTGGAAATAATAACGACGATGTCCTCCTTCAGCCACATCATTTAAAATCCTCTAACCTTTATCAATCCAGGGGGAGAGAGAGAGAGAGAGAGAGAGGGGGAGAGAGAGAAGAGAACGTGACGGAAACTTCCCGCCGAACCCACTGTTTGCCGTGATGCTCGCCAGCTCTCCCGGCTCGGACGACACAAAGGAGCTGGAAAATTAAATGTCAGTGGGATTCAATTCACTTGATCAGCGGCCTCTTCCTCGCCGCTGACCTTAGAAGGTGAAAATGCCCGCCTCAAGCGCATTAGTGGGTGAGAAATGTTCCCTCTCCTTCACTCTTTCTCTCTCCCTCGCCTTCCCCCCCTCTCCCCGTGTGACGGGGTCACGTGTTCAAGGTGTCGGACCCCCTGGGACTCCATGTTGGGGTTTGTTTTTTTTTTCGGTGAAGAACCTTCCTCTAGCTGTCAAAGTTGTAAACACTGTGATCACGAACCAGTGATGCCATGCTGAATTCCAAAAGAGAAAGTTTATTTTTTAGATAGATAGATTGGTTGATTCACAAACTTTGGATGAAAGGGTTTTGATTTTTTATTTATTTTTTATTCTGTAGAGCAGAATGAAATTATTAGATCTTTTTAAAGTTGAAGACACTCAATTCATTCATAAGCATGAGAGCAATGTCCCTGACTACGGCACCATCAAATTGATATCCTGTCCCAGAACAATATTAGGAATAACTATATCTTATTCTAATTAGACAAAAAATATGAAGAAATGAATAGAATGAAATGAAAGGAAATGAAAACCCATGGAGTTTGATAGCAAACAAAACCAGTCAGTCTATATGTGTTTCTCATTGTCACAACAAATCACTTGCTATAATAACTCTTGCAAAGTCATTTGTGACAAAATGCATCAAATTAGCACGTTCATTTATAGTCTATTTTAACAATAAATGTGACGAAATTTGATTGATGAGCCCTGACTCAAATCTCACTACTTTAGATACTGTTTTCTTCAAATGAGACTACGGCTAAATAATGTATTTTATCAAAATGACCTATCATAAAAAACAGAAGATTTTTTTCCCCTCATATTCTCATATTTTATTATATCTAACATATATTCTTTTCAATGAGAGATCTCTGTGAAACGTTTCCAACCACATGACAGGCCCCACACAGACGTCTCAAAGACACGTCTCCAACACACACACAGACGCACACACACACACACACACACACACACACACACACACACACACACACAAACATATTTACACCCACTGTGTTCTACTCTTAACCACGCCCCCCTCCCCCTCCCCTCTGCCCTTTGTAGGTGTCATAAATCAATCAAAGTGACGGGTTTGAAAATGCTCCAAAGAGCATATACGTGTATAAAACTCCCTTAGCACTACATAACACTTCATTCATCCCTTTGGAGAAATCCATGTGTCACAGCAGCAAAAAGAACTAAGATTGAAATACAAAATAAAAATCACGTACACATCTACAGCCAATACAACCGCTTTGAGTTGCACATCATGAATGAAAGGTGCTATACAAATAAAAATAGTTATTATTATTATTATTATTATTATTATTATTATTATTATTATTATTATTATTATTATTATTATCCATCCACATAGTTGACATGGAGTGGCACTGTGCTGACGAGTAGTCGTGAGCCGAATGTGGGCAAATGGCAGTTACTTACACAAACATGGAAGGACTTACACAACCGTAAATAGGTGGGGGTTTCCCGGACTCCATGTGGTGAACCCTTGCTGGAGAGTAACATCTAAAGCCAAAAATAATTTTGTAAATAGGAAATAAGCCAACACTCCTCTTTGGCTGCTGTCCAACCACAACACAGTAAAAATTTGTATTATTATTAAATTGCTCCTCTAAGGCAGTGATTCTCAAATGGGGGTGCTTCGCGTAACTGCAGGGGGTACTCCGAAAATAAAATAAAAAAGTGTTAAAAAAATATATTGGTTATATGTAATGTTTAAAAAAAAAATACATACGATGCACATACAGTACAGCATTTATGTTAATTTTCTTTTTTTTTCCTCACAATGCCAGTGAGGGGGGTACTCACCTGAAAAAAGATCTTAGACGTGGTACACCACTAAAAAAAAGTTTGAGAACCCCTGCTCTAAGGGAATAAAACCAATTTGTGGTGATTTCCATGAGGTGATTCTCAAGCACCGAAACTTCCATACACACAAAGAGGAAGTAGAATTGGGTTCTGTATTCGCTCGGAATTAAAAAGACATCTTGGTTTAGAGTCAGTCAGACCCCCATGATGAATTCCTCCACTGTGGCGCCGGGTCCTCTCCTCGCGTTGCTCTGCTCAGAGTCTGACGTGCCCAAGGTAATCGGGTTTTTCCTGAATTATTTTGGGTACAATCTCTCATTTATTTCTCCAATTTCGGTACGGTATTTATTTATAAACATAAAAAACAACAAACAAAAAAAAAACCTAACACATACACATACTGACAAGTTAGAGCTTCGGGATTCGGTAAAATGATGTGCAACCAGCGAGGAAATAATTCCACCCAATAAATCACTCTGAGCGACTGACTTCCAACAGAGACGTTTCCCACTGAAAATTCCACTTCCATTTGTGAAGAATGACAAAAGAAACAGCAACTTCTCATCGGTGTCTCTCGCTCCCTGGTGAATTACACCCAACATTTCAAAGATTTATTGTGTTATTTTCAATATTGTTGGAATATTGTAATGTATTTAAAAGTCTTTTTTTTTTACTTTTAGGGAGATGGGGGGGCTTTTAGATTGTTCTACTCTCGCGCTCATCTTGAAATGATTAATGTTTCATCTGGCAGCCGGATTGGAAAAATGGAAGTGTGATGGATTGGGGCCATTGGAACTGCAGCACAGTGGAAAGGATTTAAAGATTCACACACAAACTGTGATTTGCAGCGAAGATCCTTCAAGTGCGGGGAAGTTGCACAACTTCCCTATGAAGACGCTCTGAGCTGAGGGGGATCCTCCTGCCCCGACGACCATTTTAATATGTAATCTAACCTGACAGATCTGAGAGCCAGGTATCTCAGCAGTTTTTAAATTGACGCGAGTGTGTGTCTATCTGTCAAACAGTCATTTTTGCATGGGCATGTGGTGCTCGATTGTCGGCAACTGATCTCAATGTTGATGACCGGCGACGTCATCGGAAGAAACATCTTCTTTTCTTTCCTGGTAGAAAACTCCACACTCCATCTTGACTGTGGAAGAGATTCTTCTGCAAGGATCAGTGAGGTTAATCTGCCCGCTACCAGAAAACAACAACGGAGAATATTCAAGATATTTATTCTGCAGAATAAAGAGAAAGATTCAGTGCTGCTCCAAAGTAGTCTTCTGATCAGTCTAATCTTATTTCTGATCAAGAGGGCTTCAAAACAGAGACAATGTTTTAAAAAACTCCCCCTCTGGAGGTTAGCGTTTTTCTCTCACATGACTCACTCTCACACTTCAGACACAGAGGTGACGCCTCTACTCGTGTTTATAGGAAACTTTTGCGACGTCATACAGATTTCTAAGGGCGTTTTTTTATGTTCAAACATGCTCATAAGAATCCCCGTGCACAAACTTTGTGATTCAGAAATAACTCAATGTTGTTCATACTAACATTTCCAAGAAAAAGAAAACAAAAAAATGAATGTTGATGTACAGTTTTTCCAGCACATCTGTGGGATGTGCTGGAAAAACAAACCCGATCCCTGGAGGCCCCATCTTACATTTACATTTACATTTCGTCATTTAGCAGACGCTTTTATCCAAAGCGACTTACAATTATTCAAACACCGACGGACGCAGCCATCAGGAGCAATGAGGGGTTAAGTGTGTTGCTCAAGGACACTACAGCCTGCTAGCAGGAGGAGCCTGGGATCGAACCAGCAACCTTTAGATTACTAGACGACCAGCTCTACCTCCTGAGCTACCGTCCCCAGACCATGTGGTCTGAACTACTGCCGAGTTCAGACCACATGGTTCTGGCCTTATTTACCACTCGCCGACAGGTTTTTGGCCCCCAGATCAGAGGCAAAACAGAGCTCACTCCCGTGAGCGACGAGCGTGTGTTGTGAACTGCCCAGGCCACGAGCCGACCGCTCGCCAATGGCTTGCCGATGGCGAGCGGAGAGCGGCAAGATATCAAGCAGCTTCAATATCTGTTGGTGACGGGATCGAGTCGGGAATGACGCAACGAGCTACAGCCAATAAGAGCAGACACGGGGTGATGGGGGGGGGGGTTGAGAAGCAGAGACGGTGAGACGGGAGTGCATGGAAACAACCTATTTTACTTTTCTTCTCTAGGTTTTTAATATGTTTCTTATCTAAATTCTGCTTTAATTGTTTTTTTGTTTTCTTTTACATTGATACAAGAATATAATAAAAATAAATTATCCTGTCCCACGCATGGTATCACGTCATTTCCGGTGTCAACGCTAGTGTGTGTTTTCGTGACAAAACGTAGCTTGGAGACCCGACAGACTCGTTGGGGATTCCCCCTGTCACCGATCAGTCAGGTTATGTAAAAACCACAAGACTGCAAGATTCCCCATCACAAGACAAAAAAGTGTGCAGTGTGAACAGTGCAGCGATCTGACGACTTTGAAGGTCGTGTAGTGTGCCCATGGCATTACATATCCATCTAATATATAGCCAATACAGCCTAACCAGTTATACATATCTGTCTTACTGGTTATATATCCATTTGACTAGTTATAAGATAAGATAAGATAAGATAAGATAAGAACTTTATTAATCCCGCAAAAGGGAAATTCACGCATTGCGGCAGCAAAAAACAGTGCAGTCATGAATGACATTAGATTTTTTTTTTTGTTTCATTGAATTAGGAAACGGAGGAAGAGAAATACATCGAAAATAAAAACACACTTTTTTTTTTGTTTTGTTTGCAGAAACGGGGAACGGGGGCGCGCAGCGGAGCAGAAATTACTCCCTCTCCATTACGCATTTCGTATCAACACTGGTACCAGTGTAGGTACGGTGTATTGATATAGTACATGTAAGCTGGACACACAAAAAATGTTTTTGTTGTTATAACTATACAGGGATATTTAAAAAAAAAATACATTTCTGCCATAATACTGCACAAAAATTGTATAGACAGTCATTTTGGTCTCACCCCCTCTGATGGTGTCACCCGGCGCGGTCTGCACCCCCCTGCACCCTCCTGGTGACGCCACTGATCAGTAGTATCAAGTGAAGTTGCATTACGAGTGTGTACCTTTTATATTGTATACCTGTCTAACATGTTGTATACCCGTTGTTTAAACGGTCATATATGCATTTAATGGATTATATAACCGTTGCTTCTTCTTCTTCTTCTTCTTCCGGCTGCTACCGATCTGGATATAAACCCATCAAACTGGTTATACACCTGTTTATATACCTGTCTAACTAGTGATGTACCCCCATCACTGGTTGTATAACTATCGTGCTGGAAGTAAGGTTGTGGCATACAGGGGCTGATGGTCAGGAGTTGTTTTTTTCGTGTTCTACCCTTTAAAGGTCTGCAATATCTGCAGTGACCGAGCAGCGATGACATCTCAGATCCGGATGAAAAACTCTCAAACAGCAGCTCTGACTTTTTACGTCTCCAACTGTGTTACATGAATTTGTGATTGCTGTCGGGGGGTGAAAGTGAAGCCGGCATTTCTGAACTAGCTCCCTGAGTGTGTGCACCTCTGATACAACATGATGAATTCATTTCCTGCTTTTAACCTGGATTTTCCCCCATTTTCTGCGAAGCACTCTGTCTGTCTGTCTGTCTGTCTGTCTGTCTGTCTGTCTGTCTGTAGCGTTACTGACCAGACTGATATGTATATACATATAGAGACTGAAGTTGCAAATTTGGCAAAGACTATACACACATATACCTTATTTTAACACTATATACACTATTTATCACACTATATACACGTTTATAACACTATATATAACACTATATACATTATATACACTTTTTATAACACTTCATATTCTTGTAAAATAAAATATATATATTTACTCAATGTAATATACCATTTCAGGACCAAATAATATTTAATCACATGCCTAGAATGTTTTATTGGTTCTGTGGAGTAATAATTCTGTCTTTTGAAAAATCTGCCTAACACCAGATACACTGCTCAAAAAAATAAAGGGAACACATTCTAGATCTCGATGTATGAAATATTCCAGTTGAAAATCTTTATTCGTTACATAGTGAAGAATCTTTAACACACGATGGTGGCCGGTGAAATGTGGCCTCTGCATTTGACCCATCCTGGCTTGTCCTTTCTCCAGGGGGAGAGCCAGGAGCAGTGTCCATCGCTGGTCAGATGATGTGTGCATGTTTTTTTGGTGGGGTCCTTAATGATTGTAGGTGGAGGAAACCCCATGTGAGCACGGGGAGAACATGCAAACTCCACACAGCTCCTATTTGGGAGATAACCTGCCAGAGCACAGTGCCAACAGCGCCTCAGGTGGGAATTGAACTTAGGACCTTCTTGCTGTGAGGCAGCAGTTCAATGCACTGCACCACCGTGCCACTGCCAGGTCTGGATCCAGAGGTCTGGATTCAAAATCATACTCTAAATAAAAGTTGAAAAATCAGATCACAGGCTGATCCACTTCTGTGGAAATTCCTCAAGACAGTTCAAAATGAGGCTCAGTAGTGTGTGTGGCCTCCAAGTGCCTGTATGCACTCCCTACAACGTCTGGCCATGCTCCTGATGAGACGACGGATGTTCTCCTGAGGGATCTCCTCCCAGACCTGGATCAGGGCATCACTCAACTCCTGGACAGTCTGTGGTGGGACGTGGCGTCGCTGGATGGAGCGAGACATGATGTCCCAGAGGTGCTCGATTGGATTCAGGTCTGGGGAATGGGCAGGCCAGTCCAGAGCATCAAAGAAATCAGGAACTGCTGACACACATGCAGCCGAGCATTGTCATGCATCAGAAGGAACCCAGGGCCCACTGCACCAGTATATGGTCTGACAATGGGTCTCAGGATCTCATCCCGGTACCTAATGGCAGTCAGGGTACCTCTGGCTAACACATGGAGGTCTGTGCGGCCCTCCAAGGATATGCCTCCCCAGACCATCACTGACCCACCACCCAACCGGTCATGCTGGAGGATGTTGTAGGCAGCAGAACGTTCTCCACGGGGTCTCCAGACTCACGTCTGTCACATGTGCTCAGTGTGAACCTGCTTTCATCCGTGAAGAGCACAGGGCGCCAATGGCGAATCTGCCAATCCTGGTGTTCTCTGGCAAATGCCTATCGGGTTGCACGGTGTTGGGCTGTGAGCACAGGTCCCACTTGTGGACGTTGGGCCCTCATACCACCCTCATAGAGTCTGTTTCTGATAGTTTGAACAGAAACATGCACATTAGTAGCCTGCTGGAGCTCATTTTGTCGGGCTCTGGCAGTGCTCCTCCTGTGCCTCCTTGCACAAAGGAGCAGATAGCGGTCCTGCTGCTGGGTTGTTGTCCTCCAACGGCCCCCTCCATGTCTCCTGGTGTACTGGCCTGTCTCCTGGTATCTCCTCCATGCTCTTGACACTGTGCTGTGAGACACAGCAAACCTTCTTGCCACAGCGTGCATTGATGTGCCATCCTGGATGAGCTGCACTACCTGAGCAACTTCTGTGGGTTGCAGACACCGCTTCATGCTACCTCTAGTGGTGAGGGCACTGGCAAAACGCAAAAGTGACCAAAAATCAGCCAGAAAAGATGAGGACAGGGAAATGGTCTGTGGCCACCAGCTGCAGAACCATTCCTTTATAGGGGTTGTCTTGCTCATTGCCTCTCATTTCCACCTGCTGTCTGTTCCATTTGCACAACAGCAGGTTAAATGGATTCACAATCAGTGTTGCTTCCTAACTGGACAGGTTGATATCCCAGAAGTGTGATTGACTTGGAGTTACATTGTAATGATTATGTGTTCCCTATTTTTTTTTGAGCAGTGTAATTCTTCAGGCCCTAGAATTTTTTTTGTTATAGATTTCCTTCAGTCTGTTCATACAGTCGGTCAAGATAGGCAGTAAAATAAAAAGTTAAGTAATGCTGATACATATTCATATTAAATGACGCCATGAATAATGGGAGCACAATTCGGAGAGAGAGAGAGAGAGAGAGAGAGAGAGGGAGAGAGAGAGGGAGAGAGAGAGAGAGAATCCTGCTCTCCCCCCTCCTCTCCTTTCTTCCTGTTGTCCTCCCATGATGATGAACTGATGTAGAACATTTTAAGCTCTGTTTTGAAACTGTCAATCAGCAACGCGCTCACGCAAACCAAACAGATGTAAAAAATTAATTTGTTTGGATCTCCCACTGAAGAAAAAAACAAAAAGGTTATACTGTTGGCGATCATCGAATATTAGTAAATTAGTAAGTTATTTATATATATATATACTGTATACATATTAATATTTTATTCTTATATATTAGTAAAAAAAAAAAAACATGAAGTCCAGTACCGAAGTACTTCTGTTACATTACCTTCCACCACTGGAGAGTGACACAGATTGATATGAAGTCATAACCCCAGTAATTACCGCCCGTGCTGTGCAAAGTGCCTCGCAGCAAGGCCGTGCCAGCCTTTCAAAGCCGACGTCTCAGATTTAGTCATCCTTGTGTCATTGAGCGGGATCCTCCGCTGCCGTGGGCGTAACAAATTGAGCCTCCAGCCCTGACACCATCTCCATCAGCACCATGTGTCTGCGGGGATGGGCAAGGTGAAGCTCATTCATCCATCCATCCATCCATTCTCTCCTTCTTCAATCCCTCTCTCCTTCACTACTCTGAGTACCCTAACCCTCCTTCCATGTTTGTTTGCCTTAAAAAAGTAAAATAATCGTCGCCTAAAATATTGCTGCTCTGCTGATGGTGGCTGTGATGTGCAGTTGGTTCAACGGCTGCTGACTGAAGCAGTGTAATTCTTTTTGGATAAAAGACTCAATGGCCACATGGAAATGGAGACGTAGGAGCTACATCCACCAGGACATCAGCTGTAACTCGTCCAGACCTATTCCAACGTTAATGTGTTTCAGCGCCAGGATTAGAGAGTCATTTGGTGGATTGTAGAGGAAATGCCTCTGAGTGGCTCCACTTGGAGTTATTCTGCTGCTAATGAGACTATATATATATATATATATACACACACACACACACACACACACACACACACACACACACACACACACACACACACACACACACACACACACACACACACACCGATCAGAACATTAAAACCACCTGCCTAACATTGTGTAGGTTCCTCTTCTGCTGCCAAAACAGCTCTGACCTGTGGAGGCAGGGACTCCACAAGAGCTCTGAAGGTGTCCCGTGGTATCTGGCACCAAGACGTGAGCAGCAGATCCTTTAAGTCCTGTAAGTTGTGAGGTGGGGCCTCCATGGATGTTGTTTCAACACATCCCACAGATGCTCGATCGGATCGGACCCTAACGCTGGCCATCCAAATGATGTAGAAGAAAACATGATTCATCGGACCAGGCCATCTTCTTCCATTGCTCCATGGTCTATTTCTGACGCTCACGTGCCCATTGTAGGCGCTTTTGGCGGTGGACGGTCAGCATGGGCACACTGACCGGTTTGCTGCCACACAGCCCCATACACAGCAAGCTGTGATGCACTGTGTGTTCTGACACCTTTCTATCATAGCAGCATGAACTTTTTCAGCAATTTGTGCTGCAGTAGCTCTTCTGTGGGATCGGACCAGACGGGCTGGACTTCACTCCCCACGTGCATCAATGAGCCCTGGGCGCCTATGATCCTGTCACCGGTTCACTGGTTGTCCTTCCTTGGACCACTTTTGGCTACTAACCACTGTATACTGGGAATGCCTGCTTCCAACACATCAGCTTCAAAAACTGACAGTTCACTTGATGCATAATATATCCCACTCCTTGACAGGTGCCATTAGAACGGCGAGGATTTTATTAATAAACATAACATAAGGGCTCGCTGGCTAAACCAGAACATGATATAAAAGGAATGATAAATGTCTCTTTTCCCGGTCGGGCTCCGGTCTGCAGGCGTTTCAGCATCCTGCATCCGCACGCTTCCCACTGAAAAGACAGTACAACACATATGAAAACCCTCCCAGCCGGGTCTGACCAATCAGTGCTAAGGAGGCAGATCGGGCAGACTCTGCCAAGCCAGCCCTGTCACTTGCAGACGCGGCTTGATTTTATTGTTTTAGGTTATATTGTTCACTTTTTAGATTATATTGTTCATTTTTTGTTTACGGTTTGCTGTGGCATTGTAAACGTATGTTTCCCATGTTTTATTTGAATTAAAATAAAATGAAGCGAAATTGAAGCTGAGACGCTTACATGAAGACACAAGGAAGAATATTCAGATTCCGTGCAGTCTGTACAACTGGACCTGTACTATATCTATGGTATAAATAAATATTATTTTGTTTAAATTATCATCCACCTGCTGAGTCGATGCATTATCAAATCAACGATTCTGAAATCTGTCTCAGACGTTATGATTCTCCATCCATCTCATCGTCCATACCGAAATACATTGACATCGACGTCCTTTCATGCATCTATTCCAACTATGAGTAGGAAGTCATCTTCCACTAAATCATGCTTTGGTCTGTATATCCTAATTCGCGTGGGTCCTCCAGCGTGGGATCGCCTCGCCGTGTGGAAAGAACGACGACAAGGTGCAGTTTAACTATTTAGTCAATATTCAGACAGCATTATCGCACTGTTCTTTTTTTTTTTATACATTTTGTTATTTTTTTTATTTTATTATGTATTCACAGTGGTACTTTGACTTACGAGTTTAATTCGTTCCATGACAGAGCTCGTAATTCAATCTGCTCGTATAGCAAATCAATTTGGGGGACGGTAGCTCAGGAGGTAGAAGTGGTCGTCTAGTAATCTAAAGGTTGCTGGTTCGATCCCAGGCTCCTCCTGCTAGCATGCTGTAGTGTCCTTGAGCCAGACACTTAACCCCTCATTGCTCCTGATGGCTGCGTCCGTCGGTGTTTGAATAATTGTAAGTCGCTTTGGATAAAAACGTCTGCTAAATGACTAAATGTAATTTACCCCATTGAAATGCCATTAATTCGTTCCAGCCCCCAAAAAAACACCCCAATTTATTTTGTTACGTGTTTTTAAATAAGAAAAATGTATTTATAAATAACAAATATTGTATAAAAACATAATAAAAGAGAATGTGTAGATAATCTTTGCCTTCTCGCAGATGATACCCTCTGTCACGCTATCTCCTGCGAGCTGCCTCTCCGTCAACCACACCAACAGCAGATTCTCCATCTTTTCATGGACAGCGATCCGCAGCTTAGACATTATTTTAATGCCCTTGGCTGGCGTAATACCCTTTATCGTCTCCTTCTGCTTCAGTGTGGTACATATCGTAGAAGTACTACGCTCGTACTGCCTCGCCAATTCCATCACACGCACACCTCGCTCATGTTTTTCTATTATTTTGAGCTTTAAGTCAATGGACATCATCAGCAGTTACTTTTTTCGGACCCATTGTTCGAAAAAAAAAAAAAGAATTGGCAAAATAACTGCACAAAAAGCACAAATCGCGAGCACAAAACACAAAAGAGATGCTTCCAAGCTCAGGTAATCACGTGAAGTGAAGGAGTGAGATTGGCCGCATTCACCCACCACGCCCAGCAGCGGCGGTGCACCTGAAGCTCCCTCCTCGTAACTCAAATGTTTGCTCTCAAATTAATACAAAAAATCGACGGAACGACGGCTCATAACTCGGAAAACTTGTACGTTAGTGCACTCGTGACTCAAGGTACCACTGTATTTATGATATCCTTTTTTTATGATTTTACTACAAGAACATGTATGCAGCCGCTGCAAACTGGGTCTTATTTTAACACAATTTTACAAAGAGTGCATTGCGGCCGCTAATAGCACCATAGATTGCTTATCAATTGCTCAATTGGTTGCTTTGAAAATAAGGGAAATCGTCCGGCGCCCTGTCCTGGTCCAGCTACCCCTCTTCCTGGTCCAGCTTCTCCTCTTCCTGGTCCAGCTTCTCCTCTTCCTGGTCCAGCTTCTCCTCTTCCTGGTCCAGCTTCTCCTCTTCCTGGTCCAGCTTCTCCTCTTCCTGGTCCAGCTACCCCTCTTCCTGGTCCAGCTTCTCCTCTTCCTGGTCCAGCTACCCCTCTTCCTGGTCCAGCTTCTCCTCTTCCTTGTCCAGCTACCCCTCTTCCTGGTCCAGCTTCTCCGCTGCCTGGTCCAGCTTCTCCTCTGCCTGGTCCAGCTTCTCCTCTTCCTCATCCAACTATTCCTCTCCCTTATCCAGACATTATTTTTTCTCTCTCTGCTCCTCTGTGTTGTATCCGCACTGAACAAAATCAATCCAAAAAGTCCCCTTTTTACTGTATTTGTCGATGTAATTGAAATAACTTCAACACTCGGCTATGTCGCAGATTGAGAATGGAATCAGCTGTGGTTGGTCTATTATACACAACTTAAATCAGCTACTTCTCAATGTTACAATGACCTCTTCATTTAAAAATGCTGATCGGCTGTTTCAGTATAGCTTGAGAGCTGCTTTGGTCGCAGAAGTAAAGGCTTTATACTACATATATTTGAGGTTTATAAAACAAGTTTTTCCATTTCTGGCATGCTGTGTGCAAGCATTTGCAAATAATTTTGGTATTGACTAAGCTTGTATGTACAGAAAATGTAAGCCTTTTAGAACCGTGTTCATCGACTTCATATTCTGTTATTGTGTCATATTATTGTCATTGTGTTAATGATATGGTCCACAACGGACGGATGTGATGGTAATTGTGTTTATTGTTTTGAAAATGTGACTACAAATTGGACAAAATGATGTTAGCGATTATAAAAACATCTGTAATAATACACGTGTCGCCTGTCCAAATTGCACCAAATGAAACACTACACGCCCTTGGATCTACAGCAATGTACCTGGCAAGAGTGAAATAGATTGGATGAACGGTTGTCGAGGTAATTAAAGGATATATATACATACACAGACAGACATTTCTTGTGCATGTATGCGTGTGTGTTTGTGAGTTTTATGTATACACACTAGCGCACACACACACACACAAACACAAACAGAGGAGACTGAAATAACGATTCTATTTGAACTACCGTCAAAAAAAGTGTGTTGTATATATCTTGATTTCAACAATAGTGTGTGTGTGTGTGTGTGTGTGAGTGCGTGTGTGTGTGTGTGTGTGTGTGTGTGTGTGTGTGTGTGTGTGTGTGTGTGTGTGTGTGTGTGTGTGTGTGTGTGTGTCTGTGTGTGTGTGTGTGTGTGAATGCTGACCTTCTCCATCCTCCAGACAGTAAATTGTGGAACACAGTCGCTGTCCAGCGCAGTGGACTTACTCCACTAAATTTAGAAGGGGGTGAGCTCAATGGGGAGTGTTATCAATTATAAATGGAGCTCTAACAGAAATGGGGAGGTGGGAAAAAGAACTCAGCAGGACATAAACTTTCATTGTAAAATAGGGTTTGAAATTTTAAAAAGGCTCCCAAAGTTCATGGAACCCGAACCATCTTAGGGAAAGTTCCAATCCATCCATCCATTTTTTCTTCCCTTTTAGTTCTTTAGCATTTCCATTGATGCTTTATTTTTTATTATTATTTTTACTATATATTTATATCTATTTATATTATTATTTTCTAATTCTTCTTCTTATTGTTATTGTTATTGTTATTATTTTTCTTATTCTTATTCTTATTCTTATTCTTATTGTTATTATTTTTCTTATTCTTATTCTTATTCTTATTCTTATTCTTATTCTTATTCTTGTGATTATAATTATAATAATAATAATAATAATAATAATAATTATTATTATTATTATTATTATTATTATTATTATTATTATTATTATATTTTATTTTTTATATATCCTCCCTCTTCCAATTTCCCAGTATCCACCAGTGTGCAATATCCATACAATAATTTAAATTATATGTATGTATGTATGTATGTATGTATGTATGTATGTATGTACTGTATGTATGTATGTATGTATGTATGTATGTATGCATGTATGTACCAATAACTTATTCTGTGTATAAAATCACGCTTTGGATATTCTGTATATTTTTATATAATATTTCTCTATTCTTGTATATTTGGCTATTTTTGGTTTTTTTTTTTTCCACTGCATTATTTGTATTTTCATTTTCAGGCATGTTGAGTTTTTTTTATGATTGTCTGCACAGCAATGCACAAATTCTCACCATGACAAATTCCTTGTATAGGAAAAAGCACTCACATCTGAAATAAAATGATTCAGATTCCACCAGTAGCCAACTGTGGTTGTCTGCCTGCAGCCCGTGGATCGATGTGATCTTCTGACATGGAATTTGTCCCTCTTGAAGTTTTGAGCTTCACTTCCAACGCTTGCAAATCGGTCTTATCTGGGCCTGAGATCTGCTAATGAGCCACACACTCATTAATCAACATGTGTAAGCTGGAGAATGAATTAGAAAACATCAGTGGCTCTGGGTCAGGCTCACACACAGACAGACAGACACACACACACACACACACACACACACACACACACACACACACACACGCGCACACACACACACATTTTGAAGATCACAAAAATATGCAGATCAACACTGACGCATATAAACTTCTTCTATATAAACACATACATAAACACAATACTTTACCTAGGATTGATCATGGTCTATACATATATATTGAATGAATCATGTACATACACTGGTCATATAAGAGAATACTTAAAGTACAGCGTCTAGTAGTGCACACACACACCCTGCGAGGAATACAACATACATTCATGTGCGCACGCTTGCATTCTCATCTAGAGGTGAGATCAGAGCCTCAGGGAAAGCAGTAATGATGATGATTCTGTCTTTGTTTACTTTATATAACAGCTAATTAATCACGCTGCCTCTAATGAATCACTGCGCTCACAGGGATCTGAATAAAGACACGCTTACAGAAGGACACATCCAGAGGTGGGAAGTAACTAGTTACACCTACTGAAAGTAATCTGTTGGAGAAGTTGTACTTCTCTGAGTAGATTTACAAGCAACACTCCTCAGTTTTGCCGGAGTGCATTTAGGAAGCAGGTACAGCGGGGAGTCTCGTTGTCGGGAAGATTGCCGGTTCGATCCCCGGCTCCTCCTGCTAGCCTGCTGCAGTGTCCTCGAGCAAGACCCTTAACGCTCTGCCTGCTCTCCAGGCCGCTACGTGGACGCTCTCTGATCCTGTACGTCAGATACTAGGATGGGTAAACTGTGGAGAACTAACCTCCCCCAGTGGGATTAATAAAGTAGGCAAAAATGAAAAGGTTGAAGTAAATTTTTCCGATGCTCGTTGGCATCGCTCCTTCCGCTTTCTCCATCAGGTTTAAACATTTATTTACCAATCATAGTTTATCCTTGCTGTTGTCTAGTCCTTTTTCAGTCTGATTCAACAACCCCCCCCCCCCCTACACACACTTTTTTTTCCTTGTATTTATTTGCGGTCAGCGGCCATTTTTGTCTGAATTGGCAGAGAGAGGGAGGTATTTTGGGCATACAGAATGTATACCATGTATACCATACAAATGTATAGTCATGGATTTGGTTACAATTTATATTTGAACTCACACTCATGTGGAATTTTTAACTAATATTTGACTATTCTGAATCAAATCGTCCAAGGATTCGTGATCCTGCGTTCCCTGTTGGTAACCACTGGTCCGGAACGAATGGCTGCATCTTTTCATTTTATAAAATAATCTTGAATTTACTGAGTGGAACCAGAACCTGAGGAACCATCTGAAGCATCACATTTCCACTCCTCGCAAGTTGTTTTTGTGAGGAACCGCTTTGACTTCTGCTGGAGTTAGAAGTCATTTGCTGCTTCACTCCAGGGTGGTGTCGGTGCTCCCCCCAGCTCTGTTTATCGGATATTGCTGAGCTCACCGACTCCATCCATCAAACCAGAGCAGAACAAATCTGTGTGTGAACCGTCAGAGGCAAACTTCCATTTGTTTGTTCATTCACATTTATTTATTTATTTATTTGTATCTATCTACCTATTTATTTATTTATTTAATTATTTGTTTGTTTGTTTGTTTGTTTGTTTATTTATTTAAAACTACAATTCTTAAAGTTCCCTTAGTTCAGGAATTTAATCACGATTATATTCAAAGCATTTGATTTTGTCCCTTATTTGTCGATCTTATCCTTTTTCCACCCTTGGCGTTTCCCCGTCTCTCACCGCCACACATGCTGCACATGAATATTTTTTCACCTAATTCCAACGTGTTCGTCTGTGAACATTGCCTGGTACATGCACGCACTTTGCCGGACATGTCATTATGACTGATTTTTTTCTCACACACACACACACACACACACAACTCACATACGACATGAAGGGTGTGATAAATGAGAAGCAATACATCTCTTCTGTGAGACGCTCCATCTCACCATGATCAGCGTCACGCAGTGGCAAATTACAGCGAGGAAGAGAGAGAGAGAGAGAGAGCGAGAGAGACATTAGAATTACAAGGATCCATCTACGTTAGAGCCAGTTCTGCCGTATTTAAGTTTCTCGAGTCAAAACCCAGTGAACCTTCTTTAATAAGCTTCTCCTCTAACGTAAATCTATCGCGGCTAAATGAGAAAAAAATAATAAGAAGCATCGTTTTTATGGAATATTTAATGGGCGAAATCGCTCAACTGTACATTTACATTAACATGTGATTGATGGGATTCTTTGAAACCATCCTGCCAAGTCCTCGCAATTCGGAAGAGGAATCTGGCAACAACTGACCTGAATCTATCGGAATAAAAGTGACTTTAGTCCCATCGGTTCATCAGTAAAATGTGACGCTTCTGCTCCACCTCTTCACTATCTGTATGCTACCCCGCCTCTACTCCACCTACATCTACCGTACCTCTACCCAGGCCCGCCCACAGAAGGTGCCGGGTAAGGGAGTGACTGAGAAAGTCTGTACATTTGGGCTTTTTTTGGTTTTTGTTTCGTTTAGAGGAACGGGGAATGGGGACGTGCAGCGGAGCGGAGAGGAAATGGGTCCTCCCCAAATCTGCTTTTTAATCTTTCTTTTTTAGTAACATGATTATTGCTGTTCTCCCTGGGCCCCCCGAGCAGCTGGGCCCCAGAAAGCTTTCACCCCTCCTTATGGGCGGCCCTGCCTCTACCAAAACTCTACTTCCCTCCACCCTACTGCTACTCTACCTCGACACTACCTCTACTCTACCTGTGCCTCTACTCTACCTCCCTCTACTCCATTCCTCCTGTCCTCTACCTCTACTCTTCCTCTACTCTACCTCCCTCTACTCCATTCCTCCTGTCCTCTACCTCTACTCTTCCTCTACTCTACCTCCCTCTACTCCATTCCTCCTGTCCTCTACCTCTACTCTTCCTCTACTCTACCTCCCTCTACTCCATTCCTCCTGTCCTCTACCTCTACTCTTGCTCTACTCTTCCTCTACTCGTTCCTCCCTCTACTCTACCTCCCTCTACTCCATTCCTCTTGTCCTCTACCTCTACTCTTCCTCTACTCTTCCTCCCTCTACTCTATTCCTTCTGTCCTCTCCCTCTACTCTTCCTCTACTCATTCCTCCCTTTACTCTACCTCCCTCTACTCATTCTTCTTGTCCGCTACCTCTACTCTTCCTCTACTCTTCCTCTAGCTCTCCCTCTACTCTACCTCCCTCTACTCCATTCCTCCTGTCCTCTACCTCTACTCTTCCTCTACTCTACCTCCCTCTACTCCATTCCTCCTGTCCTCTACCTCTACTCTTCCTCTACTCTACCTCCCTCTACTCCATTCCTCCTGTCCTCTACCTCTACTCTTGCTCTACTCTTCCTCTACTCGTTCCTCCCTCT
The DNA here is from genome assembly GCF_960531495.2 of Zeus faber. Classification (NCBI taxonomy): domain Eukaryota; kingdom Metazoa; phylum Chordata; class Actinopteri; order Zeiformes; family Zeidae; genus Zeus; species Zeus faber. The sequence goes on along the minus strand of NC_137202.1, from coordinate 9,779,655 downwards.
ACTCTACCTCCCTCTACTCCATTCCTCTTGTCCTCTACCTCTACTCTTCCTCTACTCTTCCTCCCTCTACTCTATTCCTTCTGTCCTCTCCCTCTACTCTTCCTCTACTCATTCCTCCCTTTACTCTACCTCCCTCTACTCATTCTTCTTGTCCGCTACCTCTACTCTTCCTCTACTCTTCCTCTAGCTCTCCCTCTACTCTACCTCCCTCTACTCCATTCCTCCTGTCCTCTACCTCTACTCTTCCTCTACTCTACCTCCCTCTACTCCATTCCTCCTGTCCTCTACCTCTACTCTTCCTCTACTCTACCTCCCTCTACTCCATTCCTCCTGTCCTCTACCTCTACTCTTGCTCTACTCTTCCTCTACTCGTTCCTCCCTCTACTCTACCTCCCTCTACTCCATTCCTCTTGTCCTCTACCTCTACTCTTCCTCTACTTTTCCTCCCTCTACTCCATTCCTTCTGTCCTCTCCCTCTACTCTTCCTCTACTCATTCCTCCCTCTACTCTACCTCCCTCTACTCATTCTTCTTGTCCGCTACCTCTACTCTTCCTCTACTCTTCCTCTAGCTCTCCCTCTACTCTACCTCCCTCTACTCCATTCCTCCTGTCCTCTACCTCTACTCTTCCTCTACTCTACCTCCCTCTACTCCATTCCTCCTGTCCTATACCTCTACTCTTCCTCTACTCTACCTCCCTCTACTCCATTCCTCCTGTCCTCTACCTCTACTCTTGCTCTACTCTTCCTCTACTCGTTCCTCCCTCTACTCTACCTCCCTCTACTCCATTCCTCTTGTCCTCTACCTCTACTCTTCCTCTACTCTTCCGCCCTCTACTCCATTCCTTCTGTCCTCTCCCTCTACTCTTCCTCTACTCATTCCTCCCTCTACTCTACCTCCCTCTACTCATTCTTCTTGTCCGCTACCTCTACTCTTCCTCTACTCTTCCTCTAGCTCTCCCTCTACTCTACCTCCCTCTACTCCATTCCTCCTGTCCTCTACCTCTACTCTTCCTCTACTCTACCTCCCTCTACTCCATTCCTCCTGTCCTCTACCTCTACTCTTCCTCTACTCTTCCTCTACTCGTTCCTCCCTCTACTCTACCTCCCTCTACTCCATTCCTCTTGTCCTCTACCTCTACTCTTCCTCCCTCTACTCCATTCCTTCTGTCCTCTACCTCTACTCTTCCTCTACTCATTCCTCCCTCTACTCTACCTCCCTCTACTCATTCTTCTTGTCCGCTCTCCTTTACCTATACCCCTACTCTACCTCCACCTACTCTACCTGTACTTTACTGTACCACTACTCTACCTATACTCTACCTCAATGAAGGAATCCACAGTTATTTCATTTGTTGATATAAAGCCATAATACAACATCAAATCTTGACCATTACTTGAAGGTCGTCTGGAATTCCCCCCCCCCTTTCCCCAGGCGTCAATACGTGACGTTCGACACGTTTAACATTCCATCACTTCGAGTGGTTCTGGTCAGCGGAGAATAATTCCAACATCAAAGTCCGTCACCTGGTTTGATGCCGTCTCTCTCTCTCTCTCTCTCTCTCTCTCTCTCTCTCTCCCTCTCTCTCTCGCCGCTTGATGGAACGGAGCTGATTGAGGGTTGGACATGCCGTTTCCAGTCAGTCGGAGTCTCCCCTGCGAGGCCTCCCGGTCACACTCCAGCTCCGCTCCCTCGCAGCAGGCCACTCGGGGAATAAATTCGCTGCGGATTCCTCCCTTCAGCCGGTCCCCTGTCAGTTCCCCTTTGGCCCGCTGGTTTTTTTTCTCCCCGTGTCGGACTGCGGAGCCAGAGGAAAGTCGGGTCGCCGCGTTCACATTTTTCCGCGCCGGGAAGATTTCGGAACGGATTTGGCTCACGTTCGAGGCCGGACACGGTTTTTCACCTTTCATCGGAATCCGGTACGAGAACAAACGTCGTGCGTCGTCGTCGTTGTCGTTGTCTTCAGCGGTCAGGTCAGCGTGGACGCACCCAAGCAATCAATGACACAATAAATTCAGCCTGTATGACTCACAAGGGAACGCACGAGTAGCTTCAAATATCGATTTGTTTAAAAACTGAATATTCCCACTACTTTCTCTGGAATTGTACATTCCACATACAAACCTACCAGCCCAATATCAAATAGAAATACAAGGCGCAGTACATCCACCCTCCCCCCTAAACACAGTTCGAGAAAAGCATAAAAAGAACAATATCTGGAATATATCCTCGATCAGTGTTTCTCAAATGGTGGTACTCGTACCCCTAGGGGTACTGCAGGGGGTGAAAAATTAGTTTAAAAGATATTGTATATATTTAATGTTTGAAAAAACACATAAATACATACATACATCTGTTATTAGAATTTTATATGTCTATGTTTTGATATACTTTTTACATTAATTTTGTACAAGGTATGTGTACTTTGCTTTTCTTATTAAGGCTAAATAGAGGGGAGATTTGAATAGAGTCACTTTCTGTGCCATAATGTGAGGAGGAGAAAGGCAACACGTCTCGACCATCAGATAAGGGCACTTCAACAGATGATCTGTCTCAACGAAATTGCCCCACCAGCCAAACCGTCTCATCAGCAGGATCCATGCGGAGGCGGCGCGACGTCTGCTGACCGACATCTCAACGGCTCGTCAGCTTCGCCGCTTCTAGAAAACTGTATAAAAAACTCAGATCTCCAGTGAGAATGGAGCACTTCCTCTGTGGCACTCTGTTGTGCTGCTACACTGAAACTGCTCCTCTTGTACAAGATTAAATACTTTATTAACATAAAGTACATGTCTCTGATTTCCTCTGTACCGATTAGTCCGTCCACGGACAAAGTTTATAACAATTTAACTTTTACAACATCATTTTATGTTTATTTATTGTTTTCTCCTAATGCCATTGCAGGGGGTGCTCAGCTGAAAAAAGATCTCACAGGGGGTACACTACTAAAAAAAGTTTGATAACCCCCGTCCTAGATAATGGTGGTGCCTGGGACAACAGGACCTCTAGTAGTATTAACATAGTACCACAATACTACTATAAATATAAATATATAAATATTTTGTCCAGCTGGGATTGGGTTAGTGGAAGCTACAGCACTATTTGTCTCCTTTTTTTCAGAATTGAGGATTTTCTGCCTGTTTCCCCCTCTCCTTCCTGTCTCACTCTCCTTCATCCCTCCCTCTCCCCACACCTCACCCTTGCTGTCTCTCCCTCCTCGCTCTCTCTATCTCCCTCTCTCCATCCTCTCTGTCAGTCTCTCTTTACGCCCCCCCCCCTAAAGCCCTCTCTCCTTTGCTTTCTCCCCACAGCTCGCTTTCCCTCCCTTTCTCGCTCTCTCTCTCTCTCTCCCTACAGAACTTTCTCTCTCCCCTCCTCCCTGTCTCTCCCTCTCTCTCTCTCTCTCTCTCTCTCTCTCTCTCTACTACAGGGCCAACGCAGAGAAATGGCGACTGCTTAATTTTCTAGTAGGGGAAGCGAAGATGGCCATCTACCTCACGAGGAGGAACAAACTGAGGGGAAAGGAGAGTGTTTTAGGAAGAGTGTTTGTAGCGTTGGTCAGGGCCAGAGTCTTGATTGATTTTAACTTTCACAGACTGATGAAGAGTCTGGACGTCTTCATCAAGCTGTGGTGTTTTAACGACGCCATCTGTTCCCTGGTGGAGGACGACCTGTGCTTCCAGTCTGTTTTTAACGTGTAGGACTCTGTTAGTGAACCAAGTGTGTTTGTTGTATTGTCTGTAACTGTGAACTAGAGAAAATGTTAAAATAAAGATGCTTTAAAAATCAAAATCTCTCCCTACAGCTCCTCTCTCTCTTCTTCCTCCCCCCCCTCTCCCTCCTCTCTCTCTCTCCCCATTATCTCCCTACACATACCTCTCTCTCTCTCGCCTCCCTCTCTCTCTCTCCCTCTTTCTCTCTTTTCCTACAGCTCCCTCTCCTCCCTCTCCCGCCCCCCCCCCCCTTCCCCTTCCCGTCATTCGCGCTCTTATCTTTAAACAACACACTGAAGAAGGCACACGCAGCCACTTACAAAGGCAAACACCCCCTCCTCCGCCCCTACCTTGGTGTTTCTGGGTCAGTCGGAAGGAATGACGATATGTTGTGTGATGAAGCGAAACAGTGTAGTACAGCGGCGCTATAAGATCGGTTGCATGTTTTCTCCCTTCGTTCAGCAGCACAGGGGAGACTCCAAACGGGGTACGCGCAACGGGGATTTTTCCGATCGGGCGGGGGATGCCATTGGGCGCACTACACGACTTTCAAAGTAGTCGGATGGCTGTGCTGTTCACGCTACACGAACTTTCTGTCCCGTGATGGGGAATTTCACAGTCCTGTGGTTTTCACACTACACGACCGAACGGCGACAGGAGGGCCACACATGACAGGATCCTTCTGAAGAAATTATGCGATACCATGCGCAGGACAAGATTCTTGATCACTGTTAAAAAAAAACAACAATAAAAGCAGAATTTAAATAAGAAATATTATATTTCTATATTTATATTTATATTTATATTTATATTTATATTTATATTTATATTTATATTTATATTTATATATTAATATATTATATTATATTTCTTATTCAAATTCTGCTTTTATTGTTTTCTTTCCGTAAAAAAATAAATTCTGCCTTTATTGTTTTTTTTCCTGTAAAAGAAATAAATTCTGCTTTTATTGTTTTTTTTACAGAAAAAAAAAATAAATTCTGCTTTTATTGTTGTTTTTTTTACATTAAAAAAACAGCAATAAAAGCAGAATTTAAATAAGAAATATATTATATTTCTTATTTAAATTCAGCTTTTATTGTTTTTTTTACAGAAAAAAAAAATTGCTTTTATTGTTGTTTTTTTCTATAAAAAAACAACAATAAAAGCTGAATTTAAATAACAAATATATTATTTTTCTTATTTAAATTCAGCTTTTATTGTTGTTGTTTTTTTCAGTGATCAAGAATCCTGTCCCGTGCATGGTATCACGTCATTTCTTCAAGAAAGATCCTGTTATGTGGGACTCCCTGTCGCAGAATTTAAATAAGAAATATAATATTTATAATTTTAATTCTGCTTTTATTGCTTTTTTTCCCCTCTTTTTTTCCTATTTACTTCTAGAGTATAAAAGAAAAATAGGTCTGTCGCATGATTTCTGGCTCCTGCTCCGTGCGCTCTGTTCTCCCCGTCGCTCCTTCTTGACTCCTTGACTCTCTTGACTTGGAAAATCAGGCCAGAATCACGTAGTCTGAATTCGACATAATGGGGAGAACCCGCAGGGAGGTCCGTCGGTCAGCCCGTGCGTCCGATCGCAAAAATCCCTGTTGTGTGTTATGCCGAGTGCAGACTACGTGATTCTGGCCTGATTTTCCACTCACCGACAGCCATTGAGCAGCACCCAGAAACACACAACATACCTATTTTACTTTTATTCTCAAGGTTTTTAATATATTTCTTATTTCAATTCTGCTTTTATTCCTTTTTTTTTTTTTTTTAAATGATCAAGAATCAAGTAAAAATAAATGATCCTGTCCCACGCATGAAAGATTTTGCCATGTGTGACCGCCTGTCGCCGATCGGTCGTGTGGTGTGAAAACAGCAACGGCTTCAAGTTTCCCAATCACAGGACAGAAAGTTGTGTCGTGTGCCCATGGCATCACGGGTCTCCCCGTGCGTAACAACCCCCCTCCCCAGGGACCAGACCATTTCCATTATTTTCAAATCCCAATGTTTAACTTGACAGTCATACATGCTCTGATCGCGCAGGGAGCAGATCGGCACCACTGCCTTCCTTTTTGTCCATGCGGTTACCACCAGCTCTCTAGAGACGGTAGTAATTTCACTGGAACTGGGTGTGGCTATTAGCGCCGTTGCTTGTGAATTGGACGCTTTTTTGCAGGCTCACTTGCATAGAAAGGGGCCAATTTTGCACCAAATGTATGAATAATACCTTGTAAATACATTGTGAATACAGTGTGGCAGTGCAGTTAGCGGTGCATTTCAATTGGACACTCGCTTTTTCTGTTATTTTGCGCCGGTTTAGATGCAATTCTTTGGTGGATTGGCCCCTCAGACTCAGACAGTATGGTCTCCATATTATTTTGTCTGCAGTGCGAAGCTGAAAATGATGGAATATTTTTTTAACTGTTATAAATTGATTCCCTAAAAGTGACGAAACAATATTAACCAATGGCTTCGCAGGCAAACAGTGACATTTTTCTACACAGTACGGTCACTGATCATCACCCATTGCAGCCTCGTCCTGGAATGTGGGACATCCCTCCCTTTGTGCCCCCTTCTTAAGATTCCTTCCATTTTTCCCCGGCCCCAAGTCATTTTCTGGGAGTTAGGACTGGAGAATACCATTGATTTCTATTTGAATTGTGGGCTTGTGAAAGACCTTTGAGACTGCGCTGTGATTACGGGCTGTAGAAATAAACTTAACTTGACATTTAGGGGAAAAAAAAAAAGGGGGAAAAAAAAAACAACCCAACATTAAACGGAGGACTGGCCTCTGCTGTGTAATACGACAGGAAAAAGACGACTTGGAGAGCAGCCCAGTTGTAAGCTCTGCTCTGAAGCTCTGCTGCCAGCTGGATGCGCAACTGCTTATGTGACTTTGCTACGCTCGTTTGTTAAACGCCGGAATGAAATGCTTTATTATTTTTCCCGTTTTTTTTTAATCACCCAGAGGAGTGCGACCGAATTACTTCCAGCCTGATTGAAAGACCCTTGTACCGAGAGTCCACAGTCCCACTGCGGGGGGGGGGGGGGGGGGTTGGAAACTCCAGCTTAAATGATCACACTGCTCCGTCTGTAGGCTGCTTTGCTTTGAAACAGGAGGGGAGCTGAGCGGAGAGGGAGTCGTAGAAATTGAAAGTTGGCGTCAAAGTTTCCCTCGGAAAACAAGCAGCGGGAGAAATCCCCAGGGTGAAGCTGCGTTCCACTCAGCTGCAGTCAAATGTTTGTTTGTTTGTTTGTTCACAGAATATGAGTACAGGTGGAGTAGAGTAGACTTGGAGTAGAGGGAGTTGGACTGGAAGAAGAGTAAAGGTAGAGTAGAGGGATGTAGAGTAGAGGTAGAGTAACATAGAAGAAGAGGTGAGGAAGGGTACAGTAGAGGTGGAGTAGAGGGGTGTAGAGTAGAGGTGGAGTAGAGGGCTGTAGAGTAGAGGCGGAGTAGTGGAGTAGAGTGATGTAGAGATGGAGTAAGTTTAGAGCAGAGGTGGAGGAGAGGGATGTAGGCACTCTTGTCCCTCTCTTCTGGAAGAACAACACTTCAACCTTTTTGGAGTAAATATGTCATTTCAGGGATTGAATATTTGAGGTCATATTTATTTAAAAATACCAATGTTATGTTCAAAGTACATGAGTGTACGTAGTGTGATATTTAGGTTTGTGCACATCTCTGTGTACAAAAATATGGACTCCGATTCAGAGTGATGGAATTTGATGTAGATACTGAGGTTACTCGTATGTCTGAGGAATAATCAATACCTTGACATCCCTGCAAATCCCCCATCCCCTGTTCCCCCGGGGAAGGGGTGTGAGGGGAGGGTGGAAGGTCAGCTGTAGGAGGACTTGTGACATGTAAGCATGTGTGTGCGTGTGTGTGGGCGGCCCCCAGGTGCCGTGCGGGCTCCCCAGGGGGCTCGCGGTTCGGGTCCTGGCTCAGGACACGCTGGCCTCGTTTCTCCAGAGAGCTCAGCTGCAGAGCCCCGATGGCCAACAGCTGCAGCCTCACGCTGGAAGACGGAAACCATGGAAACCAAGGAAACGATGGAAACGTTCGGGCGACTGTCCTCCTCCCCAGCCGACAAATACTATATAAATAATTTCCTTTTTCAAGTAACTGTCCTCATCAGAGTCAGAATCAGAAGACTTTTACCATAAAAATGCTGAACAGTCTAAAAAGATAGAGAAAAAGTTTTTGTCAAATATATACAAATAGACAAACAATACAAAAGAAAATACAAAAGGGAAATTGTTCGATATATAAAAATAAACAGAATATACAAAATTTACAAAACAAGCAGAATACTGATATACTAATACTGATACAAATTATATTCAGTTCGACTCAATATTTTTTTTTACGGCACTAAATTTCAACGGAAATATCTATACTTTTTCTCTACTACTTTCACGAATATATTTCTAACACAGTCGACTTAAAAGAAAGCAAATAATAATAATAATAATAATAATAATAATAATATAATAGTAATAATAATTATACATACTGTAATACATAATTTTTATATATATATATATATATACTGTATCAGGGCCTGAATCTATCAAAGTTAGGGTTGCTCATCAGTGTTTCCTAAGGTCCATATCCTTGTAACCAGGATATATATGAGAACTCATCTACAGAAAAGAAGCTACAGTCGCAATTTAGCTCGTATTATCGGTTCTCTTATATCAGGGCTCTGGATATGACAAGTACCTTTACTTTAAAGTACTCTCAGTACTTTGACCTTGGCCGTTTTTCTGATGATTGCTCACATTTTTCGATTTTTAAAATATTTTCTGTCTATTTTCATGTTATGGAAAATCATATAAAAACAATGGTCAGAAATCATCCTTAAAATGATCACCTGGTCCCACAGAGAACTGCAGTGAAGTTCCTCTGGTATTTTGCAACCCACTGTAGACTAAACATTATTTTTTCAATCAATGGGCCCAGGTGGCGGGAGAATCTTCTTAAATGATTGAATATTGAATCAATCTTATCTTATCTCGAGCCGTGAAATGGGATTGCTTTTCATTTTCTCTTCTTTCGGTCAGGTTACAGCATCAACAAGTACCCTGCAGAGAACTTGGAACGTGGGCAACAGGGGGAGGCTTGAGAGCAGACGTGAACTTTATGTGACTCCACTCTGGCACTAAATAATAAATATGGAGCAGGAAGCTCCACCCGCAGCTTCACCTGATCATCAGCCGGTTCCAGGGTCGTGGCACTCCTTGACCAAGGTTAAGTGAGCAGGAGGGATTTGTTTGGTGATTACCCCTTGAATGTGTCTGTCTGTTTTTAACCATTTTTTAAACCAAATTGCTTTGTTTTTCATTTATATTCTCTTCATTGTCTTTCAGACTTCACAGGCTTCTGTTAAGTGTTGCCTTTGTTTGGCTCTTTTTTGTGTTCATTTCTATGCAACCTGACAACTTGTGAAGCACTTTGTAAGTACTCTATAATGGTATGTTACTTACTAACACACATATATACATACACACACACACATATATATATATACACACATAAATATACACACACATATACACACACATATATATACATACATACAAACATACTTACATATGTACAGTATATATATAAATTGTATATATATATATATATATATATATATATATATATATATATATATATATATATATATATATATATATATATATATACGCATACATACACACATATATATATATATATACACATACACACAGCAGATAGATATATATATACACACACAACCACACACACACATATATACAGTATATATAATTATATTTATTATTATTATTTAATTACATTTTTTTCTGAAAACGCATTTTTTTCCGTCCATGCGAGAACACAAAAAGGATTTAAAATGTGAACACCACAGAAGACTGTGGCAGACGAGAGGTTCTGTGGTCGAGCCACGTCTGCAGGGGACGGGGCTGGCTTGGCTCCGTGGCGGTGCAGCCTTTCCGGGTCTGCCCAATCAGCCTCTTTAGCGCTGATTGGTCTGGCCCGGCTGGGAGAGTCTTCTTATATGTTGTTCTGTCTTTCTGTGGCAAGCTGAGGCATAGGACGCGGAAACGCCGGCGGTCCGGGGCACGAGCACAGGCATGAGCACAGCATACGAACTCTGTGAATCATTTCTAAGATTACCTTTCTTTTGTGCAAGCGAGACGTTCTGTTACCTGCATGAATAAAATCCTCGCCATGTTGGCGCGCCACTCTCACTGTGGATGTCACGCTTCTTCATAATGTCCATACACAATACTGTCTGGGTGCTCGAGACATTTGAACTTGTAATGGGGAGAGATTCCTGCTAAAACCACCGTATAATTCTTTTCTTTTTTACATTTAAAGTGAATTCAGTGATTTGTTCTGAAACTCATTGTACGTGCTAGAAAGTAATTGCTGAAAACATGCGAAAAGACTGAACGATGTAGCACTGAATTGTGAAGTTAGTCCATTAAACTGTTTCCCACTATTTTTGTGGTCTGGATATTTTGGGCGGGGCTAAATCATGACTCGACGACATGGAGCGGCCCCTCCCCTAACACTTTGTCAACACCCGGTCGGAACAGCCCAGGGTTTGGGATAAAACTGTTTGACCGAACAGGGTTTGGTTGCGTTAGCATTAGCTGCGTGCTAGCAGGCCGTAGAGCCCCGACCCGGCCTGCAGAGGTGCCAGCAGGCGGCACAGGAGAGCGGTGAGTCCCACAGCCAGACAGTGGCGCTTCGAGATGAGCAGCTAGACACACTGGACTGGGTTCAGCACAACATTTAAACATGGAATCTATTCAAATGTAAACCATAAACACGATTAGTGCGATTGGCTGAGATTTCAGTCCCTTCAGCAGACACGCCCCCCCCCCCCCCCCCCCAGCGTCTCAGAACAGAGGAAACTGCCTTTTTTCCCCCCTGAAACCTAATTAAATCATGCAAAGTTGGCCGGATGGTTAATAGCACATTTTTCTGTGGTGTGACAAACTCAGAACACATATTTTATATTCACTTTACAGGTACTTTAATGTCATTTTTCATCGGGCTCCTAAGGACAAAACGGCGCTGTCACACCACAGCCGCTGTCCTGAAAACACTCCTTGTTCTCTCTGCCAGCTGCGAATTTAAGGAGGGATTTGTGCTCGAGTGCGGAGGAGAAATTCAAATATCGGAGTTCTCTTTACAAGTCCTGATGCTTGTGGTCCCTCTGTGTACCTTACTTGGCCTGTCTGTGTGTTTATCACTCCATCCATTTCTGTCTGTCTGTCTGTCTGTCTGCCTGTCTGTGTGTTTATCACTCTATCCGTTTTTACCTATCTGTCTGTCTATCTGGTTATCACTCTATCTGTTTCTATCTATCTGTCTGTGTGTTTATATGTATCCGTTTCTATCTGTCTAGCTGTCTGTGTGTTTATCACTCTATCCGTTTCTATCTGTCTGTCTGTGTGTTTATCACTCTAGCCGTTACTATCTGTCTGTCTGTTGGTCTGTCTGTGTGTTTATCACTCTCTCCGTTTCTATCTCTCTGTCTGTGTGTTCATTACTCTATCTGTTTCCATCTGTCTGTCCGTGTGTTTATCACTCTATCTGTTTCTGTCTGTCTGTCTGTCTGTTGATGTATGTGTCTGTCCCACTGTCTCTCCAGCCAGATGACTGCATGGTTCTGGATCCTCAGCACCGCGGACAGCTCCATCTATTAGCAGCGGAGACGTTCTCAAAATGCCGTCCTTGCATTCCTAATGAGTCTGCGGAGGTTTTGTCAGTTTGAAAAAACCGAAAGGTGGGGAAAAAAAGTGAAAAACAAACAAATACAAAAATGACAAAACTGCAAACTTTCCGCTGTCAGGCAGGAATTGACGCTGCTCTTCTGGATTCTTTTTTTTCCACGATCTGTTCGTTAACATTTTCCAAATAGAACAGATAGACGAGTTGCAAGTAGTAAGCAAGATAGAAACAATTCATGACAAGGACAAGACAAATACTACAAACCAAAAACAGAATCCAAGAGTAAGTCTAAGGACATAAATGAATAAATAATAAAACAAAAGTATAAAAAATATAATAATAATAATAATAATAATAATAATAATAATAATAATAATAATAATAACAATAATAATAATAATAATAATAATTATTATTACTATTATTATTATTATTATTATCTCAAATACTAAAACATAAGATAATCCAAACAATTTCTTAGCACTAAACAAAGCTTCTCCACCAAACTATGTTAGCTCCCATGTTGCGCGTTCATCCAAGAAAGGCGGTGGCTTTGCCCTTGTCTCTAAATCGAATCTTAGCTTCCATCCTCAATTCAGCAATGACTATAAAACATTTGAGGCTCTCGTTATGCGGTTCCAAACACCACTGCCCATTTAGCAAGCAGTGATCTATCTCCTGGCCCCTACTCCAGCTCCTTAGACGAATACTCTGACTTTGTTTCTGGTGATGCACGCAGATGATATATTAATTATGGGTGCCTTTAATATTCATGTGAACTGTCTGAACCCACCTGAACCCCCTAGCAGGGCCTTCCAGACAATAATTGATGTGTTTGGCTTTACGCAGCTAATACATGAACGGACACATAATGATGGTAACGCTATTGACCTTGCACTGACCTCTAACATAATGGTTCTCCCCAATACCTCTGTCATGTTTGACCACTATTTCCTTAAATTTGAAATCTTAATCCGCTGCCAGCGTTCCAAGCTTGACCAGACCTATAGCAGCAGGCACATTAGTGCCTTGACTACTGTGCTTTTTGACCAATTGCCCACAGCTGTTGCTCCCTTTCTTTTTTTGAAGGTCCCATTTATAACCATACAAAGTGAATTGAATGCAGCCCTCCGTAATGCTTTAGGCACAGTGGTACAAGATTAAAATCACGTGTGAGTTTAACCAACACCTTGGTTTACAGATGAGACCCAAGCACTTACAGAAATCCTGCAGGAAACTTGAGCCCAGACAAAAGTTTTGGGGGATGAAAATGGGTATACATTGAAATGAATATAAGGATTTAAGGAGGGTATTCATCCTACCAGAATTAATTTGGCCAACTAAAGACAGATTCAGCACTGACAAATGGCCAAAGTCCTCTTGTACACGGGTCAGAAGGGGGGAAAATTTGCATTGTAAAGTTATTTAAATTTGTCGGTTAAAGCCGTGCTTTGCAGTTTAAAATGGCGGCGTATGTAGTGGGTACTTATGTGCTGCTTTATTTAAAGCAATGGTGTGGGCAGGAAATTGTATTTTTGGTGGGCCAGTACGAAATTGGCCATCTTTCCCCCCAACTAAAGGACTTGAAGTAGTAAAAAATTGAAGTAGTAACACGACACGGACAAACTGGACAAACTGAAAAATCTGCAACAATTTTACTTTGCAACATTCTGCATTACAAAGACAATAACAGCAAAACACTGAAACATGCTAAACCGGCAGAGCTCAGTCCATAATGGCTGTAACAGTACAGAATGGGGACTGGGGGTTCAGGGAGGTTGAGGGTTCAGGAGGTGTGGGCTGAGCGGGGTCTGTCCGACTGACATTCTCCTCTGGGCAGGTTCCGATCACATGACCCTCTTTTCCACACACAAAGCATTCCATGGTGTCAGACGTAACATAAACAGTGTAATCCATCTCCCTGATTCTGTATTTCAATGTTATTTTCAGTTCTGTTGCATTGTTTCTTTTTTTAAACACTAAAGACTTGTTTTTTAAACAAAAAAAAACATGTTTTAGCTGTGGAGACTGGCAACCAAAGGAAATCAATACAAGGGGGGAAACAATCTGCCAAATCCCGGCCCACCCCTTTCCTAACATTTCATTTGTGAAGACCTGGGGGGCACATTGGAAATGCTCATTTTTTTGGCCGGGTTCCTCTACGGAGGAGTAGCCCACCTTCTCCCCCGCTGCCAAACTGGGCTCGCCCGTGGAGCAGCTGCTCGCCAGGGCGAGCTTCACCGCATGCTGGCGGAAAAGCTCTGCTCCCCCAGCACTAGCTGCTGGCATCTGCCCGGCAGCGACCACAACAAACAGCCTAAACGAGAACAAGGACCACCGACAACACAAAACATACGTTCCTTATGAACGCAGCCAAACCAAAAGAAGTAGGAAAAAAGAAGAGAAAGTTAGAAAAAACTCACTCAGGCTGTGGAGGTGGTTCATCGATTGCAGATAATTCGGCGGGGGGAACCCGCGTCAGGCTGACGGCAAGAGGGCTCTGGCGCCGGGGAGCAACCAATACGTTCCGAGGCGAAGACTTCCAACAACTTGTTTCAACAGTTCTGTTTCCACACACACAACAAGTCAACAATATTTATTTTTCAATCAATCATCAAATCATACTTTGTTATATTTTTTGGAAAGAAATGTATTTTGATCAAGCTTGGCTGCGTGGCTCCGAGTGCCAAGTGGGTGGGCCCAGGCCCACCTAGGTCCCACCACAGCTAGATCCCTTGATTTAAAGGGAATAATTTTATTTTATTTTAATTCAGTTTGTAACTGGATATAACACCAAAATGAGTGAGGAGGAGAATACTGAGGGATTTAATATCATCATATGCAGAATTATGCAGAATATCATCTGCATGAAGAGAAGCCCTTTGTTCCACTTCATTCCTGAAAACACCAGTAATGCCGGGGTCACAGCGAAGGGCTCCATCGCTAAAGCAAATAAGAGGGGGCTCAAGGGACAACCCTGCCGGGTGGAGTGATGGAAGTGGGTGAGGGGAAAGTATTCTGATTGGGTGTTATTATTTGTCCTTTCTGAGGCTAGGTGGGGGCATGAAAACAGTAGCTTCACCCATGAGGTAAAGTTCCTACCAAAGTCAAATTTCTTTAACGTGTAATAAAGAAACCTCCACTCCATGCGATCAAAGGCCTTTTTCTGTTTGGTCAAGAGAGATGATGGTTGGTAGCACAGCTGCCAAATGTAGGGCATTCATTTTAGACAGCAATTTAAAATCCACATACAACAAACTGATTCGCCAGTAGGAGGAGCAGGCAAGGGGATCCTTATTTTTTATTTTTTGTATAAATACTGAAATGATTTGGTGTTGGGGGTAAACTTAGAGATCAACATGATTCACTTAAACATATCAATCAAAGCAGGACTAGTTTGTGTTGACATTTCCTAAAGAACTTCTCGATTGCCACCTTGCATAGATGTACTGTGATAGCAGCAGAAAACTCACTTGTATTTATTGGATTCCCCAACTCTTCAACCAAGGTGAACCAGAGGGATTTCCAGCTTAGCGAGGAAAATTGTCTGACCAGCGTGTTCAAATTTGTTTCAGATGTGTATAACGAGGCATAGTGGTCCTCAAATTCCTCATTTATTCATTTGGGGTCTATTGTAAGATTTGGAGATGTTTGAATTTGGGGGATTTGGTGAGACGATGTGGTCTGTGGTAATTGGCGGGCCAGTAATCTGCCAGCTTTGTCACCCTGGTCATATTAATTACTTTGGGATTTAAGGAGTAGTTCAGCAGCACGGTCTGCTGAACCGTGTTGAACCGTGACTGGAGAGAGAAGCGCTTTCTGTACACATCTGGGCATAGAGGCTGTCCAGCCGAGCAATACGCCCTCTCAATTGGGGACATTTTTCCCCTCTTTTGATTTACAAAAGACATGATCTGCCCTCTAATGTAAGCTTTCAGTGGCCTGGGTTATGCACCTGCAGCTGCATCTTGTGCCTGCACATGGGTGTGGGTTGTATGTGTGCGCCTCAGGGGTGCAGGGTCTCCTGGAGCTCTCTGGGACTGGTTAATGCTCCTCGGAGATGGGCGTGGGTGTTGCTCCACTGGCTACCGGCTTCTCTGGGGGCTGGGGGAGTCTTCTGTGGCTGCAGGGCAGGGTGCTCGGGGCTTTCCTGCAGTCCTGGTGTGTCTAACCGGCCGTGGGTCTCAGGGGTGGCTTCGGGACCTTTTCCGCTGCTTGGAGGCGCTACGATATAATACCGACCGCATACACCAGAACCAATTTAGACGAGTCCTGTTCACTCACCGGCGGAGCACACACATCACATGCACATGCACACACACACAAACACACACACACACACACACACACACACACACACACACACACACACACACACACACACACACACACACACACACACACACACACACACACACACACACACACCTGTATACATACAGGCGGACTCATCACAGACCCACACACACCTCCAGCACCTGCTTTGAACACACCTCCAACACCCTCCTGGTTATGTCCCTTTCCTTTCCTCCCTCATTTACTGCCATAACCATGACAGGAGGAGGCCACGTGCCCAATTTCTGTTCTAGTTTTCCTGGACTTAACTAACTCTATTTTGTAGATACATGTCATCTGACGTTTCTTTGTTCATGTTTTTCCATATACATGTTGTTTGGTACTATGTTTATTTGTCTCACCTGTGGTGATTCTCCCCCTCTTGGAGTCGTGATTAGTTGTTTAAAGACCAAAACATGGTAAGAATGTTTTCCAAAGTGGTGGTGGTTCTGTGCAACAAAAAGCTGTGCTCTTGTCATCCTACAGGTCGTCCACAGGACAGAGTTGTTGCAACAGTTGTTGATGATTTAAGAATTAATAAAGAGTTAAAAAAGAGTTGAATTGCAGGTTGAGAAGTTGAACTCCACTTGCAGATTAACTCTGTCCTAGATGCAATGGCACAAATACTCTGTGTTGCATGCCCAGCATGCTGACAGCAAGAGTTAGAAAAAGAGAAGAGAAAACAAAAAGGAAATCAATTCTGCAAAGTTTCCATCCGAAAGTAAATGTGTGTTAAAATTCCATGGGGTTTGAGTATGGACAGATCCCGGAAACCGGATACTCATAGCAACAAGGGCGTGGTCAGAAATGAGTGTAGCCTCATATGAGCACGAGCCCGTGGGAGAATCATTACCTCTACGAGAAAATATTCTATACGTGTAAGCGTGTGGTGCACATGGGAGAAAAAGGAGTACACTTTACCAGTGGGATAACAAAAAGGCCAGGGGGATCTAAGATTTGCAAACTTATTCATGAAGGAATTAACCGTCTTAGCAAACCTTGTAGGTGTAGTGACCTTCGTGGAAGAGCAGTCCAGCCAGCAATTGAAGTCACCTCCTTAAATGAAGGACATATCAGGAAGATTAAAAAAACATCTGCCTAAAAATAAATCTGCACTATCCCAATTGGGGGCGTACACATTGGATTGTATGACTGGGGTATCATACATCCGGCAAGTGACAATTAACTATCTGCCAATTGGGTCGGAGCCCACATCAGAACTTATAAAGAGAACCGATTACATGTAACAAAATCGCAACCTATCTAGACTATCTAGTAATTATAATCCACCCACTCTTCTCGGATAAACAGACGTTTCAAGTGTTTTTCTTAGAGATAAATTACTTGAGCCTCCAAGTGTTGATCATGAAGATAGTGTACGCAGGGCTGGCACTTGAGCATAGGCCGTATATCATCCATGGTGGCGTGAAGCTAGGAAGAGGAAATAAAAGTGAACAAAAACAAAAACCATGGAAGAAAACTTTAATATATTTTTAGAATACAAGATTTTGAGCGCCCCGGATGTTGGCCGGCCCAAGTACCCCTCCCCCATGGGTTTTTGGTTTTGGCCAGTTGTCCCATGCCCAGTGGCTGGCAGCTACTCTGCTCTGATCTCAACCAGGGGTGGACTGTGGACAATCAACGAGCAATAGGTATACAGCCACAGTGTTCCTGGGCCCAATTACCTAGACCCAGGACAGGTGTGGCTGCTCAAACCACACCATCCCCACACCAGGCGGGCTCTCCTCTTTGGGGTTCTCTCGTAGGGTTCAATGGGCATGGTCAAGTAGGGGCTTCTCCTTCAGCCCGAGCAGATTGTGAGCAGGACCATTTTTTTACCGCTTCAGCAGTACTGAATTAAAATCTGGCCCGTGGAGCTCTCAAGTGGACAAGTCAAGTGGACATACTGTAAAATCAATCATATTTCATTGAGTTGGAGCTGGATGGAGTTGGAGTTGGATTCTGTACTTAAACCACAATTTAAACATAATAATATTAATATCATACTTGTTTTTAGCGCTTACATAGACATTTATCATGTTCTCTCCCATATAAACGGTATATATGCAGACGCCTACAGTGACATAATGACATGGAAAGGGGGTGGAAAAGGGGGTAGCACTTGTCATCCAGACGTTTCACTTGCGCGGTTAGGACACTCTGGCTTCCAACGCCTTCATCCGGGCACGGGGGGTGAGTAGCCCCACGCTCAAGTTCTCGCACCGTCCCCTCATGAGTGTCCACTGTACGCTGAACTGGTTCAATGGCGGTCCTAAAGTCTTGTCTCGCGGACGATATTTCGGAACGCAGGCGCGTGGACAGAGCATCAATGTTCCTGAACACGTCGCTCTTAATCGAGTCCATCATGGGCCCGGGCGGCGCAGCATCGGGAAGCTGCGATGCTCTGTGGCCTCCACTCGTGGGCTCTTGCTTTTGACGAATATTTGACATGGCGGTCGATATGTCATGTCACAATTTAACTGATATAGAAGCTTCATTGAGATGAGGAAGCTTCATTGAGATGAGGAAGCCTCATCCGCTAACACTGTTAAGTTGGGTTGGACTCTCTCTCACCCTGTCTCCCCCCCTCTCTTTAACTCCATCTCAATCCCTCCCCCCCCCCCCCCCTCTCGTCCACCCCCTCTATTTCTCTTGCTCCCCCTCTCTCCATCTCTCTCCTTAACCTCCCCCTCCACGTCCCTCTCTCTCTCCTCTCTCTCCCTCTCCCTCCCTCTCTAGCTCCCTCTTCCTCTCGCTCTCTCTCTCCCTCTCTCTGCCGCCCTCCATCCCTCCCCCCTTCTCTCTTCCTCCCCCAGCCCCCCACTCTCTCTCTCTTGCCCACTCCCCGTCTTTCTTTTGCTCCCCCCTCTCTCCATCTCTCTCCTTAACCTCCCCCTCTACATCCCTCTCTCCCCTCGCTCTCCCTCTCCCTCCCTCTCTCACCCCCCCTTCTCTCCCTCCCTCTCTCTACCTCCCTCTTCCTCTCTCTCTCTCTCCCTCTCTCCTCCATCCCTCCATCCCTCCCCCCTCCCTCCTCCTCTTTCTCCCACTCCCCCCTCTCTGTCCCCCTTTCCCCCTCTCTCTCTCCTCCTCTCCGTTTTTCTCCTCCTCTCCCTACAGCTCCTTCTCCCTCTCTCTTCCTCCCTATCTCCCTCCCGCTATCTCCTTCTCTCCCACTGTGCCCCCCTCTCGCTCTCTGTCCCTCCCCCTATCTCCCTCTCTCTCCTCCCTCCCTCTCTACCTGACAATAGGACATTGATGTCGCTTTTTAACATTTGATATTTTTGGCATTTAAATTTCCATCCATCACCAGGAACAGGGGCATTTTCAACAAAGCAGCCTGGAAATGTGACAAGATCCCTCCTCCCCCCCCTCCTCCTCCTCCTCCTCCTCCTCCTCCCCAGACTAACATCAACATTTCTTACTGCATTTATGTGATACAACAACAGTCATTAAAGATATTTGATGTGATGAGTGTAATTGATTTTTCTGGAGATGCCAAGAGGTCGTGGGAGACCAATAAATAGATTCTCGTTTACGCACGGCTAGAAGAGACGCTCGCTGCGTCCAACATGGTGTACACAATTTTTTCTTTTTGTGTGCGCCAAGTTATGTCAACGTTTAGTGTGTCCTAAACCACAGTATGTATAAATGAATGTGTGAAACCCACGACAATGACATAATCTGGTTAAATGTCTTAGTATGCAGATCGGTCTGCAGCAACAATCTTGTCTACAGGAAGGTGAAATCTCTCTGCTGCTAATTATCTCAGCAAATATTGAATATGAATATGAGGGAGTCCCACCTGTCAGCTCCACGTCCGGCTGTGGAACCTGGAGCTGTCATCACTCCTCCAGTCAGGAGCGGGGAAGTAGGCTGCCAGACCATCCTCCGGGTATCCAGTCATCCAGTTGTCCAGTCGTCCAGTCATCTAGTCATCCAGTTATCCAGTCATCCAGTCATTCAGCTATCCAGTCTTTCAGTCATCCAGTCATCCAGTCATTCAGTTATCCAGTCTTTCAATCATCCAGTCTTTCAGTCAGCCAGTCATCTAGTCATTCAGTCATTCAGTCATCCAGTCATCCAGTTATCCAGTCATTCTGTTATCCAGTCATTCAGTCATCCAGTCCTTCAGTCATTCAGTTATCCAGTCATTCAGTTATCCAGTCATCCAGTTATCCAGTCATCCAGTCATCCATCACCAATCATTCACTCATCCAATCAAAATTCAGCAAATCGACCCAAGAAACACATTACACCAACCCCCGCATAAAAGATAAAACATTGGAGTCATTTTATTTTTTTAACATTTACAGAACATAAAATTGAATTATTTAATTTAATCCAAAAAATCGAAATGATCTATTTATGGTTTATTGAAATCTACATAACTTACTTTTGGTAAGTTTAACTTTACATAACTTTTACATCCAAATTAATCTAAAACCATTTTAATGCGTGTATATCAATATGGTTACACAAAAATTAAGATAGTTACAACTATTTTAATAAATTTTCTTTATAAGGCAACAGTTTTAAATTGTTGAAATAAAAAAATGTTAAACCTGTAACAGGTTCAAAAAATATATAAAAATGATGAAATATAACATAATTTAATATAATATAATATAATATAATATAATATAATATAATATAATATAATATAATATAATATAATATATAGACCTAAAAAAAAAAATAAACATATGTTTATATTTTAATGGCTTAAAACACAAGCCAAAAAGCAACTCTAATTCTCAAAGCACCTGCAAATAGTGGAATGCACCGCTGACAGCGCTGCTACACCAACGGCGTCTCGGTGCGCCGATGCTATTTGCACGTATTAAATGAGGTATTATTCATATTTTGGGTGCAAAATTGGCCCCTTTCTATGCAAATGATCCTCGTTGCAAACAGCATCCAATTCAAAAACATGTTTTGGGGCCGCAGAGACTTAAAGAGGACCTATAAGGAGGAGCTATAGAGGCCCTCTTTAAGTTTAGTTGACTCCCATTAGACTCCCGCAAGTTTCTACTCCAAACTTCCCTAAATGGAGAGGATTTAGGTATTATAGACTGGCAGCGGAGCATGAAATGAGGATTTTGTTTCACCGCTGCTGCAACATTTCCACAGATAATTAGGTCAAAATAGGATTCATTAAGCGCCGGAGGAGAAGTGCGACGCGCTTGTTCTCCATCGGACCTCCATCCAAAACTGCGAGGGAGGAGCGCAGCGGGGTGGAGAGGCCTCCTCCGCGCCTGCCAAACAACAATCATCCTGATTGGCCGGACACACCATCGCCTACGGTACGGCGATAAAGGCTCCGGAGCTCTGAAGGCAGCAGTCCCAGGTAATTTGACCACCGTCGCCCCTCATCTTCCTCCTCTTCCTCAACCTGCGGGAGCTTCTGTCACTGCCGCTGCTGCCGCACCGCCACGATGACGGTCTCCAAAGTGGTTTCCCATCGGGGGTGGATCCATTATGCTTTTAGGAGGTGCTGGACACTGGAGCAAATTTCAAAATGAACCACGAAGAACCTCCAGGGAAGACGGGTGAAGGTTATTGGAATGGCCAATGCCCGTCCCCAGATTTGAATCGTCATGTAAAATGCGAACGCTCTCAGATATGACGTACCGTGCACGGAGGCTGAAGAACATTCGCAAAGTAGAAGCGTTCTGCAAGGACGGATGCGGGAAAATCCCAAAAGAAAGAATTTAAAGACTCTTTGCTGGCTGCACGGGAAGAGTTTTGCAAGGTGTTAAAGCTGCCAAAGGAGAAGTTACAAAGCACTCGCTGGCTGGGTTCCCAATCTTTTGCACGGGGACTTTTTCTATGGAATTTATTTTGTGTCTTCATTATGCAATCAAACAGAAGAGGCTTGAGAGCAAAACTTTCCACACCGCAATCAAGAAATGTTTTATTGCAAGTAAAATACACTTGTGATTAAAAATGTGCAAAGTGCAAATCCAAAATTTTTCCTTTGCGAATCCAAAAGTTTTACTTTATCCATTGAGCTGAATCTCGTGGGCAGGGCCGACGCTGAGAGATGTAAGACACGTCTCCATTGGCCGGTCTCCATGGGAGTGAGCTCGGCAACGTCCGGTTTTGAAGTCCATGGAGAAGACAGCGGGAGCGGAGGAAGACAGGGACTCCATGCACGGGTTTGTTTACACACCATTTCCGTCATAGTAACAGCAAGAATGCTATTTTTGAACTGGTGCATAGACATTATGTTTGTTTAACCATCTATGATAAATGAGCTCAGTTAGTTAAGTCACTCGCTCGTCACGGGTACGCTACGTGCCCAGGCGGCCTGTTAGCCTGCATGACGTTGTGCATGGAGCTACTAGGTATTTGTGCTCACATTAATACATGAAACAAACGTAAATGTCATATTTCCATCGTGTTTTCGATGTTGTTTTTCACCGGTTGAGGTTTGACCGGCGCTCACTCAATTACGCCATCTTGTTGTGCCCTTTTATTCTGCAGTGGTATAATGGCACCCGACTGGAGAATTGGCGCCACCCACTTATCTCCTGCTTATCTCGACGAACCAACTCCTAATAATTGCATTACAGTCGTGGGTGAAAACGAGCTGTCACGGCCCCCGGCCGTGGCTGTAGTTGTTCTCCTCGTGTCCCTTGTGTCTCCTGTCTCCCTGTCCGTCTCTGTCGGCGTGGGCGTGGCTTCCCCTCCTCCCTCTCCCGGCTCCATGCTCTACCATGCTCTCCATGCTCTATTTCTCCTTTCTACGTCTCTGAGTTGGTTTGGGTCCAAACCCCCCTTTGTAACACAAGGATTCTTTTTCTTTTGCTGATTTTTGGGGCTACCAACCAAAATAACCCTCAGGGAATATGGCTTAATGGTTACTTAGTGCTAGTGATGAAAATCGCTTAAATACATAGCTAATGTGAAAACAGCCTGGCAGATTGGCAGACGTTTGGTCATAGTGTTGTCGTTGTGGGAAATTAAATATCACTTGTTTTCCAGTATTGTCCTGCAGTATCGCACAGCTTCTGCATGACCAGAAGCTATTGTTTATAACATTGTTGCTTTCCTATGTATTATCACAATACAGTGTTACGCACCGTATTATAAACACATGATTTTTAAAAATGAGAGATGGAGTTTCTGGAAGTCAGATCAAGTTTTATACTCTAAAGTGCTTTTAAAAGCTTTTCCCTTCGTTATCTTACTTTCATGTCATCTTAGGTTTTTTTCACCTTGTCATGGGAACCCTTCAGACATTGTCGTCATTGTTTGGTCATTATAATTGGAGGGAAAATATCCTATTTGTCCATCAATTCGCGAAAACCTTTTTTTGCGTAATCATTTTCCATACTTTTTCTTGAGACTGAATACAACAGGTAGTGTACACTTCTGCACTGTTACAGTAGGTGTGTGTGTGTGTGTGTGTGTGTGTGTGTGTGTGTGTGTGTGTGTGTGTGTGTGTGTGTGTGTGTGTGTGTGTGTGCATGTGTGTGTGTGTGTGTGTGCATGTGTGTGTGTGTGTGTGTGTTTACCCTTGCTGTGAGAGAGGCGTTGACTCTCAGCTCGCATTTTTGGGATAATTAGCAGAAGTACCGGCAGCTGCACGCCGCTTGGCTCCCGGTTTCCGATTCCCCGCCGACTCCCAGTGAAAGTTCCAGAACTCAGAAGCAAAACAACTCCGACACCAGTTTCCACCTTGAGAGGTAAGAGATCGACACAGACTCCAAGTGTCCACGTACCGTATCAGAAGAACATGAAGACCAACTTTTATCTAAGATTTTAACTTAAAATAACTCATACACAGTAACTTGAAATCGTTATTTTTTTAAAACCAGTAAGATCAAGATGATGGAACTGAACTCCAGTAATCCTGGAAAGGTTATTAATATTTAAGGTAAAAAAAATCGAAATGATTTAGAATAAGATTACGTCCGGAGTTTATGGTTATGAATTATAGGGCATGATCATTCCATGTGGTGAAGTGACAGAGGGTGCTTTGGAGAGGAAATAAGAGCGAAAAGAAAGAGTTTCCTTTTATTCAATTTGTGAATGATGGTTCCGCAACATAATCACACTCCTTAGGCACTGGACAAGAACCAAGTGTACATACGTAGAGTTAATAATAATAAAAATCAAAATTCTTTCCCATCACATCTTAGAGAATTACGTCCATCAAGGTCATGTCCATCATTTGTCACTTTGGCAGTCAGCCAGACCCCTGTAAGAATAACTACGTCACGGTTAATATCAGTTGTGGCTTCACGTCATGAAGCGATAGTAAAGTTCATTTTAAGTAATGGGCTCCTTATATTTAAATGGAGGAGACCAAGTCCCGTGATTATTTTAATGTCTATCTCAAGAAAGGTCGTTGGGGAATAGTACCAAAAGACAAATCTGTGTACCAGCAGTAGATGACCCCTATGTGTGAATCAAAGCACAGAACCTCAGCGGACTCAGCATCCGTGACTGCAGCCAAATCCCAAGCCTCAATTTTCCTGCACCAGGTTGCATTTTCTGGCTCTCACTGCTGAAACAATAACTTATATTTCAATATTTTACCTTGAGGGGCCATGGTTTTCAGTGAGCTATGCGAGTCGTCTCCTCCTCTTCGCTACATACACCGATCAGCCACAACATTAAAACCACTGACAGGTGAAGTGAATAACATTGCTCATATTGTTCCAATGTCACCTGTCAAGAGGTGGGATATATGAGGCAACAAGTGAACAGTCAGTTCTTGAAGTTGATGTGTTGGAAGCAGGAAAAATGGGCAAGCGTAAGGATCTGAGCGACTTTGACAGGGGACAAATTGTGATGGCTAGACAACTGGGTCAGAGCATCTGCAAAACAGCAGGTCTTGTGGGGTGTTCCCAGTATGCACTGGTTAGTACCTACCAGAAGTGGTCCAAGGAAGGACAAGGTTCACCCAAGACTCATTGATGCGTGTGGGTAGTCAAGGCTAGCCCGTCTGGTCGCTGTAGCACAAATTGCTGAAAATGTTCATGCTGCTACGATAGAAAGGTGTCAGAACACAGAGTGCACTACAGCTTGCTGTGTATGGGGCTGTGTAGCACCAGACTAGTCAGAGTGTCCATGCTGACCCCTGTCCACTGCTGAAAGTGCCTACAATGGGAACGTGAGTGTCAGAACTGGACCATGGAGCAATGGAAGAAGGTGACCTGGTCTGATGAATCATGTTTTATTTTACATAATGTGGATGGTCGGGGTTAGGATCTGTGCCTGATACCACCTTCAGGGATCCTGTGGAGTCCAGGACGCGATGGGCCAGAGCTGTTTTGGTGGCAAGTGGGGGAGCTACACAATGTTAGTGGTTATTAGTGGTGGTTTTAATGTTGCAGCTAATCGGTGAATCAGCCTGCAGATGAAACTTCCTCATATGGAGAAATCAGGGTGTGGCCTTATGCTAATGAAGTACTTTTCAATTTTGGAATGATGAATGATGAACATTCGCACAAAACAAACAACACAAAGCTGGCTGATACGCACATTTTAATGAATCTTGCACATGCAGTTATTCTGTGCACAAAGTAAGATCATTTCCATGAGCAGAGCAGTGAATCAGGCTCTTTGTCCTTAGAATGAAGCTGACTCACCAAGCGACACTTTCGAGCTGAGCTGCTAGGGTGGAGTCCATCCCTCCCTACATGTACTGGGTGAGGAGGAGAGGATGTGGCAGAATAAAAAGGGGAGGAGGAATGAGCAGATAGATGGTAGAGGATTGTGTGTGTGTGTGTGTGTGTGTGTGTGTGTGTGTGTGAGTGATACAGTAGTCCTAATAGCAGGGTATGATGAGATTGCAGGATGTGATGAAGGTCATTCGTATCAAGACAAATAGGCTTCAGTTAGAGTGGACAGAAGGGCAAGGCCCCTTACTTGGCACTGTGCGTAGCATATGTATGTACATATGCTACGCACACACACACACCTAGCAGAAGGCAAGCGCACGTGCGTGCGCACACACACACACACACACACACACACACACACACACACACACACACACACACACACACACCAACCTGGCCAACCTTTGGCTTGGAGGCTATTTGCGGCACCTACACTGCGGCCCACCGACAGATGATGAAGAAATCAAGATTTATTGTAAAATATTCATTAAAAATTACATTTTTAAAATATCAGTTGGATTATGATTTTCACAAATTAAAAAAATACGTTTGCATTCATCAAGTTATTATTATTATTATTATTATTATTATTATTATTATTATTATTATTATTAATAATAATAATAATATTATTATTATTGTTATTATTATTATTGCTATTATGATTATTAGTAGTAGTAGTCCTTCTAGAGTAGTAGTATTACTTATTTTGGAATATTGTTGATTCCCTCCAGCAGAGTTCCAGCCACGCCTTCTAGTCAGTAGGCAGGGCTTTTATTTTTGGCTGTTTCCTGGACTAGTCACAGAGCTAGGTGGTCCAACCCTCGGCTCCCCGTCCCCTCGGTA
This sequence comes from Zeus faber, assembly GCF_960531495.2. Taxonomy (NCBI): domain Eukaryota; kingdom Metazoa; phylum Chordata; class Actinopteri; order Zeiformes; family Zeidae; genus Zeus; species Zeus faber. Next base: position 9,753,380 of record NC_137202.1, on the reverse strand, counting down.
TGAATCAGAATGGGGTCCAGTGTTGCCTCCCACTGGGGAGGTGTCGGGATCAGCAGGAGCATAGGGTCTAGGGTGTGAGGCTTCCTGGTAAGGGGTGGGGGGTGTAACCTGGTTCAGCATGGTGTTTTCTATTTATTTATAACATCTGATTTATATTTTGAAAAAAACTTATGGCTATCAACCAGAGAGGCATTTAGTTCAGCCATTCATCTATCATCTATCATCCATTATCCATCCATCCATCCCTCCACCCATTTTATCCATTCATTTCATTTTATTTACAGAACTGGAGTCCATCCCAGCGTACTACATAGAGCTCAACAGCGATCGCCCACTTTTGGAACGGCTCCATTTCCGGAAGTGAATTTCCCGTGATTCATTCACATTGACGTTTCAGAAAATCCTTCCATAAAGAGTTTTCCGCCTGGAACCCAGCCAACCAACTACCAGATGAAGCCTGACCATAAAACATTTGATTCGGAGCAACAGAAAAAAAAATTGGAAAACAGAAGAAAAAGGCACAGTTACAGAACTGTGTTCATAATGTTTTTAAGAGTGGAGGATCTACTCATCCCGTACTGTGAATGACACCTTTCCAACAACTTCCAACCTAACGATCGTTAAGTGCGCCTCTTCTTGAATTTAACCTTTGTGATTATTATAGTGTTATTAAAAGTGTCATTAATAATAGCGTTGTTATATATTATCGTTTGTGTTGTGTGTTTATAGTGTTTTAGTTCAGTGGTAGCACTAACTCACTCACCGACAGTGACGTTAAACTCTCTGGTAAAACGTCTACCTTGGATGGTGATGACGTTATGGATAATAACCAAACCCTCCATTCAGAATAGGAATGAGATTTTCGGTTCCGGAAACTCACTGATGAGCTCGGCATACTACCACCACTACTACCCTTAATAGCCCTGCTACTAGCAATATTATACTAACCCATTTTACTACTACAATAACTACTACTATTAACATTATCAAATTATTATTATCAAATAATGATGATAATGATAATGATGATACTTCTACCAAGTACTTATTAAAGTAAATGTACTATACAGTATAAGTACTACTAATACCGCCACTACAACCACAAATAATTTACTACTAATGTACTATCCCAGTGTACTGTACTGCATGTGCATGGAAGGAGGACAGAATTTGACACCAGGCCAACACACACACACACACACACACACACACACACACACACACACACACACACACACACACACACACACACACACACACACACACACACACACACTCACACACTTTCACAACCAAACTGCATGGCTGTAGAGACGTGAGGGAACTGAAGCACTGAGACCAGGGGTTTTTCTCACAGAGCCGTTGTGGGCGCTGTCTAAAGTTTTAGGATCGCTGGCTGCTTTGAAATGCACACAAGGAGGCAGGAAGTTACTACTTGTATGTGCTTAAGTAGTATTTTGAAGAAATTGTACTTTCCTGGGAGGATCAAGGTGATTAAGCTTTTGGGTCTTTCATTGAGTATACTGTATATGTTTTTCAAATAGGTAATAATATGAGGGGTTATATTCAAGTTATATTTTGTCAGCCTCTTCTCACTATATTTTAAAAATGTTTTTGATTTTCATTCAAAATACCGTTCCCCCTTTCTTAAATAGGTTAGATCTTCACCACTGCCCGGAAGTAAAAAAGCCTGTTTCTAAAAGAGCTGCTTCTTAAAAATATCATTTTCCTGTGATGTAAAATCATAGAAGATGGATAACATTTCGAATGGCTTCAGTGAGTAACTTAAGCGTCTGACCTTCTTACACAACTACTTTTTACTTTCACTTGATTTAATTTGCTTTGAAGCCATTTTAACTTGAGATGTTCACCGCTGCTAATTGATATTTTGAGAGCAAAAATAGAACTTATTTCCGTCATGCAAGGTTAAGGTTATCTGGATACGAGTTGCAAGCCAATGCCAGCTGCCACAGATCCAACCGTTTTCATGCGGTTATTTGCAAAGGGATTACACTACGACCACCCTGTGCAAGATAAGGTGAAAACAGGATATGGCTGCCGCATAATTGCTCCCTCGCAGCGGTTTTCAGCTTTGCGCTTTTTCATTTTTTTTGTTTTTATTCCGGGCCGGTTTCCATCTTGAAGCAAGCCGTCCCTGATCAGGTTGATGAGGTGTGATTGGGGCAGGCTTGCTGCGCGTCTGAGATTCCATGAAACATCTCTGAGGCTCTGGGAGCAGAAACCCGCCCTGCAGGGCTTCAGACGCACGGAGACTAAGTGACGATACAGAAGATGGATAACACAGATAATACACAAGATAGCGTATCGTTGAAGTGAAAAGCGGTGCGAAAGATGGTCCCTGTTATTTGGCCACTGACTAACGAAGCTTTGGTGGAAATAAAACTCAAATATTTTTGTGATATACTCATTTGTGAGCTGAATTGAATAACAATCGATCGCAATATCCGTAGTATGTGACATTACGGTCGTCTGAGAGTTTTTTTTGTCAGTCAGCATCCATTACAATAACGGGATAAAACAGTTGGAAGCCTACAAAATGCACGGGGATAACCTTTCGACGAGGTATTATAAATAAGGGGAAGAGAACCGAGCCCTGTTCCTCCAGATAAAACAACTAAAAACAGTGTGGGGGCGAGGCACGACTCGTAGACTCGTTAAAATCTTCTGCCCGTAACGCATGGAGAGTCGTGATCGCATTGAACAGCCAAATTTGATTCCACCGACAAAATTAAAAAATAGTCATCTTAAAACACCGTTTTTTTTTTGTTTTGTCTGGAGCAGCTCCGCAGCTTGTGCCGATAAAATAAAATAGGTGCCTGTCCCAAGGATCCGGCACAAATGAAGCCCTGATGCAGTGGACTGATGTACTTAAACGGAACCATTTCTTTCTTTGTTTATATGTCTATGAATATCTATGTCTACGTCTATGAAATACATTTTATATGGTTGTATTTATTTTTTGGATAAGGTATTTATGTATCTACATTTTTTTGATTTACTGTGTTCCAGGTGTATCTCTGTTATCAGAGGGTTCGGTCCGGCCTATTTCTGGCTTTAATTACTGTACGGCGGTACCTCGACTTATGACTCATTCGTTCCATAAGAACGGTCGTATGTTAAAACAGTAGTATGTCGAAGCAATTTTTCCCCTATCAATTATGAAATCATGAAGGGTGAAAATAATCAAAATACACAGCACAGTAAATATGAAAAAAATATTGATAAGTCGAGGTACCACGATATTAGTCTATTAGTGATTCTTGGAACGGACTCCATCCTGTTCTATAACAATACCATTAATTGTCTTGTTTCACTCCCGTCGGAGAGGCAGTCTGAGCTGAAACGCAGGAAAAATTCATTTCTGCATGTCAGAGAAAATAACAGGCTGTATCTCATCTGATCATTAATGGTTCTTATATGAGGAGCAACGCCCTTTTCATCTGATAAAATAACATATAGATGTACAAAAAACATGCTTTTGTGCTGCTTTGCATTATTTGACAAAACTTGAAATAAAAAATTTAAAAATGCCAACTTAAAAAAAAAAAGGTGACGTTGAGCTCCCCATCATAACGACCTGAAAGCTTTTTTTAAATGTCAAGAATAAACGACGTGTTGTTATTATAAAAAAGCAGAGGGCTCTTTCAAGTTTTGGGTTCTCTATGATGGTGATTATTTCCTCCGTCATGAAAGGAGGGCGGTGTGGACAGACGGACCGACGGCATCGCGGCGCCGCACAGCGTGTCCAGTCACAGCAAAGTAATTGGGTGTCAAGCAGGAAGATGGAAAGCGCAACCTGGAATGCTTTTTTCCGCGACGGCTAAATTACCTGAAACAACCTTAGCCTTTTCCCAGCGGAGAAGCCGGACACCGGAGCAATCCTGAGAAGGCAGAGTGGCGCAGACTCGCCAGCCACTGTGATAAATACTGAATTCAGACTGTCTGAAAGTCTAGCGCTATACTCCTGCCAAGGCCCCCTTTTTCCAATCAAAGTTCCAACAGGGGTGGAGCAAAGTCAACACCCCCGCTCACCCCTCTTGCTGCCACCACCACGCCTCTTTCTTCCAGCCCGCCTGCGGAACGCCCCGTAGCTCGTCTTCTCTGTGGTGTCAGAGCAAACGTTGCTTCTCGCCTCATGTGTGGTTGTTCGGGGAAACAATCTCGCTCCAATCATCGCCGACACAAACGCTGCGATATCTGGGTCAGCTCAGCGTCACCAGCCCAGGCCTCCTCCATATGGAGACGCCACACATCCCGGCATTTTTTTTTTAGCATTCTTGGCGTTGAGCGGAACTTCCGTTTTGCACATACAGACTGTGCTCCCAGTCTTTGATGCCTCGTGATGGCAAGGAAACGGGGGGACGGCAAACAATGGAGGCCATTGCTGCTGATGATGCTCACCGTGGGCTAAAATTGCATCGTTGCTCTGTTTTGCAGAATGAGCTCGTTCCTCCTTGGCTTCGCGAGTCGTCTGTGAAGCGAAGGACAGTGTGATTGGAACCCTGTGACGTTCATACAAACCGCACCGTGTCTGCACTCCCCCAAAATCTCACTCACACAGTCACACCACATAGCGCTGGTGACCAGAAGATGTTGCTTCAGGGAAGAGAGGGAGGGAGATATGGAAATAAAAGGAGGCGTAATGGTGAGTAAGACATGGCTGCATATTAGTTTTCTTCAGCTCTCTCAGGCGGCTGGTCTTTATGAGGTTTCTGGAGGAGGAATTAGAGAATATGAGGCTGTGATACAGTGGCGGGTAAAAACATCAGCGCCCCTATATTAAATTCAATGTACAAATAAGGGTCGGCACTGGAGAAATAATTTATAGTGGTGGCAAAAGGGAGGGGGAGTCGAGAGATTATGAGGCAGAGCGGGGACTTAGGAGTGAGAGAGTTGCCCGTGGAAATGAATAAGTGTACGAGAGCTGAGGATTAATTCAAACAGGACTGAAATATAGCGCACACTCACACAACCACGCGCACAGCCACCCACAAGACACACACATATAACACCGTCACACAATAACACATTCATATAGTCACACACACTAACAGTCACACACTCACAGCCCCTTTGGGTGTGTGTCTGTCTGAATGCAGCGCTGAAGACGAACATGCAAATGT
>NC_137202.1:9553236-9743236 GCF_960531495.2 Zeus faber | reverse complement strand
CAAAACAATATTGAAATTAAATTAAATTAGGCCAGAAAGTCTTTCTTCTCTAAAATCATTAATGAAAACCTCAACAATAGTAAAGTGCTCCTCTCCACTGTTGATCGACATATTAATTCACCATCTACAACCCCGTCAGAGATGCTCTCCACTGAAAAATGTGAGGACTTTGCTACATTCTTCAGTAACAATGTTACAGCTATCAAACAGAATATTAGTGCCTCAATGTCCAGAAATGAACCTACCCTCCAGTTCTCCAGTGATATGACTGCTGCCATGTCTCATGTCGTCCCCTTAGACATAAAAAGACTGGACGATATTGTTGGTCAGCCCCGGTCCTGCTGCCTGGACCCCCTCCCTACCACATTTTTTAAAACACTTTTTAACCGCCTAGCACATGAGGTATAAGACATTTCAAATGGCTCTCTTGAATCAGTTATATTTCCTGCAGCATTTTAAACAGCTACAGGCGCATTTCCAACCTGCCAAAAAACAATTTACCTTCAGTTTAACAACTATCTAACCTCAAACAGCCCTTTAGATACCTATCAATCTGGCTTTCGACCTCACCATGGCACAGAAACAGCACTAATTAAAGTTCTGAACGATCTGCACATAAACACTGATGCTAAGAAACTATCTGTTCTTCTGTTCTTGCATCTCAGTGCTGCCTTCGATACTGTTGTCCATCAGATTTTATTAGCACGATTACAAAAATGGGTTGGCCTATCTGGCCCGGGTTCTAGACTGGTTGAAAACCTACCTGCAGGACAGGCAGTTCTTCGTGTCCATTGGAGATTTTGTGTCAAACAAAGTGGATATTATATGTGGAGCGCCCCAAGGTTTGATTCTTGGCCCATTATTGTTTAACCTCTATATGCTTCCACTGGCACATATTGTAAAGAAACACAAAATAAATTACCATAATTATGCAGATGATTCACAACTGTACATATCCCTGTACATATATATCTCCTGATGACCAACTCCCCATACACTCACTCATTCAGTGTATTAATGATATTAATGCATGGATGTCACAGAACTTTTTACAACTGAACAAAGACAAAACAGAAATCCCCATCTTTGGTGCAAAGGCTCAAAGACAGAAAATTGCAGCTCATCTCGGTTCTCTGTCCCTGGAGAGCAAGAATTAAGCTAAAAATCTGGGTGTAATCATAGATGGCGATCTAAATTTTAAGAGCCATATCAATCACATCACAAAATCAGCCTTGTACCATCTAAAAAACATTTCAAAATTAAGAGGCTTCCTGTTAAAAGCAGACTCTGAAAAATGAATTCATGCATTCATAATGAGTAGATTGGACTACTGCAATGGCCTATTCACCAGCTTCCCGAAATCAGCTTTACAGCGGCTACAGTTAATCCAAAATGCGGCTGCACGCGTTCTCTCTGCACATTAGGAAAAAATGGTTTGAAGGCATCACACCTGTTCTTAGATCTCTACATTGGCTCCCTGTCAAAACTAGAATTGAATAATAATTTAATAGAATTTTAGATGTTGTTAGATGCTGATTTTGGATTAGGAATTTTGGATTGTTCGCACTGTGATATCCTGGCAAAGGCAGTTCTGAGAGGTAGTATTATTTCATTCTCCATTTACAAGAAAAAGAAATTACAAGAATGCCAAATTAAACTAGGTATTAACTAGGTAATCAATAACAATGATTAAAAGACTTGCACTCCCAACAAGCCCATTCACCCACAAATCCGAAATGAGATCCGGACAATTGCATGTCAACTTGATAATATCATCCATCAAAAGATACAATTCCTCGTGCAATGAACAAGAGTGAATTATTTTGAATTCAGTGACAGGTTTTTTCTTACCAATCAATTGAAACTCAAAGTCCTGTAAAGCACTTATTACAGCCATCAAGGATTCATAGTGTAGGATAACATACCATGCAAGACATCAATGAAATATTCAGAGACTTTAATAATCAGATATTTCACTCAGATAATGAATCAAATATACTAAACATTTACTCATTCCTAGATGACATAGACCCCCCCAAAACTATCCATAGAGCAGGCTACCACATTAGATCAACCACTTTCTCTAGAAGAACTCAGGAAAGCTCTCTTTTCTATGCCCAACAATAAATCACCTGGATAAGATGGCTACCCAGTGGAATATATAAACACTTCTGGCCACCTATAGTATATCCCCATTATTCATCAGAATGGTTACAGAGATTAAGTCAATCTCCACCATGCCTCCGTACATGAAGACTGCTCTCATTTCAGTTTTGCTGAAATGGAGATTCCTCAAACTCAGTGGTCATACTCTCCATCTTCAAACAAATTCACTCCAATCTGGCACAACACGGTATTTTCTGGTTACAAACAGACCAATTATCTTCAGATCTTGGAAAAGACAATGAATTACTCATCTGGAACACATTTTTGAAAACAATTTGCTTATATCCTTCCAAACCTGAACCCTAAGGTATAACATCGGTGGGACAGTTTACGGCACCCTTCAACTACAGCAGTCTCTATAAGTTCAAATCAAATTGACGAACAACATTCTACAACCACCTCTGATGATTGAACACCTTTCTCTTAGAGATCATTTAAAAAAGTCCCCTTTTCCAGAATATACAACTTTTATTAAAAACAGATGAGACTTCAAGTCTTTACCTATCATGGAATACGAAATAGACCTTGCTGTTTCCACCGATATTAACCTGTGGAAGCTTTCCTATGACCCGCAATTACAAAATGCACTCATCCAATATAAGATTCTGCACAGAGCTCATATCAACCAACACAAAATGTTCAAAATGGGTTTTGTGGATAAAGACGTTTGTTCTCACTGTTCCCTTAATACCAGAGATAACTACTTTCATGCCATCTGGCTCTACCCACCTATCCAAACATTCTGGATCAACATCACCAAGAATCTATCAACCCTTCTGGGTCACAGCATTTCAGTCTCCCCGTCTGTATGTCTCCTTAGTGAACTCTCCTCAGTTGACCCACCAATTAAACACCACCAACCCATTTTGATTGCGTTAACAACTGCCAAGAAAATAATATTACTCAATGGTTAACAGAGATTATCACACCACACCCCAAAGGTTATATTTATTAATAGAATACATCTCAATGGAAAGACTATTAGCAATATCCAAAAACAAGGTTGATTCATTTAATGAAATATGGGCTCCTTTTATCACTGACATAACTCCATCCATTAATACTTGAGTCCTCCTGAGTTGGAGCAATGTTGTGGTGTTATGGGGCATGTGGGGGTCGATCTGATCGCAACTCTGCAGTTGGGTGGGTGCCCAGCAGCTGTAGGGATGTCCGTGGTGCTTAGTCCTGTGGCCACGGGGGGGTCCCAGGTCCCACGGGGGTGTTCAGGGGGGCCAGGTGGTGGCGTCTGCTCTTGTCCCTGGGTTGAGCTGGCCAGTGTCCGGGGGTGGGGAGGGAGCGGTTCTCCTGGGGGATGCCTGCGGCTGGTGTCCGTGTGTTGGGGGCGTGGTTGCTGGTTTGGGGCGCAGGTCGGTGGTTTCCGTGGTCGGCGCGCCACTGGGGACACCCGGCCCGTGGTCGGGGTGGTGGGGCTTCCGTTTCCTTCTGTGTCCCGAGGGGGTGGCCCGCCGTGCCTGGGCTGGTTTGACGCTCCATCTGGTCCTGTGACTGGTCGGTTGTGCTCGCGGGTTCCCCATGTGGTCTCCTTTGGTGGGCAGGGGGTCGTCGCACCGGGCTGCCTGGATAGCTGTTCTCTGGTGCTCTCGCTGCACGGGGCACTTGTCGCTGGGGGGCCGAGCTGTGGGCAGCAGGGCCATCTGCCGCCCTCTATTCTGTGTTCTGTATGTGGGAGGGGCTGGCCAGAGGCCTGATGGGGTGCAGAGCTGCCTGGCATGGCGGAGGTGCCCATTGCTGGTCGCTGTGGGTTGGGTGCCTCCTGCCTACAGGAGGTGGGTGTGCTATGCTGTGGTCAGGTCCGGAGGGGTGGGGGTCAGCATATACATGATACAATAGGCCTAGGGTTTGCGGGATATGTGGGGTGAGAGCTATGTGGGTCTGGATGTGGCAGGTAGGTGCGATCTTGCCCATCACGCTACTGCACACTCGCCAACATTGACGGGTGTTCGGGGCTCTTGGCTGGATGGGGCGTCTCGTCGGCTGTGGTGGGGCGGGCCTCGCCCCTGCACAGAGGGCGAGTGGGCGCCTCCAGGGTGGGCCTCCTGGGCCTCCTGGGCCTCCTGGGCCCTGGAGGCGAGCCTCCAGGGCAGGCGGTTTAGGCGGGGTGTCAGTCTCTCAGCCTGGGACCTGGCTCCATGCCTGCGGTCTGTGCCTGGCGCCCCCGCAGCCCAAGTTCCGCACCTGCAGCTGCATCTTCTGCCTTATATGTGTGCGCCTCAGGGGTATGGGGTCTCCTCGCGTTCTCTGGGACAGGGTTATGTTCCTCCGGCCGGGTTGGTGGTTTCTTTGCAGGCTTCTGGCTTCTCTGGGGGCTGGGGGGTCTTCTGTGGCTGTAGGGCGGGGTGCTCGGGGCTTTGCTGGTGTTTCTATACGGCCACGGGACGCAGGGGGGATATAATATAATACGATATAATACAGAACCAATTGGGATAAGTCCTGTACACTCACCAATGGACACTTCACACGAACACACATCACACACACACACACACACACACACACACACACACACACACACACACACACACACACACACACACGGTTTCTTACACACACACACACATACACAGACGGTCTCCTCACAGGCACACACACTCCACCAGCACTTGTTTTGAACACACCCTAACACTGTCCCGGTTACGTCCCTATCTTTCTGACCTCATTTACCTCCATAACCATGACAGGAAGAGGCCACATGCCCAATTGCTGTTCCAGTTTTCACAGACTAAATTAACTCGTTTTTTTTTGATAGATGTTATCGTCTGACATTTATGTTTTTCCGTATACATGTTTTTGTTTGTTTCTATGTTCATGTTTTTTTCCATGTTATTTGTTGTTGTTGGGTTCTATGTTTATTTGTCTAACCCGTGGTGATTTTCCGCCTCTTTGAGTAGTGATTAGTTGTTTATAGACCCAAACATGGTAAAAAAGTTCACCAAAGAGGGGGGTTGGTGGTGGTTCTGTGTAGCAAAAAGCTGTGCTCTTGTCATCCTACAGGTCGTCCACAGGACAGAGTTATTGCAAAAGTTCCTGACGATTAAATAATTAATATAGAGTGTCATTGCATGTTGAGAAGTTGAACTCCACTTGCAGACTAACTCCGTCCTTGATACAATAGCACAAATACTCTGTGTTTTATGCACAGCATGATGACAACACAGGTAAAAAGACAAAAGAAAAAAAAAGAGAGAGACCCAGACGGAGAGAGATGAGGATAGATAGGGCGACAGCCAGGGAGGAAGTGGTCGGGCCTATTCTGCGACTAGGTTGCTGCTCAAGGGCGGGCCGAGGTCACAGGCAAAGTATGGGTTTTAGCGACAAAGAAGCCAAACCCTTCTGCCCCCCGCTGAACAAATCCCATAATTCATCTGTGAAATTGTCCACAAACCCCCAGTCTGTTGGCTCAGCTGCGGACAGAGGCTCTGTGACACATCTCATGACGGCTTACTAAGTGCCGTGTTAAAAGCCGCCACCAATGAGCAGAAGGGGAAAGAATTACACCGTGGAGAGTCATAACCAGCTCATCCACACAGCCTCACTGTCACGTCATGTTGATTTCAATCGGGATAAAAAAAAATCTTAACAAAAAGTTTATATACCACGAATGAATTAAATTAATCTTTCATAGTTTGAGCCCTTAACGCTCATATCGAGCTGTTTAATTCTGCCACCGTAGTTTGTCACTAAGCGATCTATAACGTTGGAGCCTTTTAGTGTTGATTGGTGGTTGTTAGTTCGTCTCTGCGTCAACAGACAGTGACTAATGAGCAATGAATGGGGGAAAAAAAGACTGTTTTGTGTATTATTTTTTTACACTCAGTAACAGCTGCATGTTTGTATTAGTGATGCAAACGATTAATTCAGATCGAACAAATCCTTTAAATGACTCAGGAATCGGGAGTCGTTCCGACAAAAGTCGTTTGTTTCATGCGTTAAATTCCTAACAAGCTCCTCAAGAGCGAGCGAGTGAATCCTCGACTCACGGACAGAAAATAATTACTGAGGATTAAGTGAATGTGGAAAAACGCTCATTCGGTATAACTCCTATTGAATGTGACTGACTTCCTGTTTGTATTCCACCAAAATAAATCATTTTGACAGAAAAAAAATTCTATTTGTGATTCACACTTTGCATTCCTCCGGCTGAATAAATGATTTGGACAGAATAACATTCACAACCCCCGAGCCAAACCAAAACTTTTCTGACTGACTCGAGTGCATCGCTTGCAGGAAGTCCTCCCTCGATCGCCGCGCGTTACACTAACAGAACCAAACGAACAAAGAGCCGGACAAACCGAACAAATCTTTTTATCCGAGTGGCTCGTCAAGGACCGGAATCTCAAAACGGTGCCGATCCTCCCATCGCGGGTTTGTATCAGATTTGGATGAAACATTCAAAAAACAGTAACAGACAAAAACAGTAAATCGCGGTCCTCGAAATCCTTGATGTACTTTTTAAACCGTTACACCGACCAAATTATTCAGTGCTCCTGTCGGGTTTCTCCGGCGCGAGCGAGTGCTCAGCGCTCGGCACATTGACGCGTCCCGACAGTTAACTCTGTCAAATCTCCCGCGATCAAAGCGAAGGTGGCTCGTTACGGATCCGCACCTCGCCGGGGGAGAGCTGCTCGCCAAGCTTACATTGCGTTCCAGTGAGTGACGCGGCAGTCTGCTGCTAATGATTTAGCTTGAGGATCACCGCATTTTTATAAGCCCTTCTTCCCGGGGAGTTTCCACAGGATTAAATAATGCTCAGCCGCTGGGAAATGCTTTTCTCTCTGTCGGGGTCCGACTGGGAGCGTTATATGCTCTCATGTCCTTTCCTTTCCACATTTTGGACTTTGATTTTTGGGCTCTGTTATTTTCAGAGTGGGCGAGCCGTTCAAATTGAACGGCTCGCTCCTCAGGTCCTGAGACGGAGCAATTGTGTAACTACAGATCCCCAAATTCGCCTATCTTGCCTTTTGGGCTTTTCTGGGACTTTTCGATCATTTTCTGGTGTCGAGCAGATTGTGATGTCTGTAACTTCCTGATCTTGGTAATGAGCAGGTGTCGTCACCATGTCGGCTTGTGAAGGACATGTTTTGTCAAATTGGTCAATAATATCACCATCAATACCTTTCATACTAGTTCCGCCACAGCACCTATTCTAATGTTCTGTTGCTTCTAGTGCTATCAAATTAAATAATGTGGGAAGTGTGTTCGTGCTTTCCGTACACTCACACACACTTACACACACACACACACACACACACACACACACACACACACACACACACACTTTATAGCCTATACGCTCAACACTTGCTGACGAGTGAGATCGATGTTATTTCCGTCCTTTGTATTTTTTCCATTAATGAGATTTTTCCAGGCCTCAGGGCCAAGCCACATAGAGATGTTTGGTTTGATGGATTAGAATATTTACTTAACATTTAGCTTGTAATTGAATGGAGTTGTGAAATGGGATTTGATCGAGTAGAAACTTTTTGGCTGTTTGCGTTGCAACTGCAGCGGTCTGATAACACAGTGAAAGAGAAGTTAAGCCGTCCGACATTTTGGGTGAAATAATATGAACATTTATTCTTTGTCAATAGATAAGACTTGATCAAACAAACGAAAAGGCCTTTACGTATTGAAAGCAGATATCATTAAACGCTGCTATAAGCATATATTATATGATGGTCTGGTCTGGCTGGCTGAAAATTAACTCCGGATATTGGACACAAACACGTTGGAGGTTGAAGGTCAAATTTGTCTTTGTTTGGGTGTTCAATTCCAGTCGAAACACCGTTACAACAGTTTCTCAACCTTGTGGGATCGAAAAAACGTCCGACACGAGCACGCAGGAGCATTCAGCGGAACTGGGCGCTTAATGAGAGGGAGAAGACTCCAGATTCACAACACTGAATAAAAAAGGAGAAATCGATGGCGATGGAGACAGATGGAGACGCTGAGCGTAAGTGAGACAGCGAGGAAAGGGAGACGACGCACAAAAGAGAGATAAACACGGTAAGGAACGGGAGGGAAAGATGAAACGCGTTACGAGCTTTGGAAGGAGGGAGGGAGGGAGGGAGCGGGAGCTCGGAAGTGTTTGCCGCGGATTAGAACAGACGGCAGGCGGCAGAAAAGCTGTCATGTTTTCATGTTACAGCCTGAAGAGACGTTCAGGGGAACCAGGAGGTGTTTCCTTACCTGAACGATGTGTGTGCGTGTGTGCGTGCGTGCGTGCGTGCGTGCGTGCGTGCGTGCGTGCGTGCGTGTGTTTAAAGGACTTTGGGATCATCAGGACACATTTAGTGTCCACATAATTGTGTCTTCATAATTTAGTGTCCATAAAAAGGCTTTAATGCTGCCCTAAAACTTTCACACATTTTAAATGCATCTCATCATTTAGTGTTGTGATTCAACCATTAGTATTGAGTAGTATCGGTATTATATAGAATCAGAATGACTGTATTAGATTGAATTAACATTCAAAAAATGTAACCATCTGAAAAAACAAGTTAATAAAAATAAAACAAAAAAGAATAAAGGATAAAATAAAAAAATTAAAATAATGACTATTATTTGAAGTCATTAATCATCAAAGTCATACATAATCCCAACTAATATTGCTTTTAAAGGGTTTACTTTTAACGATCAAAAAATAAGAATTAAGTGTAAAAAAATAAAAAAATAAAAAAATAAAAGAATGTGGCAGTGCTTCACATCTAAGAGAGAATTAAACATCCCCTAACTGTCAACCCTCAGCGGGGAAAACCTCCAGAACAACAAACAAACTTGAAAGTGAGCTCCTCGCCCTATGTGTGTCAACCCTGCTCTCATGTTCATGATAAAAGGAGAGTTATGCCAAGCAGACGCCAGAGGACGATCTTTGTCCCAATTCTTTTTGACAATTTTTTTTCCACGACGAGGAAATCTCCGGTCTCCCGTCAGCGGCAGTCGTTTGATTTGAGACGGCTCGGAAACTCTCCTCGTCCGGGACTCTCACGGCGGTGTCAGGGTGCCGTGGTTATCTTCGGCCTTTTGGTTTCGGCTCCTGCGGTGTGTCCGAGAATCACAGGACGTCTGATCCCCCGTGATCACTGTCCTGCTGGATCCTACGCTGTGCGCACTACTGGGATGGAGTGTGATGCTGTCCGTTGCTAGGAGGTTGAAAGTCTTTTGGTGTATCCCTGACGTTAATAACAATACATTCTCTGTATTAATTGGCCAAACAGGCAAACTCATTAAACTTGGCACTCCTTCCCCGGTAAAGACAGAGCCTCCATCACTAGCAGCATCAGCTCATGGTCATACAGTGCAGGTTTTATTTGGTGCTTATATTATAGTTATTATTGGAACCCAAGCAAAAGCACGGTATTTTCTTTCTTTTTTTTTTAACCTTGAACCCATGTGTCTTTATTTAGAAAATAAAAACCATGTGTACCATAATATTTTCCCTTCTGATCTGCTGCATTTGTTTTATCATAGGGAGTAATTGAATATGGACCTTTCTTTATTGTTAGCATGAAGAAAGAAAAAAAAGACACTTTGTCACTTTTTTTTTTCTTTGACTTGCAAATTTTGGTCAATTCCCCTCAATTTTACTGAGTTGATCTTGTGGTGCTGAGGAACTGGAGCCGATGCCGTAACTGATGCTGCGCATGGAAACCAGCCGGTTGTGGAGAAAAACAAATGAAGCCCGCAGCGGTGCACATGGGCGAGCGTGTCATCTAGGACTTTCCCAATGTTTATGAAGGGCTTTCCAAAATAAAAGATGGGATGAAACTGGGTGTAAAGGACATGATTTATTTTTTTAAAAGGAATTAAACATCCAGTCATTTGATGGGTGGTTTTCATACCCGGCCTGCTGCACACGCTCTGGGCTGAATGTCGTCCCGTTGTCTCAATAAAAAAGTGACATTTATTAGAACTGTGGCGTGTTTAATTCCTTTGTGTTCTGTATTGGAGATCGTCTGGAACTCACTTTCTGCCTTGATTAATTAATCAATTAATAAATCCTTATTAGATATCTTGTCTTCATATCTTGCCTCTCATTTAAAATCTTTTATTCATATCAAATCTTTCAGTTTTCATTTCATGCACCCCAGGAGTGGAACGGACTTCCAAAGCTGTCTGAATGTGGTTAAACTTATGTCCTTTGAGCAATTTAAACCAGTGTTAATTGAATTGACATCTACACATTGTTCCTGTTTTGTTTTTTTAGTGATAGATCCTTTATTCATTGCCGGAGGGAAAGTCAAGTGTTACAGCCTGTACCCATCAAAATGATAGGCAATGACAATAAAGTCAGAAAAATAAGAAATTGCTTTCAAAAAATTGGTGACATGCCATCAACCTAAATATTAACTTAAAAGAGAACAAATTGGCAATCAACCAAAAATGTAAATAAAAGGCAAATAACAATTATTTAATGTTATCAGGAATGTAATGTAACATGTTTCCTCTTGGCCACCCCTCTTTGACTAATAACTGTTGCATACATTTTATTTATATTTTTTTATTCTTCATTCACATGTTTTTTTTTAAAATTATGATTATTGTAGGCAGGGCACCGTTAAAAAGTCTTGCTTTCGGTCTTCCCTAGTAAAAAAATATATATATATATTATATATATATTTTCTTTTCATTAGTCAGCAGTCCATCAATTTCCTGACACACACGCATGGATTATATAAACACTGTATTATATTTTGTTTCAAACTGAAAGTGACGACTGCTCACTCGAGGCCTCTTGGCTCCCACTGAGAGAGACACTTGTCGTGTTTCCTGCGTTCTTCCGCTTACCACCGTTTCCAGTGGGAGACAGAACTGTCACGGCCTCTGTCAGGAACCAATACCTGCCTCTTCCCTCGCCCAGAAGAACCAGTAGAACCGGGGTTTTGGCTTCCCTCGTGCGGCGCAGACATGTTTTGCTTTGCTCTCCGCTCTCTGCTTTGCTATATGCGTTGCTTCGGTTTTCACCAGTCTCAGCACCTTTTTCCTGCTGCAACGCTTAAAGAATAAACAGTGGCTCCATCTTACAACTGGACACTTATCGTACAACTATTTATGAAGGATTACTACCAGCACTAGCTGAGTGGACACGGCTCCCCACAGCTTCAGTGAGCTAAGCTAAGCTAATTAGCAGCAAGAAGCCCCCCTTCTCCATAGACGACTTCGAAAACTTCTACAGATGATTGCAGTAGTGGAAGCCAAAATTCACCGGTTAGAAGTGAACGTGGAAGCGAATGGATTATGTGCGAACGACACCACTTTACCATGGACCCAAAACAGTGGACAAGATAATGCTAACAAAAACAGCTAATTAGCACCAACAAGAGGACCAAGAAACAGGAGGGCTGTGTACCGGGTCATAAATCTCCACCCTGGGACTCTCCCGGTGCTAAGCCCGGGAGTAAATCATTACCCTGGGAAATGAGAGGACGACTAACAGGCAGAGCCCAGCGCCCTGAGATCTGTGATGCTAGCGGCTGGCCTGCATTATCATCCAGGCATAGCGGCTCTTCAGCCCCTGTCCTTGGTAGGACACAACCGTAGACAGCTGCAAAAGGGAAACTAGTCACAAACTTCCCCAACAACCAAGTGTGCAACTGGAGTACAGAATTGTTCCACTGTTGCAGGACCCTGGATCTCTGTCTGATGACCTGGATAACCCCTCATCTTCACACAGCGAGGTGAAGACTGAGTAACTCAAAGTAAACGGCTACAGGGAACGACCAGGCCCCAAACTCTGATTGTGGGTACATTGCTGTAATAGATGTAAGAAGCATGTGCAACAAGTATAATGTGCAGCAAGAAGCATGTGCAGTAAGAAGCATGTGCAGCAAGAAGCATGTGCAGCAAGAACGCAAATGCTCTACTTTCCCAAGGATATGGTCTCTAGCGTCACAGAAAGACTCCTGCATATCGTGGCTGCCCATCCAACTGTGAAAACCATTGCAGTGCACAAAGGGATCGATGATGTTGTGAAACAACAGTCTGAAGAACTGAAGCGGGACTTTATTGGGTCTCTTGAACACAGTCGGCTCCTTGAAGGCTGTCTACCGCCAGTTAGACGAGGAGATGAGAGTCAGCAGATTGTTGCCACCGAATACTATGTTTCAACCGCATATATCACCCATTCAGTGCACTTTATTGCCAATTTGAACTTAGGGTTATCGTTAGAATGCAGACATCATTTTGAGGCAGATGGACTTTTTTTTGTCTCTTACCTACTTTACTTCGTGCGTCACTCTCTGTTCCCTCTACCAAGGACAAGAGAAACGAGGAATCAAAACAAAACATGACACAAAGTGGAAACCTTGAAAGAGAGCCACCTTATAATTTGGAATTGCGAAATGCAAGGTGTTCCTTCTTCTCTGACATCGTTGCCAAAAACAATAATAAAGTACGTGCCTTGTTCGCTACAGTCGGCTAACAGTAGCCTCTGAACTTTTATCCACCAGGGCCTGCAAAGAATTCTCCTCCTTCAAATACAAAATTCAGAATATTAGACATGCAGTCAGTGCCGCCATATCAGGTACAGGATATCTGCTGTCCCTGCGTCCATTAAATGCAATTAAAATACCATGACACAATTTGATCTGATCAACTGTCAGAATTTGCAGGACGTTATACAACATCTTAAATCCTCCCCCTGCTGCCTTGATATTATAGCAACAGGCTTTTTCAAAAATGTTTCAAAGTGCCTCAGCCTCAGATCTTCTACAAATTGTCAACATGTGTCTTCTTTCACATTTCTTCACCACAGGCCCTGAAAACTGCCGCCATCAAGCCACTCTTAAAAAAGATCAATCTAGACACCTGACTAATGAACAAATATAGGCCTATACCAAAACTCCCGTTTTTTTGTAAAATAATTAAAAAAGCTGTTTTTCAACGCTGAATAATTTCTTGGCACTACACAACTGTTTGGATGTCTTCCAGTCAGGATTTCAACCCCACCACAGCACTGCGACTGCTCTTGTTAAGGTCTTCAATGACTTCCATCTAAACACAGACAGTGGCAGAGTTTCAGTCTTAGTATAACTGCATCAGTGCTGCATTTGACACAGTCGACCACAACATATTACTAGACCGACGTGAAAACTGGGCGAGACCTTCTGGCACAGTACAAAACTGGTTTGAATCTTATTCAAAGGACAGGCACTATTTTGTGTCTATAGGTAAATACACATCAGAGCGGACAAAAATAACATGGAGTTCCCCAAGGCTCTATTCTGGGACCTCTTCTGTTTAACATCTACACGCTCCCACTTGCTCAGATCATGGAAAACAACTAAATATCTTACCATAATTACGCAGACGACGCACAAATTTACATAACCATATCACCAGGGGACTATGGTGCAATACAATCACTGAGCAAGTGCATTGAACAAATCAAAGATTGGATGTGCCAGCATTTCCTCCAATTAAACAAAGACAAAACTGAAGTAATTGTTTTTGGAGCTAAAGAAGAACAAGTAAACGTCAGCACTCAGCTTCAACCGTTAGAAAGCACAAACCAAGCCAGAAATCTTGGTGTGGTCATTTACTCTGACCTAAATTTCAACAGCCACATTAACATAATTACAAAGTCAGCCTACTATCACCTTAAGAATATATCAAGGATTTAAGAACTAATGTCTCAGCAGAAATAGGAAAATCTTGTCCAGGCATTTATCTTTAGTAGTCTAGACTACTGTAATGGTGTCTTTAAAGGTCTCTCTAAAAGATCGATCAGACAGCTGCAGTTGATTCAGAACGCTGCTGCTCGAGTCCTCACTAAGACCAACGAAGTGGATCATATCAGTCCTGTTCTCAGAGCTTTACACTTGATTCCTGTCCGTCAAATAATTGATTTCAAAATACATATCTGGTCTTCTGCTACGTTATGAACCACCCAGACTCTCAGGTCGTCTGGGACAGGTCTGCTTTCTGTCCCCAGAGTTGAAACTAAACATGGAGAAGCAGCGTTCAGTTTTTATGCACCACATATCTGGAACACCACGAAGAAAACTGCAAGTCTGCTGCAACTCTGACCTCTTTTAAATCAAGGCTGAATACATTTCTGTTTGCGGCTGCCTTTTACTAAACCAAATATACATCTTCTACTAATTTCTGTCACTTTTATGACTTGATTTTTTGCATTCTATGTATTCTATTTCTTAACTTTATAATGTGTTCTTTCCTTTTACAACATGTTTCTTTCGCACTTTGTCTTAACGCTTCAGATTTTTTATGTAAAGCACTTTGAATTGCCTTGAAATTGTGAATGCCAGTGGCTTCGTGCGCACTGTATTATAGCAGCTTTGGCCTATCTGAAACAGCTATTTCAGATAACTGAAAGATCTCCACAAGAAAGCTCTTGACGAGGAAAAACACTATTCTAGGAATAGGCGAAAAAATTGTAAAGAAAAACATCTCCAGACCAGTTCTCCGGGGCTAGTTATTTGGAGAATCGCAATTCGAGGAATAGGCAAAAATATAAGTTTAAGTATCACAAGTATACTTCTGTGAGGGAAAAATGATTACGATCAACTATTTTGAATGAGGACAAAGGCCTCTACCTCCAAAAGGGGGTTTTGAAAACATTTGTCTGTCTTCCCAGGAACCCCCCAGAGTTCATGTAAAGAGAAATGTTTTGCTCCGACAATGTCAATTCTAATATGAAAGAATCAGATCACACGTGGCCTGTTTACCGTCTATAGAGATGGGGGACACCTGGAAGTGCATTGTCATGCAACCCCCATTCGGCCAGGTCAAGGTTGCAAGTACCTGTTATTTACATTCTAGGAAGGTGGGGCACCCAGGAAGACAGTTAGGGGGAAGGCAGACTCGTCTGAGACCTCTGACCCAAACCACACCCTGTTTCTACTGTATAAAGCCTCCTGTCTTTCTCTGTGATATCAGATTGATCCCAGCGCTGCTTTGGAGCAGTACTGAATCTTTCTCTTTATTCTGCAAAATAAATAATCTTGGATATTCTCAGTTTTGTCTTCTTGTAGCGGGCAGATTAACCTCACCAATCATTGCGGAAGAATTTCCTTAACACTTCCAAAACAAAAGTACGAGTATAACAAGGTTTCTTTGAGTCATTTTTCTTGCACTGCACTGTAACTTTTATGCATTCTAGGTATTAAATAGTTTTTGCTTTATGCATTATTTTTCCGTTTATAATGTGTTTCTTTGCACTTTGTCTTAATGCTTTTGATGTTTTATGTAAAGCACTTTGAATAACCTTGTTTTTGAAATGTGCTTTATAAATAAACTTGCCTTGCCTTGCCTGCGACGTGCTGCTCTGCTCTGCTGGAGTTGAAAACTTTACCTTTTCAGCAGAAACATCAGACGGAACACACAGTGTGTGTGACACCGTGAGAGCCACGGGCCATAGCTTATGCCACAAGCCTGACAAATCAAAATTTTGAGGTTCAGTTGGTCCTGGCTGCAGGATCCACATTTTGTGATTTTTTTTTTAAGGTTTATGTATTATTTATATTATATTTTATTTTATTGTATTAAATGATTTTTGTGAAGAACAAATTGGCTTACAGTGGCTTTGATGTGGAAAGCTTGAACGTTTGAAAAGAGTGAGTGATGGTTTTGTTCCATTTTTGATATGATATATTAATTAGTAAAAGTGATGCTTTGATTTAATTTGACCATATATAGTTATTATTATTATATTATTATATTATTTTTAAAAATCATAAATGATCCAAAATTATGTGGAAAGTCTTGAGTGTAATTGTAAAAGTGATGCTTTGATTTATTTTGAATAAATAACATTAACAATAACAATTTTTATTGTGTGTGTGTGTGTGTGTGTGTGTGTGTGTGTGTGTGTGTGTGTGTGTGTGTGTGTGTGTGTGTGTGTGTGTGTGTGTGAGAGAGAGAGAGAGAGACATGCATCTCTGTGTTTTCTGTATTTATTTTTTCATGTACATGTACAGAATAGTTGTGTGTGACTATCTGTTCATAAATACACAAGTATATACTTAGGTGGTGTGAGGGTGGTGTGGAAAATGCCACTCAGATGGCGAGTGGCCACCTGAGTGGCATTTTCAGGGCCCTCTGACACAAAGACACAGGCAGAGATGTTGCAAAAACACACCAGTTTATTGTAGCGAGTGGGCAAAATGTAATAAGCCTGGAGCAGATGGACATGTGTGTGTGGGGATGGGGGTTTTACCTGTTGATCATTGATTGCTCTGACGAGCAACAGGCGTACAGCCACCCTGATCCCGGGCCCTAGCTTACCTAGACCCAGGACAGGTGTGGCTGCTTAAACCACATCACCACCAAACCACTATATATATATAGTATATATATATATGGGGGTGTGTGTGTGTTTGTATATATATATATATATATATATATATATATATATATATATATACAGTATATGGCAGCCCACTCCTCCTAGATACATCAGTCCCTAGGATGGGTTATTTGCAGAGAATTGCATTTTGTTGCCTCAGTACTTGAATCTAAAATGACATCTAAAAAAGATATATATACAGTATAAGACTATATACTGTACATTTATTCTTAATCATGGTGGTGTTTGACCTCCTGTCAGTCCAAGACCGCTTCAACAGCGTGGAGGTTTCCGTCGACATTCCTTCGATGAGGATTTGAAAATCTGGTCTTCCTGGGTTTTTTCCGTGGCCTCAGCGTGTAATCGCAGCAATGACCACGGAGAGTCACCCAGAATCTGCACGCAGGGCGTCACGCTGTGAGTCACTGCCACTCGGCTCCGTGCTAATGACACTAAGAGGCCGTGATTAAGTGCTAAGTCAATTTGACAGCCTCCTTAACGTCCCATCACCACCACCCCACGCCGTACATCTGCCTCCGTCCCTTTCTCTCCTTCACCGTGCCTCTGTCACACTCCCTCCCTCCATCTCTCTCGCTCACCCTCTCTCGTGTTACCGACATGATGACACTTAATAATCCTAAATAGGATGACAATAAAGATAACCGCATAGGGTGGAGGGTGGAGGGGTGGTGAGGGTGGCTGTGGTGGTGCTGTTATCTATGGACCCGCAAATAAATCTCATACATTTCTAAGTGGGTCATCTCAGTCGATGTCCCGTGCCATAATTCAGAAGTCCCCAAATTTCATTTCTGTATAGCAACATTTCTTGTTTCGTTACAGAGTGAATTGTCACTACAAGGAGCTTTCCACTTCAGTGTGCATGATCCATCTACATAAACATCATGAGGAAATAACGCCGGCAGGGATAAGATTGACAATCTTGACTATCCATGAATTGATTTAAAACATGTATATACTGTATGTTGTACAGTAAAGACATTTAATGTTAAATATGTTTTCATAATTTGAGATAGGATAACACTTTATTTATGGCCACGGGAAGTAATACATAATGAAAATACTTTTGATTATATATAAAGTAGGTAAGTAAAGTATGTCAGGTGTTACAGCGACAGAAATGGACATAAAAAAAATTGATAAAAATGAATCTGTCAAAAGAAGTTAACAGGGAGTAGCCCAATATGGGCAGGTGGCAGTTACTGTAAAGTAAAGTATTAATAAAGTGACAGTACAAATCAAACATAAATTGTTCAAATTGGGACAGAACTTCTCCAGCCACGTACAACAAACTGGTCCAATCCTGCTTCTTTCAGCTTAGAAACATCTCCAGTCTTGCTTTCCCATCTTTTAACAACCTAGAACGTATCGTCCGTATTTTGATTTTCTCATGCCTTGATTATTGCAAAGCACTTTTTTCATGCCTTAGCCATGGCGCCATGGCTCGGCTACAGATGGTGCAAAACACAGCCGCGAGGCTCATTACCAAGTCAAGGCGTAGTTGCCACATCAATCTCATTCTGCCGTCTTTGCGCTGGCTGCCAATCAAATTCAGAATTGATTCTAAGATTATTTTGATCACTTTTAAAGCACTACACGGTCAGGCCCCCATAGGTATCACTGAGCTTTTGAAACCGTGCAGCGCCGCTCGTCCCCTCAGATCCTCTGATCAAGGGTTCCTGGTGGTCCCTCCATCAAGGCTGAAAGCCAAGGATGAGCGGTCCGTTCTCTTTTTAGCTCCCTCTCTGTGGAACCGTCCGCCCCTAAGCGTCAGAACCACCGAGTCTGTCGACTGTTTGAAATCTCCCCTGAAAACCCACTTTTTGAGATTTTTTTTTTTTTTACAATATACCTCTTTGTAGTCGTATGTTTCAGTATTTGTTTGTTTGTGTATCTGTCTCAAATGCAGCTTGTTGTTTGTCTTTATTTAAAAAAAAAATGCGCTTATTCTTTTTGTCCTCTGTTCAAACACTACGGAATGTTACCGTTCAACAAGGTGCTATATAAATAAAGTTTTACTTACTGACTTACTTCTGACAATAACCGGCTTTCTCCGACACCTCCTTTGTGTGGGAGAGCAGTAAATTATCTCCGTAAAACAGACATCTAATTTCTTTCTCTTTTTCTGCTAAACTCTGTCACGCTCTCCGTCTCCATCCCTCTCTCTCTCTCTCTCTCTCTCTCTGTTGTGATGTTCTAGCGCGCTGTTTTCCTGCCAGACAAAAGCTTCTGCCAAGTCAAGGCCGAGAAAAAAACAAAGAAGAAGGGAAGTAGCTGTCGGAGAAGAAGAACTATTTACTTTGCTCTACTTTGAGCGGCTCCAGGATGCCGGTCTCTCCTTCGCGGCCTGCTGCGTTTTGAAACAACCTTCAGATATTTCTCAGCATGGGTGTGAGATGTGTCGAGACCCCCCTCCATCACGGAGACGTTGCCCAGAGCAGCAGCGGCAGCGGCAGCGGCAGCGGCAGCGGCAGCGGCAGCGGCAGCGGCAGCGGCAGCGAACAGGCAAACATCAAGTCGCGTTGCGGGGAACATCAACTATCCGCAACAATACAGCGATCAATCAGGGCGGGAAGCCGGCGTCGCCCTCACTCACCCTTCGCTATCGTTCGTTATAAACGCCGACGTCAACATTGGCTCGCACGCCCACGTTATTCCCATCTGATTAACTTTGCAAGGCAGTCAGAGTTTGGGAGGGGTGGCGGGTGGATGTGGGATGGAGACACCACATGATGGAGACCCCGCAGCGGCCGGTGCTAAAGCGGCGCTGCCTGGCACACGACCACAACAGCCCACCCAGTTGGGTTGTTGCGGTGTCCTTTAAAGGATGGGTTTGCCACTTTTTTGACCTCGTCAAAAAATCGCCGCCCGTCATTAATAACTGCTCACAAACGGTTTTCTATTGAGAAACTTAGCACTCTGCTGCAGCTTCTCACTGCGCGTAAATGCAGTCCAGTGGGATAAATTCTTAAGCCTTCTCAAATCTCAATCCGATCTCCGTTTAGAAAAGGAGAAGCTCTGACTATTGTCAGTCTTTATACTATATGTTATAAGGTATTTTACGTGTTGTTGACTTTTTTGGCTGCATCCACACCCGCGCAAGGGACTAGAAACAGGAAGTTGCACCACTTCCTACTAGCAACCTGCTGTAGCCTATAGGTATTTTCACACCCAACAGTTGCGGTGACTCCTTGAGAGGAACTGAGAACTGGGGATCTCCCCGAAGAACTAGACACCTAGACACCTGTTTTTTCTAGTTGTATTCGCACCGCCAATAGGAACGCTGAGGTGGCGTCAGCCAATGGGGTTTCAGCACGAGTTCCATGTTCTGTGTTGTATTTACTCAGTCATTTTCCCTTATTTCAACTTATCAGTCCACCAACATCTGTTTCTGAACAAATTTGAGGATGCAAAATAAGCAATCCAGTTTCTGAATCTTCACTCATATTAGATCTACAAGACACAATTTTAAAGTTTATTCCGACTTTTGTAAGGCCCGGGAGGACGGCGCACGCTGACTTTTTCGTTTCATTCAGTGAGCTTCAGAAAAGAAAATAAACGACATGAATACATCTACAATGAAACTTGTATTGATTCTTTTCTTTTATTACGGCGGCGTGCAGGGCTGGTCCACAACCGCAGCGATGCGACTCGCCCGGGCGGACTGTCCTCAGTGAGAGGGACCGGCGAGGGACCGGCGAGGGGCCGGCGAGGGGCCGGCGAGGGACCGTGAACTCACATTTGGAACCGGATCACCGGCACATACATCCTCTTGTGGCGGTTAGCGCCTGCCCTGGAGTAGGAGCTAAAATAGTCCCTCAAAACGATGTCCTAAGAACATGAAAACACCTAATATCACGCTCTGGCAGCACTGTGGCAATTGCAAATAAAATGTGATAAGGCCGCTATTCAAAATGAAAAACAATACTAAGATACTATATCACTAAAGATTCTGTAGCGTCTCGGGCAGGGAGTACCGCATTTCCCAGCATGCCCCTGGGTGAGACAGGGAGGAGTTGGGGTGACCTACCCGGGAGCGGGGAACTGTCTTTTGAGATGCTCATGCTTTGGCTGGAGTCGACAGAGTGCGAGTTCTTTGAGAGTTCAATAAAACCTTCCCTTGTCAGCTGACAAACGAGTTCTCTGTCATTCTCTCTTCTCGTCCCCGCCGCTCGCTGCGATACACAGCACCACGTGGGAGTGTAATGTGAGTTTCCTGTTTAAAATTTAAGTTTCACACCGCTTTAGGAACCAGGTCAGACTGCAAGGCACACGATGAGCAATCTTGAATCTTTGAGAATTCCCCCCCCCCCAAAAAAAATCTTTTGTGGCGTAAACGCGTGTGACGATATGGACAAACATTCACGGAAAAAAGGACAAAACCGATCCTCGCCAACTCAAAGTTATCAAGAAAAAAATCGAATGAATGCGGGTCGGAAGAAACCAAACTTTGACGAAAATGAAAAGTGACGTCTTAGAATGAACACGAGGATAAACGTGAATTCTGGGGGGGGGGGGGGGGGGGGGGAACCTTGCGGGTCCCAAATGGAACTTTCGGACACGGGCGATGGGATGGATGGCTGCTTTAAGAATAGAAAGCTCTTTCTGAACATTATGCCTGGCTAAAAGATTTGGAAAAAATAAAGAACAAAAAAAATAATTGCGTGTCAGCCTTCATTTCAATGTCTTCTCTTCCTGCTCCCCGCGGGCCGTGGGTAATACATTATTGAAGAGTATTTTAAAGAACTGAAAGAAAAGACGCCGCACGGCAGTGACTCTCGTCCTCGCTGCTCCTTCTTTCACTACTTTCCTCTCGTGCAAACCTAACGCTCTTTTCAATCCCTCCCCCTCTCTCCTGTCTTTCGTAACGGTTCTTTGTTGTTTTGCCCTTTTCTGGATGTGATCTCTTTGATAGGGTAAAGTCGACAGAAATAGACAACGCAATTATTCGTCTTTTGAGCGACTCACTTCTTTGTTTTTTGACATCAAACTACTGCTTGATGTTTTCCGTGGCAGACCCCGTGTCAGCGTTATAATTCATGTTATAATGCTGTATTATACAGCAGTGCTGATTAACATTATTGATGTTATTACTACCGATAGCTAGAACATCTGAGGACACTCCTCGATATGTAGTAATGCATCACACACGCACACACACACACACACACACACACACACACACACACACACAGACACACACACACACACACACACGCATGCACACACGCAGGCAGGCATGCACGCACACACACACACACACACAAACACACAGGTCTCATATTAGGGTCTATTATTGTGAGACTTCACACAATTTCCCTGCAGGAGACAAAGCAGGACTTCAAACTTAGACTCTTCTCTACATGTGAGATTAAAACAGGTAGCTGAACTGGCCAACGTGCCGCCCGCCACTGTTAATCAGCAAATGACAAACTCCCAAAAACAAACAAACGGAGGCGAACTTTAGGGGCTGTCGTCAGCGTTTACGTGAACATTAATATTCACGCCGCAATCAGGATGGAGATTCACAGTTTGTGGGTTCATGCGTCTAACACCGCATCCTGATTGAAATGACAACGGGAGGCGCTCTTTTCCGTGGAACGAGGAAGCGGAACATGAGGATTACAGCTGGAATAACGACGCAGGCCAATGACTCGTTCCAGTTAAAAGACCTTATCATGGTTTAATGGTCTTATCCCGGTTTAAACACATGATCAGGCTTTGCATACTCTTAAACCAGGGGTCTCCAACTGAACTACCTGGGGGCCACCGGTGAGGTTTTCTTCCGCTAGGAGGGCCGTGTTGTACATTAATGGAAATGCAAACTGTCCCATCTTTTTGCACAGCGCTTTAATTAATGTCCCTAATAATATGACTAAAAATTGACGGAATAATAGACAAAAACATCTTTGTGGTATTCTACTTTTTCTTTTTACGTTACAGTACATGAAATAAATTTGCGAGCCAGATTGAACAATATTTTATGGTAATGGGGTGGGCTGAGTTAAATCGTCTAGTGGGCCAGATGTGGCCCCCGGACCTGTAATTTGAGACGCCTGGCTTTATCATCGTTTAAACTCATTACCTCACTTTAAACACATTATCATGGTTAAAACACCTTATTCTGGTTCAAACATCTTATCTCAGTTTTAACATCTTATCACGGTTTAAATACCATATCATGCTTTAAAATCCTAATAGCGGTTAAAACTCCTTGTCATGGTTTAAACCACTTATCGCGGTCTAAATACCTTATCATGGTTTAAACACCTTATCACGGTTTAAATACCTTATCATGGTTTAAACTCCTTATCATGGTTTAAATGCCTTATCCCTGTTTTTACGTCTTATTCCGGTTTAAATACCTTATCATGGAATAAACACCTTATCATGATTTAAATACCTTATCATGCTTTAAAATCCTTATTGCGATTTAAACTCCTTATCATGGTTTAAATACCTTATCATGGTTTAAACACCTTATCACGGTTTAAATACCCTATCATGGTTTAATCACGTTATCACGGTTTAAATACCCTATCATGGTTTAATCACGTTATCATGGTTTAAACTCCTTATCCCTGTTTTTATGTCTTATTCCGGTTGAAATACCTTATCTTGCTTTAAAATCCTTATTGCCGTTTAAACTCCTTATCATGGTTTAAACCAATTATCACGGTTTAAATACCTTATCATTGTTTAAACACCTTATCCTGGTTTAAATGCCTTATCATGGTTTAAACACCTTATCCTGGTTTAAATACCTTATCATGGTTTAAACACCTTATCATGGGTTAAACACCTTATCACAGTTTAAATACCTTATCATGGTTTAAACTCCTTATCAGGGTTGAAATACCTTAACATGATTTAAACTCCTTAGCATGAATTAAACTCCTTATCATGGTTTAAACTCCTTATCATGGTTTAAATACCTTATCCTGGTTTAAAAGCCTTATCCTGGTCTAAAGAACGTATCCTGGTTTAAAAGCCTTATTGTGGTTTTAATGCCTTATCCTGGTTAACCACCTATCATATTATAAAGCTCAGTTCAACGTGTTTATGTTCAAACCGTGCTACCAATAAGCCACTTATCCAAAGTTTCATATTAATAGTTTCCAAGTTAAGGTCTTAAAACTGGAACATTATCTTCTTTGTGGCCAGTCTAAAAGAAATGTGGACGTACGTGAGTCAGAGAGAATCAGTCGGGTTATGCGGCGTCTCGTCTTCCAGAAGGTCACAGATCTGGTGTGATGAGGTCACGGAGCAAACAGGTGAACCTGAATGAAGCGTAATTCATCAGTCGGTGCTCTGATGTCATCACTTTTAATACTAACTTTGTTACACAGTAAAGACAATAGCAGGTTGAGACAAAAAAACAAGCACAACAGAGGTTGAGGAAAAGGGCGTTTTCACTGCGAAGATGTAGATTCCAAGTCAAAACAACATCAAAATATCTTTAAACGGCTGCGGTTGCTTTATTTATTACTTTATTTACATTTTGCATTGACTCTAATTTTTTTTTCCATTTTTTTTTTTACTAATGAGCAGATGGATTCTGTACAACTAAAGACATTATTACTCCTTAACTTTTTGATGTTACCCTCCATATGTTTGCTTTAACTGTTAATTATTTTCTGCAGTAAACAAACAAACAAATAAACAAACAATCAAATAGACAAAAAATTAAAATAAATAAATAGATAGATAGATAGATAGATAGATAGATAGATAGATAGATAGATAGGTAGATAGATAGATAGATAGATAGATAGATAGATAGATAGATAGATAGATAGATAGATAGATAGATAGATAGATAGATAGATAGATAGATAGATAGATAGATAGATAAACAAACAAACAAACAAACAAACAAACAAGCAAAAAAACAAACAACAATTAATAAATAGATAAAAATATATAAATAGATAAATAAATAAACAAACAGAAGGCATCATTAACAGAAATCGTGTTGTGATCACTGATGAGGTCAGCAGTGACAGCAGTTTGGATCGAGTTGTGTGATTGTAAACACTTAGATGTTGGTTTGGCACTGTAGCTCTGTAGAGTTTCACTGTCAGAATACGGCTCTCCATGCTATTCCATTTCTTTTACAACAGGCAAGGGTGGTCGAAGGTGCCGCACTCCAAAAACGGCGAACGTCAACATCTAAACATTGCTTTTCTTTTTTCCAATTTCCCTTTTTATGTTTTATCTAAATCGTTGTCAGGCAGAAGAAGCCTTAGTCACGAGAATTATTTCCTTACAAAACAAAGAATAAAGGCAGTTTTAGAAATATTGGCCTTGGGTGTGACATTGTTTACATTAAAAAATGCATTTTTCTCAGATTACCCAAATGTTTTTTCACCCGCTCTGAGGTAGAGAAGGTTAAATTGTCTTAATATCCCAGTGCAACCTTCCAGATCCGCTATTCACATGGAGGCTCATCTCCCGCCATGCGCATTAACATGAAAAACACAACATTCAGGATATCATCAAACACCAACAATAACATTGGAAATTACTTTTATACGCCTCGGTGCTTCCCGACGAACACAGCAGAGCCCGGTTTTCAGATTCGCCCCTCTTATTTTTGCTTGTTACTGAAGATGGGATATGAACATCAGCATAACTGGAATATGGAGGCGCATGTAAACAGATTTGCTGTGGTTGCACTGCATTTAAACCTGCAGCCTGCAACAATGAAAATTCAAACTGAATCTCTCTCTCTCTCTCTCTCTCTCTCTCTCTCCCTCGTGTTCCCCTTTCATCTCTTCTTCCACGGTGTCTGCCGCTAAATAATCACGGCTCTAGACGTCTGCATGGGCATACCGTCCGCTTCAGGTCGTCCTCAGTGGAAGCGTTTGTTCTTGAGAGTCTCGTTCTGTAATCTCCTCCGTCTTTTTAGCGCGCCATACTGTACACCTTCACGTTCTCCACCTGCTCATTATTATTCTGCAATCCGACTAAATCCGCCTTCTGTGTGAGCTGAGCGAGACGCCGAATGTCTTTGGCAAACATTTGCATTGACGTTAACATAAATGTGCCCTTTGATCCGACTTTGACTTTTGAGCCTTCTGTCTCCACAACTTTTGGCTGGTGATTTGTTGTTGGAGAGCAGTCCGTCTTGAACCAGCTGTAACATTAGTTTCAAGATCACAGACCTTCACCGACTGGATTGTGTTTTGGTCTCCACTAATAAGAGCCCTCTGCTCTCTGCTCTCAGAGCAGCACTTTGAGACACTGTTGTTGTGGCAACCAGGGGAGAACTGGTCTGACGGCTGATTTTCCGAAAGGTCCCCCATAATCAGTCATTCTCACTTTTGTCCGAAAAAAATAAAACAATTTCAATTTCAATTACTGTTCAATGTTGCATTTGCTTGACTAGTGGACAAAAGAGAAATACAAGACAAGGTTTGAGTGTTTACAAAAGGATAAATAGATGTGTACACTCTGTATCCCCAGGTGGATGAAGTGGGACCCAACGACTGAATGTACGTCTACAGCCCTTTTTGCAGCGTTCCAGCATCAGCCTCAGCAGCGTGTACACGGAAACAGAGCGGGCACAGCCAGTCTGGCAGCGAGTCAGACGCCTCTGCATCGCATCAGACTGCGACGCACCACATCAGATAACCGAGTCTGGCTTCTCCACCAGTTTGAGAGCCTCATGCATGCCAGCCGCTGAGAGCTTCCTGTTGATGTTCCTGTAGCGACAGCGCAGCAGGTTGCTGTAGGTCGTCCGCAGATCCCGGTTGAAGAAGGCGTAGATGAAGGGGTTGATGAGGGAGTTGGCGTATCCGAGCCACAGCAGAGTTCTCTCCAGCCAGAGGGGCACGCAGCTGCACTCCACCCCGCAGACGAAGGGCCTGGCCGTGGACACCAGGAAGAAGGGAAGCCAGCAGAAGCTGAACGCCCCCACCACGATGCCCAGCGTGGCGGCGGCCTTCTGCTCCCGTTTGAAGATGGACTGGTTCTTCCTCTTCCGGCGCTGGTGGTGTTCCCCTGTCTTGAGGAGGCGTGAGACGCGGGTGGTGCACTCCTCCTCCACCTCCCGCTGGAGCTTCAGCGCTGCCGCCACACAGTCCATGCTCGCCTCCTCTTCGTCGTCCTCCTCCGCTGCCACCGCCTCTCCGCTCTTCTCTTCTGTCAAACCCCCCGCTTGCTGCGTCTCCTTCACCCTGCCCCCGCCCGCTGCGGCTCCTCGCGTGGCCACTTCCGGCCACTCCTCTCCCTCCCTGGGGAAGCCAGTGATGGTGTGCTTGGCGGCGCTCAGCTTGGCAGCCCGATAGATCCTGTAGTACATAATAAGCATCACTGACATGGGGATGTAGAAGGCCACGGCCGTGGAGTACACCGTGTAGCCAAAGTCCTGGCTGATGAGACACACTCTGCCGTCGTTGACATTTTGGGCCCAGCCGAACAGCGGGGGGAGGGTGATGGATGCAGAGAGCAGCCACACCGACACAATCATCTTGGCCATGCAGCATCCGTTCTGCCGGACTGGGTAGGTGAGTGGCTTTGTGATCCCCAGATACCTGCAGGACAGATGGAACAGGAAGCAAGTGTTAAGCGGCAGGCACCCATCCCAGTGCCAACCAGTAGCTGACTGAGGTTGTACTGGGCAGCTCCCAGTATCCCCCAGTAGCAGACTAAGGTTGTACTGGGCAGCACCCAGTGTCCACCAGTAGCAGACTGAAGCCATATTGGGCAGCTCCCAGTGTCCACCAGTAGGAGACTGATGTTGTACTGGGCAGCTCCCAGTGTCCACCAGTAGCAGACTGAAGCTGTACTGGGCAGCTCCCAGTGTCCACCAGTAGCAGGCTGAGGTTGTACTGGGCAGCTCCCAGTGTCAACCAGTAGCAGAGAGTGGTGGTGCTGGGCAGCTCCCAGTGTCCACCAGTAACAGACTGAGGTTGTATTGGGCAGCTCCCAGTGTCCACCAGTAGCAGAGAGTGGTTGTGCTGGGCAGCTCCAAAAGACAAATTAACCAGATATGGCTGGACCTGGAATCTATAACTTAAAAATGTATTGCTTAAATTATAATTTATGAAGGATCACTTTAAAGGATAATTTATTAATTAGCGTTTAGATAGTCATCCATTAATGATCAGTTAAAGTGATCACAATTTTTAATTAATTAATTTTAATTAATTAGAGGTATTAAGGATCATTTTAAATGTTCATTAATCTGACTAAATGACTTAGATAATAATGATTAATTAGTGCGTACGGAGCGGAAAGGTGATCCAGACGCAAGATATTTAAGCTGCTTTGTGTTAAAGGGATGAGGGGAGACGGCTGCTTGCGGAGAAATCAAATGACTGACTGAGGTTCGATGACCATAAAAGACACTTGACACACTATGATATTATAATTGGATAATACATTTTTTTCCTCTTTTTTTTCGTGGTGACAAAGTACAGACAAAATCGATTCATCCAAGCATTCGTGAAACACATCTTCCACTCCTTCCTAAAAGTTTGCAGTTATCGCATACAATTATCTATAACGGAGATACAACTTTAAAAAAAAAATCTCAAACGAATATAGTTTGCAATAAAAACCCAGCTGCCTCCGCTGCCCCACCCTCCGTGATCTCCCCAAAGTGTGAAATGAAATCATTTGAAAGTTTGTCTCCCACCTGTCGATACTGATCACACAGAGCGTCATGATGGACGCGGTGCAGCACATCACATCCATGGCGATGAAGACGTTGCAGAAGAACTGACCGAAGATCCACTGACCCCCGATCAGGTCCGTGATGCTGACGAACGGCATCACGGCGAGCGCCACGGACAGGTCGGCCATGGCCAGGGACACGATCAGGTAGTTGGAGGGCAGGCGCAGCTTCTTGACGAAGCACACGGAGATGACCACCAGCAGGTTCCCGCAGATGGTGGACAGGGTGAGCATGGTGAGCACCCCGCCGATCAGGACCTTCTCCACCCGGCCGTAGCTGAGGATCTGCTCCCCGCAGCGCGTCCCGTTGCCTTCCATGATCACCAGCGGCTGACTGGAGGAGGTGACCGGAGCTGCCGCCGCTGCGTCCTGCGCGATCTTCAGCAGCCGAGGAGCCAGAGCCTCGGAGATCATGCTGCTGGTGCCCGCCCCGACGTCCCTGCCCGCCGCCCGGTCCTCCACCATGAAGGACCTCATGCTGCCTCCGCCAAAGCTCCCGTTATTCGCTCCCAAAACAACCATTCTGTGGCTCCCTGCGGTCCTTTTTATCCATGGGTTTTGTGGAGCGGCGCGTTGGTGACATGTACGCACAGATGTGTCCGTGTCGGCGTGAAGGATGAGGAGCGTAATCCCGAGCTCAGTCCACCCAATCCCCTGGCACGTGTCCCCCCCCCCCCCCCACTTCCCACCCCCGCACTTGGTCTACGGCGCTCGTCGTTACGCGCTTGTCGCAGCGCGCCCCAAGCGTGTTCCCAAAATACGCGTGCAATAAAACGCACTCATATTGTGGGGTTTTTTCACGCGCAGCTCGGTCTCACGGTGTTGGAATTTGGTCGGAGACTGATCACACGGCGCGCGCACCGAGCCATTTTTGGTAACCTTTGCACATTGCACCTAAAATGCTAAATAAGCGTTTTTGGGACATAATTAGGGCCCGATTGTTTTTGTTAGTGAACAACTGACGTCAGTAGTCTGTAGAAGAAGAAGAGGAAGAAACAGTCTTTATTCGTCACGCAACACATGCTTGCACACACACACACATGCACATGCTTGATGGTGGCCGGTGAAATGGCTCCTCTGCTTTTGACCCATCCTGGCTTGTCCTTCCTCCGGGGGCACAGCCAGGAGCAGTGGGCCTCATACGTGGATGCGCCCGGGGACCAGGTGATAAGTGTCCATCGCTGGTCAGACGATGATGTGTGCATGTTTTTGGTGGGGGTCCTTACTGACGTGAGGTGGAGGAAACCCCATGTGAGCACGGGGAGAACATGCAAACTCCACACAGAAAGGCTCCTATTTTTGGGAGATAACCCACCGGAGCAAGTACAAGTCACGGATCCGACGCACTTACGCACCCAAGATGAATAAAATGTGAATTCGGGGAAGTTCCAACACCTGTTGTCCAAGTTCGATCCAGATCGGTCCATTATTGGAATAATTTAGAAAAAAAAGAATTTCCATCATTGCCGCACCGTGTGCACATGCGCAACAAAAGGGCCCAACAATCGGGACCTTACCAAGATGGCGGCACGCGCAGCTGTAACTGACCTTAGAATTTCATGGATGTCATGGATCTGACAAACCCACAGACAATCTGAATAAAATTTGTATTCGGGGAAGTTCCAACATATCGTTCGAGTTTCTTCCAGATCGGCGGCTGAGTATGGCGCCACGCACAGATATATGCCGCAACGGTGAAAAAATTTCTGCATCCGTAGACTGACGAAGTATACAGATATGTGACAAATATAGTCGTGATTGGACTTGAACTCAAGGAATATAAGATATAAACTCTTAACCATATGAAATTACATATTAAGTTCAAGTATTACCAGAAGATAAATGGAAATAAACAAAGCACAGAGTATTAAACATCAAAAATATATACGCTTTTGAGGACAACTGACACGCACCAGAGCAAGTTCTACAAAATAAAAATCCAATGACTGGCAGAATTGATAGACATTCCAGAGATATCAATGTATACAAACTTCCTAAATTATGATTACTGGTACCAATAACCATAAGCAATTACATTCTTCACCTTCAGCTCCATCTTCATAATACAAGGAACATGTATTTGTTGTGTATGTGTTTTTGAAATATTTCCATTATTTTTGTGTTTTTGGGTTCCCTTCCAGATAACTAAAGTTTTGTTATAATTCGAATTAAAATGTGTAGCCCACTACACACAATTTATTTCATTATATATCCTCGACAACTGAAGTCAGTTAAACCACTTACCTTAGTTTAATTATTTATAGGTTCATAAAATACATAACTATTGACTTGGCAGTTTTCTGTTGATTTACAAAGAGCCATAAAATAATTTTGCTCCCCAAAATGGATTAATAACCGTGATAAATAATTGTGATCACTATATTGACTAAATTGATCGTGATTATCATTTTAGCCATAATTGTGCAGCCCTTCTTCAGAATGATAACTGCAGTGTAGGAAACCCACCCACAGCCACAAACACCACCCAAGCATGGAACAAATGAACTTCTGCAGTCACAAAACACACTGGAACAGAGAGCAAAAGCACACTCCTCCATTGAACTTTTAGAAGGGCTGACAACCCTGGACCCTGCATATTGCTGCCTGCAGCTAAATTTGAGATTTATTTTTTGTGTAAAATGGGGGATAACACACATTGATTGTCAGGGGAGCCAATTATGTCGCAAAAGGAGCCACGCACACATGCACTGAAGGAGTGTTCTGCCGAGCCCTTACACTCCCACTCCGCTCACAAGTTAAAGATTGGTGCATAAAATATAATTGTACTATAGCTATACTATATAAATATATAAACAATATAAAACCGAAGAAAACCGAAAATCAAGGGTCTCATCAAAGAACAAATACTGCAATGGCTTTTATTTCAAATTAAAAATAACCAAGGCAGATCATTCATCATCAGATAGTATACATTAAAATAAGTTAAGCGCAGAATGAAAAATGCTATAGAACATCTGAAAACATTACATTTAAAGCACAAAAAAGATACAGAACATATAAATCCACAATGTATACTTTAATTATACACACAATAACTCTTGGTTGTGTCCTATAATATATATAAGATGAAGAAGAGGTATCCAAGACTGTATAGTATTAATATATAATATTATATATTGGTGTTAATTGGCAGAGGGTTATTATAACAGCCCCAAATACAAAAGTAGCATTCACCATGGTGATAACAACAATAATTAATAATTAATTGCATTGTCCTCTTGGTTAATAAGAGTTGTATGCTTTATGCCAGACGTATTCATCGATCAATGGATTTAATCTGTATTCATCTCAAATGCAGGATTCCCTAAATTTCCCCAAACCTTTAACGTGTACAGGTACATTGCGCGACTGTGGGTGTTCGCCTTTGATAGCAGCGCCACCAAGTGGACACAAGCGGTTCCCGCGTCTCGCGTCGCCGTGGACAAAATTGGGCACCGGCACCGGCATGAGTTTGGGTTCTGTTTCATTTCCAGTCAGCACTTTATATTCAGTGTTTGGTCGTTAATTTATGTCGCAAGATGGGAATCCTGTCGAAGAGCCGCTCGTGTTCACACAGTCATTATTTTGTCGACGAAAGCAAACGGGAAAATTCTCAAATTGTCATTGTTGATAACTGATTAAGCTGGCAGGGCTTTGACGAAACATTACATTCGACGTATCTGCGTTACGCATGCACCCCACCCCTGTTAGTGGCGGGGTCCGCCTTTCCCGACAAGACGCACTGATCGGGCAAAATGTGATAAGGCAGCGTGGTACTTGTGGTCAGTAAACGGTCGATATATTAAAAAAAAGAACAGCACCCTCAGCGTTGACCCTCTGTCAACGCTGACCTCACCAGGGGTCCTAACTGAGCCATGCACTAGGCTCCACTACCTACTGTACTGTATGTAGCATACTGTACCGCATACTGTACCGCATACTGTACCGCATACTGTACCGCATACTGTACCGCATACTGTGTCACTGTTCAGGGTTGTTCGTGATGCCGTATTGCTGCGCCGTACTGTTGTATACTGTGCTGTATTATCCCAAACACTACCTCACTCTATTCACATTCACACGCCACTTTAATTCACATGCCACTTTAAATGCACATATCTGTATATACATAGGCATATTCCTTCAACCTATTCCATTTTATTTCAATTTATTTTTATTGTATTTTATTCTATATATTTTTTTTATCTTATTCTATAAGTATTCCACTTACTGTATTACGTTTTAGGAGTCAGTTAGTCGGTCTATTAGAAAGGAATTTTCTACTTTTTATTTTATTTTTGTACTTTTTCCTAGGACATATTGTGTGCTATCACCGGGTGCGTTGCATTACATTTCACTGCATATATGTATGAAAGTATGTATATGTATGTGACGGATAAAAAATCTTGAATCTTGAATCAAATGAAAAATGATCCCCACCACCCCAAGTGACGTGGAAAAAAAAAAAACCCCAAAAAAAACAACGTCACAATAAAACAAGCCCCAGATATGCATCTTTAGGCCTTAATATTTTTTTGGAACAATCATTAACTTTGTTGTAAAAACTGAGTTGAGTCTCAGTTTGCAGTGACACCCGGCGGCCTTCGACCGAACTGCAGCTTCCGAAACACTTCCGCAGTACGTCACCCTTCGACACCTGCCGCTATCTGCGCGGTGGGAAACCCCCGCTCCGGTGAACGGGCTCCATTCCACATTTTCACGATATCCCAACGGCGAATGGGTGTAAATAGTGTGTTGCCAGGTCGGATCCAAAAAAAACTAAAAAACAAACAAAAACCAGTCTCGCCGCCGACAAGCCTGCGTTGGTTCCCCTGCGTGTGGTCTCCTACGGAAGGGGGATAAAACCGAACACACCTGGCAACCTGGAGGGATATATATACACACACACACACACACACACACACACACACGTCTGCTAAAACGGGTTTTTGGGAGCCGGTGGCATCCGGGCAGGAACCGCGGACGCACAGTGTCGTGTCTGTGGATTCAATCCCGACATTTCCTCAAGTGATCGCAAGATTCATTTTTTGGTCATCGCGACATTTTTTCTTCACGCTCTCAAGACTGGAAGCTGGTGGCTTCCCCCCCCCCCCCCCCCCCCCCCCCCCCCCCTCCCCGCCCTCCCCGCCTGACGCCCGCTGACATCACTGGCTGGCGTGCCGAGTGAATCATCTCGGTCCGGGGAGGGGGGGGGGGGGGGGGTGTTTCAGGGAGGCTTGGTCCCCCGCTTGCCCCGCTCCCCTGCTCGCACCGGGCGGCCTGTCACGCCTTCCCGACCTGCCACCGTCCAGCCAGAGGGCCGACCATGGAGGAGACCCTGCGGAGGCTCCAGAAAGACGCATCCGGATATAAACACAAAGCCATCCGCGATGCTTGCGCCTGCGCTTGCGGTGAGTTGGGCCGGGAGGAAGCGGGGGAGAGGCAGGGTGGGGAGAAGGGATGGGGAGAGACGGCATAGGGAGAGAGAGAGAATGGAGAAACAGGGTGGAGAGACATAATGGAGAAAGAGGACGGAGAGACCGGATAGAGAGGCGTGGTGGATATACCGTTTGGAGGGAGGATGGAGAAAGCGGATGAGAGACAGGGTGGAGAGACATGGTGATAGAGGGGGTGGGGAGACAGGCTATAGAGGATGGAGAGACGGGATAGAGAGGCATGGTGGATAAACAGGTTGGAGGGAGAAAGTGGACGAGAGACAGGGTGGCGAGAGAGGATGGGGTGACAGGATAGAGAGGATGAGGGATAGGGTGGAGAAAGTGGATGGGAGACAGGGTGGAGAGACATGATGGAGGGATGGGATAGAGAGACATGGTGGATACATAGGTTGGAGAGAGGGTGGAGAAAGGGGATGAGAGACAGGGTGGGGAGACATGGTGATAGAGGGGGTGGGGAGACAGGCTATAGAGGATGGAGAGACGGGATAAAGAGGCATGGTGGATAAACAGGTTGGAGGGAGAAAGTGGACGAGAGACAGGGTGGCGAGAGAGGATGGGGTGACAGGATAGAGAGGATGAGGGATAGGGTGGAGAAAGTGGATGGGAGACAGGGTGGAGAGACATGATAGAGAGGATGGAGGGATGGGATGGAGAGACATGGTGGATACATAGGTTGGAGAGAGGGTGGAGAGACATGATGGGGAGGCAGGATAGAGGGGATCAGGGATAGGGCGGAGAAAGTGGATGAGAGACAGGGTGGAGAGGCATGGTGGATAAACAGGTTGGAGAGAGGACGGAGAAAGCGGATGAGGCGGGGGGAAAGAGGATAGGGAGACAGTACAGAGAGGATGGAGGGATAGGATGGAGAAAGGATTGAGAGGTGGGGTGGAGAGATGATGGAGAGAGAGGTTGGGGAGACAGGTTAGAGAGGATGCAGGGATAGAGTGGCGAGGTAGGATTGAGAGACGGGACGGAGAGGCATGGTGGATAGACACGTTGGAGGGAGAGGATGAGAGACGGCGGAGAGACGGAATGGAGAGAGAGCATGAAAAGACGGGGCGGCGAGAGAGAATGGAGAGACAGACAGGACGGAGGGAGTATGGGGGGACAGGAGGGAGAGACAAGATGGAGAGACGAGAAGGATGGAGAGTCAGCACTTGTCACGCTCCACGAAGTGAGCAAGGAGCCTTAAGCGAACATCGCAGTATCAGCTGCTCTGTTACATAATAATCAGAATATCTCCTGGGACTATATTTTGGTAATATATCGATCGTATTTTTTCTTAACTGCATTAAAATATTGAATTTTCAGAATTGATCGAAAACCATGATATACAGGAGGGAGTTCTGTGGCGTGGGCAGTGTGTAGTTATTCTGTCTCTAAGGCGTTCTGTGAGGGGCGCCAACCGCGGTCACGATCCACAATCACAACATCATTGTGTTCTCAAAGAAATATCTGAGGGGAAAAATCAATAATGTGGATGAAGCCGGTGTGGCTTGGAACAGCTAGAACAGTCTGTAGCAGAGTTTCCGTTAGAAAACATCGGTGCCGGTCAACGTGTCCTGGGGGATTTCAATTTCCCGGACAAATGCGGAGAGATTCCGGTCAAATATTATCGGTCCTTATTGAGCTTAAAAACGATTGATAAGCAGGCTATGTAGAGAATGACGTCAGTTCGCGCCATTTGAAAAATAAATAAATACGAATATTACTACTTGAAATCAAATCATTTCTGTTCATGAACAATAAGTAACAAGTGCAGCGGCTTTAGTTGACATTTCACGAAAAAACAATTTTCTATCAAATCGGGGGGAAAAAAAAAATTCTATGACAAGTAGGTCTAAATAAATAATAAAGTTTGTGGTGTTATCCGTCTTCGCCGGGACATCCTATCGACATATTTTACGCAATGAATATTTACCATCCGCTTTGGGTCGGAACTGAACGATCCAAAAAAAACCCGCCAAACTACGGATGTATGTGTCCTAACGACATCATCTTTCTGCTTCTCTTCTGGACGCTGCGCTCCGTCTCCGCTCCGTGTCTCTGTGTTTACAAGCGCAACCTATCCACCAGGGAGGGGGCGGGACATAATTCTTTATCGACAAACGTGACTGGTCAGAGGTGAAGCTTTCAGATCAGCTTTAGATCGTCCAAACTGATTGGCTCTCTGTTGCAACTTGCTGAGCGCGGAAATGAACAGATCTGTAGACTTTTTTTTTTTTTTAATCGAAATTATCCACTTATCACTAATTCAAATTGTGCTCGGAGGGAATTATTCTCACCGGACATTATGACCGAAGAGATTTCAGTATGTCCGACTTCAACAGATTTTCCCGGTCAAAAACCGGCAATTACCAGATAACGGAAACACTGCAGAAAGAGTTTGCAGAAAATTGCATTATTTTCCTGCCATGCAGCCTTAAAGACAACATTTAACCACATCACGACTTTCCGATAACCAAGATCCCAGACCGTATCCAGTCTCATATCACGATCACAATATTGTACGAATATATTCCCCAAGCTACCATCACGTCATCCCTCAGTGTTGTCTAAATCAGTGATGTAAAGCAGACATGACTCACTCGGATTGATCACGAAGGCTTTTGCATTGAGTAAGTTTATGAAGTTGATGGAGATTAATGAGGGCTCTACCTGGGGTGCTCTCCTTCAGTGTAGGGACTGTGCGTGTTGTTTGGGTTTCCTCATGTAGCTCCTTAATTTCTGGCACAAGAAATTTAACCTTCGATCCTGTGTATTATTGTATGACTGAAATATTACAGGGAAGGGTTTTTTGGGTTTTTTTAAGAGTGAATTTTATGCTGATATATGTATTTTCATGGCTTTGGAGTTCAATGGAACCTCAGTTGAATTCGTCTTGGATTCTTAATCAATGTATTTTGATTTTAGTCAAAGCAGATCTTTTGATATTGTGATAGAATTGCATTTCAAACCTGCACTGGTGAGCTTTTTAAACGAGACAGAGACTTTAAACACCATGAAGGTGTTGAGGTGGACTTTGTTATTACTATTCTTTTAGATGGTTTGTCTGTAATTTCGATTTGATGTCCAAATCTCTGTTGAAAATGAGATTCCTGGTTAATCAACACAAACAGTAATAATAATAATAATAATAATAATAATAATAATAATAATAATATTAATAATAATTACAGTGTTAGGAAGTATATGGTGTAATTCACCAGTCAGAATGGAAGATGCTCTTTAGATTTTGTTAGTTAAAAAAATGTTACCAGTCACACACACATGAACACACAGAATGATTTGACCACGGTACTTTTCTCTTTCAGAAATGCTTGAGTCTCAGAATGGATCGGCAAACAAAATGTCTCCATCCCAACTTCGGTGAGTTAACAGGCAGAACCCTGACACTAACTTTCAGGAGCTGTTGAAACAGATACAAGGTGGGTTAGATGGCTGGAAGAGCCTCATGAGGTGGAGAGGTCAGTGCAGGCGGTGACGTGGCTCTTCAGTCTGGCAGCCTTTTCAAGCCTCCCTGGCTGTCGGAAGGAGCTGGTTCCACCACGAGTGATTTCACTTTG
Source organism: Zeus faber (assembly GCF_960531495.2). NCBI lineage: Eukaryota > Metazoa > Chordata > Actinopteri > Zeiformes > Zeidae > Zeus > Zeus faber. Next base: position 9,706,025 of record NC_137202.1, on the reverse strand, counting down.
TTTGTCTTGGCTGCCGTGGATCTTGGTAAACAGTGGGCCGGTTTGTGCCGAAGCGAGCGCGTATATTCAGTTTTCTGCCCTACATCGATGTATCTTCACTGTGTCTATGTAAACTGTGTCGCCATTTTGAATAGATACAGCGTAAAGAAATGAAGAAGCCGATTACAGCATAGAGCCCCATAAACCTTTACTGGTCAGCTTAGTGAAATTCCTCTTTTAACACAATACTGTTTTTTCCTCTTTCCTCTTTGCCTTGCTCGCACATCCGTGTCATCCGCTAGATTTTAATAAAACCAATAATGATGATGCAAACATTGTGTTAACGCCTGTGTTTTAACAATCGTTCAGGAAGCCTTGGGGCTGTATTTGTTCTTAAAAAGTATTTTTTTTTTTTCCCGGAAAATATGCAAAACGTCAGTTAAAACAAATTGCTGTCCAGCCGATCCCCATCGGATCCTGATCCCCTGGCAGTCATCCAGCTGTGGTGCATCTCCATGGCAACATTAACATCATTATCTTGAATCATCATCATCATCATCACCATCATCACCATCATCACCATCACCACCACCCCAGCAACAAAATCATCACCATCACCCAGCGGCAACACTATCACCATCACCTCATTAACAAACCCCGACGGCCACCATGTGTTTTCACCCTATTATCTTAAAAACTGAGTGAAGCCAACAGTGGGATTTAGACAGAGAAAACAAACCGCGTGCAGATTACAGAGCAGGAGAGGAAGTGAATTCTGGGATGTTGGATCTTTCCTCTGTGTTGTTTCTCCGGTCACAGTTGCCGCCGGTCGCTCTCTGCTGCCTTTTGACCTTTGGTGTTGAGCTGAGTTAGTCGTTATGTTGCTGAATTCAGGAAATAGAAGCTTGGTCCGCTGTTCACGCAGAGAATACAGACAGCATTCTCCGTGTGAGAATATCCTCTCACAGTTTGGACAGTGTGGTGGACGTTGATGGATAGGGCTGTCACCATCACGAAATTCTAGATGCAGAGTAATTAAATTATTGAGAGAGAGAGAGAGAGAGAGAGAGAGAGAGAGCATTTAATTCACTTCCTAACTTTTCATTCCCCTCAGAAAGGCTGAGCATTTCTGTGTGTGTGTGTGTGTGTGTGTGTGTGTGTGTGTGTGTGTGTGTGTGTGTGTGTGTGTGTGTGTGTGTGTGTGTGTGTGTGTGTGTGTGTGTGTGTGTGTGTGTGTGTGTGTGTGTGTGTGTGTGTGCGCCTGCTTCCCAGAGAGCAATGTCTGCTGCCACTACAGATGGCTCTGGAGTCTAAAAACACCAAACTGGGACAGACGGCATTAAGCAGCATGCAGGTACTTAAACCCCCAAAACAGAGAATGTTATGTCAATTGCCTATGGAGAAATCACCTCAGACTTTTTCCTTTCTTGGGAGCAGTAAAAAGGTGGAGGTTGTAAAAGTTCAATAATTTCGACAGGTGGTGTTCAACCTGGTTTTAACGCGTGAAGTAAATTGTCTTTACTTTTATTATAATGAGCGACTAGAGCAGTATCCCTCAAATGGTACAGAAGCTTCCTATTTAATTAACCCATTTGACCAATATGGTAAAAGAAAATAATCAAGTCTTAATTTAAGAAAAACATGAACAGACTATATCTATATCGATATTTTTGTGAATGAATATTGAATTTGTTTTAATTTCTTTACCATCCATTCGCGGAGGTCTATGTGCTGCATTCAGCCCTTAGGTTGAGCGTCGCTGATTTAGATCATAGTGCAGTGACCTTAACAAAATAATAAACTCAGGGTGATGAGAACATGATGCCTTTTAATGTGTTAAATATACGTTATTTGGCAATGCTAATGGAAAAAAAACCCCCATCTATTAATAAGCCCACGTCATCTTTTGGCGAAGCAGGCAGGATGGATGTTGTGCCAAAAACAAACCTCCATCCTCCAGTAGCATGCCAAGGTTCCTGCTGCATGAAGAATTATAATTCAGACAGAGCAAATGCTTTCCCAATAAATACTGACAATATGACCCTGCTTTGGCAGTGAGAGGTCTGGTTTAATGTAAGGACACACGCGCACACACACACACGCATGCACGCACCCACACACACACGCACACACACACACACACGCACGCGCACGCGCACGTACGTACAACCTGTAAGTGACGTTGTGTCCTCCTGCTGCCGGTCAGAAGCTCCTGTGTGAGGACCAGTTCGTCGGGGCGGACGAGGCCGAGGTCCTGGACAAGCAGCTGCTCAGCCAGGTGCTGCACTCCGTCCGAATTACACCGTCCCTCCACGAAGACCTTCAGGTGGAGGTCATGAAGGTCAGAGAGCGCGTGTGTGTCGGTGGTGATTGCTCATAGAAAGCGGCTGTCAAGGCCGCACATTTGCAGCCCTCATGAATGTGTATTACTGTACTTACCGAATACTTTGAGTCGTTTACAGCAAAGGTCTCCTCACTGAAAATCCCATATTGCAGTTCATATATAAGTAGTAACAGAGCATGTGTTCGTGATTGGTCGGATCCCCAATGACGCATCAAGTCGTGACCTCCCGTGGTGCTAAGACGACAGACCTCAGTGGGGGCAGCGGACGATGCTTCAGCGTGTGACTCGCTTCCTGTGTCCAGGTTCTGCTTTGCGTCACGTACTCGCCGAACTTCCACCTCAACGGAGACTCCATCCTGCGGATCGCTGAGGTGCCTGCTCCTTTTTCTAACACCACAGCCGTTGTGATGTAACATGATCCATCGGCGCACCTGGCCTGGGTTTAGTCGAACAAAAGAGATTCCCCCCCCCCCCCCCCCCCCCCCCCCCGACACAGAAGCAAGCAACACAAACATTAAACCTATTTAAAAAGTACGTTAATAAAAATCTGTTGTTTTGACTGTTTTAAAAATATTTAATTTGAGTTATTACTTTCACCTTTTTAAGTCGGTTGAATGTTTTTAGTTTTTACAGCGTAGTTGCAGATTCAACACACAAATCGAATTCTAATTATAAGTGAGTTTATGATTATTGCAATTGAATATTTAAATTAAAATATATAACATTTTAAAATATTTTACAATTTAATATATAACACTTGACTGACTATACAAATATCACGCCTCCCTCCACTCCCTTGTACTTTAAACTGTGGAATTCTAAGTTCTGTTGCACTTTATTGTCAAATTACTCAGATCGAATAAGTCTCAGAATCTTTTGGTACAGTGCGATCAGCCTTGTTCTCATGTATGAAATTTCACTCTTGACCAGACATTCATTAACAAAAAAATCAAACAAGTTTAATAAAGTGAAAACAAAAAAAATGAATAGACAGAAAAATAGATACTGGCCAAAAGATTTAACGGAAGTTAACTGATTTCAGATTTTCAACACAAAAGAACCCCAAGTAAATAGAATTAAATATAATAGTAAATACAAACAGATGCCGTTTAAATGGTACGGTGAATCCCATTTTTCCCAGAATGTGGGCATTGGATACAGCTGCTTTAAAATGAAATGTCTTTCTCCTTTAAAGAGCCAACTTATCACAGGGTGTCACACCTGCAGCAAATCGAACTGTGCTCCGTCCCCGAACACCAGAACACGCGCGCCACGCTGTAATCACATGAATTATTCATGGCTCTGAGACAGAGGCAGAGCAGTCAGAGGTGTCGGTACAGAGAGTGTTTGCCAGGAATGTAGTTTGTTTTTCAAAACGTGTTTTGAACGGTATAGTCCAACAGAACCTGCTTTAAAACAGAACCCAGTCAAACCACCCCATTCTAACAGAACCCAGTCTATGTTGATAGTTCTATGGAGAGAACATTCTGTTCTCATTTACTATGTGATTGTGTGTGTGTGTGTGTGTGTGTGTGTGTGTGTGTGTGTGTGTGTGTGTGTGTGTGTGTGTGTGTGTGTGTGTGTGTGTGTGTGTGTGTGTGTGTGTGTGTGTGTGTGTGATGTGTGTGATGTGTATTCTAGGTGTGTATTCAGACGTACATGTGCAGCTGTCAGCAGCGTAGCATCAACACAGCAATCAGAGCAACACTGAGCCAAATACTGGGAGACTTGGTGCTACAGCTACACTACAGACAGGTACACACACACACATGCAAACACACACACACGCACGTGCGCGCTCGTGCACGTACGCACACTTAGTTACACTGGTTGTGTTTTGCCTTGCAGGGTTCAGATGGAGATGACATCAATTTGCAGAGAAAAGGTGCAGTACCCAAAATAACCAACAGCCTTACCTGATTCACCTTACCTGTACACCTCAGATCATCCCAAATCATGATGTCGAATGACAGACACTGAATTAAGATATTAGAGTACCATTTAATTACCTTGTTTGTGTGTGTGTTTATGTTTGTTATTATTATTATTATTATTATAATAATTATTATTATCATTATTATTATGTTTGTGTGTGTTGCAGACATGTCTCCTACAAGCCAGGCTCTCTGTGTGGACATTGTGACCGTCCTCACAGTGTTCTGCGACAAGTTGGAGACAGTAGACAGGTACTCTGCTCCCAATAATAATGATTATTACTATTATTTATATTATGAAGTTCGTTTAAGAGAAGCTGGATCATAGTGCCATGCTAATGCTCACAGGCAGCAAGTATTGATGTTGTATTTATTATTCATGTAATTATTATTTACTGCTATTGTTTTTATATTGACCCTCATTATTTATGCTTGTGTTTTATGATGTGTTTTATGAAATGTGTGTGTGTGTGTGTGTGTGTGTGTGTGTGTGTGTGTGTGTGTGTGTGTGTGTGTGTGTGTGTGTGTGTGTGTGTGTGTGTGTGTGTGTGTGTGTGTGTGTGTGTGTGTGTGTGCGCGCGCGCGCGTTTGTGTGTGTGTGTGTGTTTGTGTCTGTGTGTGTGTGTGTGTGTGTGTGTACTCCTGCAGTGATAACCAGCTCCTTCAGCTGCTCTACTTGGAGTGCATCCTCTCCATGCTCAGCAGCTGTCCTCCCACAATGCACCTCTCCAGAGGTTTTACTGATCTCATCTGGTAAGAAGTTTTCTCCACATGGAAAATGGGGACGGGGTTAATAATTGAACTTCACGTCATGGCAACCCGTGACAATCAAAGCCGATTCTCACCAACACGACTAGCTAGTGTCAACAATGGGGAGGGAAAGGGAATATATGTGTTTGTCCATTAACTCTAAATATTCATCCAATCAGGAAACAGCTGTGTCCGTCCCTGGTGGTCATCATGGGAAACCCTGTAAATGACAAAACCATCACCTCACACCACGGTCACACGGGGGCGTCAGAACGAGACTCGCTCAGGCTCACCGACAGACTTGGCCAAGGTATCGTCTGTTCTGGTCCGTGTTCTGGTCCGTGCTTGAAATGATACCGTACCGCCCAGCCCTAAGATGGAAAAATCATGGTTAAATACTCAGTTTGACACCGGTATAGTCCTTCAATCACACACTGTGAAGATATTTCCCCCAAAGTTGATATAAGAGCCACATTCTTGACATGTATGGTGCTTTGCAATAAACCCATGGAAATATGGGATGTGATGGATGGATTCATCCACGTGGTTTCTGTGCGGTAACCAGGGTTTAGCCAGGAAGTGGACCCTTCTGTTGGAGGGGTATCCGACCAGGGCAGGGGTTCGGGCTGCTCGTCCAGCGCCCCCGCCAGGATCGCCCCGGTGGTGCGCACGGTGTGCTACATTGCCGCGGAGCTCGTCCGTCTGGTGGGCTGTGTGGAGTCCATGAAGCCGGTGTTGCAGTCGCTGTACCATCGCATCCTGCTGTACCCACCTCCGCAACACCGCACAGAGGCCATCCGCATCATGAAGGAGGTGGGAGGCCGTCATTTGATTGCTGTTTAAGTAGCAGGGAGATACTGATTTGGTATTAAAATGATTTATTTGCCGATTTGATCTTTATTGTAATCCTTTGGGCTTGACATTAAGCTTTTTCAGCCAGTCGCCCGAGTTGTTTCAGGGCCTGACATTAACGCTTGTTTATTTTCAGATAACATAACATTAGAAATCACATTTATTTCTCCCTTGCCCGATCACACGACTGCATTCCTCTGCGTTTACTAAGCATTACTGTCGAGCCCAGCTTCAATGTTGCTTTTTCTAAGTCACCATTTATTAGAAATTTCAAAACTTGTGCATGTGTGTATGTTAGATCCTGGGCAGTCCTCAGAGGCTCTTTGACCTGGTCGGTCCGTGCATTGTGGAGCCAGACAACAGGAAGCGCTCGTTCTCCAAGAGGAAGTCGCACCTTGATCTGCTCAAACTGTCAGTACCTTCATTTACATCACACTGTGCAGCAGTCTTTTATCCAAGGCTACGTTTATTTTGTGATAGTCGAGAATTGTATAAAAAAGGATGATTTTAACATAGCTAATATGACAGCTGGCTCTATTTTCATCCCTTCAATGTACCAATCGAAGGTTCAAAGGTCAACACAACAATAAAAGCATCTTTGCTGTTGGTTGACACCATGATTTCACCATTTCCCCAGGGCTGAACTCTACCTAAAACTTTGCGATAATTTACTTTGGTTTACTGTGTGTGTGTGTGTGTGTGTGTGTGTGTGTGTGTGTGTGTGTGTGTGTGTGTGTGTGTGTGTGTGGGTGTGTGTGGGTGTGTGTGTGTGTGTGTGTGTGTCTCTGTGTCTGTGTCTGTGTGTGTGCAGGGTGATGGATGGAGTGACAGAGGCCTGTGTGAAAGGAGGTATGGAAGCCTGTTATACCTCTGTTTCCTGTGCCTGCGCTCTGCTGAGCGCCTTGGACCATCTGGCCAAGGGCCGGGAACTCCAACCAGAACAGGTGACCAGGGTGACCTCCACCCAAATCACCTCCACCCCAAACACATCCACTTTTATCACTTCCCCTAAAGTCACCTCTGCAGACCTGCCAACCTGCACGCATTTTGTGTACCATCTACGAAATTCTTAGTCAAAATACGCAGGTACGAAATGCCAGTTGAAACTACTAAAACATTTTTTTCTATATATATTGTAATTTAATGACGGAAATCAATCAATACAAACTATTGGGTACTATTGGTTCTTATTAACTTTATTATCCACTGAGGTATGACTCTGCATTGTGAGGTAAAATGGGAAGTGGGAAAGTTATAATAAAGCACATAAATGTGACCGTAATATTAACATATATATATAATATATATAAAACATGTGTTGCACCGACCGACGAGCCGGTGACCGGAATTGGTCGGTTTTCACCGGCCGATCATTGTCAGATATCAGATATATCTGCCGGTCAAATATACCATACACCATATAGTTCAAGTTCAAGAGATTATTTGTCTCATACATATACATACGGTCATACATATATGCAGTGAAATGTCGTGACACCCGGTGATTACGCACAATAAGCTCTATAAGCTCTAAAAATACTAAAAAATACCAAAATGTGCATAATCGAGCACAAGGTGCTCGCGCAGGCAGCCGCAAGGGGATGCGCCACAATCGCGATTCTGGGTTCTATAATTATATAATATAATTAATTGACCGTGTTGTATTAAATATACATTTAAATCCTCCTAAATGAAACTTACATGAACATACTTACCTCACAGTCCTGGCGGCCACTTTGGTACTAAATTTGGTTGTCCTTGCATCGATTTTAGTATTCAGTGCTCATGTACTGTACTCCTAAAAATGCTTCAATACTCGATACCCGATACCAATATAATGTAACGTAGTTGCGTAGTTGACGCTCAAAAAAGAGAAAAAGAAAGAAAATGTCGACTGTTTGAAAGTACTTCAAGGTAAACAAAGAAGATTAGATAAATTATTTATTTGTTACCTGACAATATTCTAACATTTTGCAGACTACATATCTACCACTGTGACAGCGGAGCTCCGATCGTGATGAAAAGTTGTATTTGTTTATTTTTTGTTATGATTGCAATGTATTTGCAAAGTACCATATGAATATAATATAAATGTATATTTGCATTTAAGTAAAGTTTTAGTTTGAACTGGACAGTTCCATGTTAGTTATATGTTGTTGTCCTACTAAAACTCAGTGAGAGTTACAGGTTGAATTATACTGAAAGTTGATGACAGTCCCATGTTCATTTGAATTGGAACTCAGTGACGGTTTCATGTTCTGTTATTGTTCCATAGTGAATAATGAACAATAATGAACAGTGTCAAAATCAGCAATCTCACTATTGTGGTTACTGAAAATTACATTGTAATCCGTATGTGCAGCTGTCCAATCATGTGAGCGTGATCAGATCACGGGATGTATTTGTCATTGTCGTACAGCAGATCAGACTTAAAAAAAATCAGAAATAGGAATCGGCCAAGAAAATTGCAATCGGCGAATCTCTAGTTGGTAAACATGTTCAGTATCCTAACAAGGTGATGCATTTCAAGGGGTAAATCCTAATGACATAAATGACTATATATAGTTAGTCGTAGTATCTTCCATACGATGTGTTTAGCCTCGTTACAAGACGGCTACGGTGTAAATAACTGATGGAGTAATTTAGCTGCAGGAACTCAAATGCCACAGAGACTCCCTGTTACACTGTACTTCAAATATTTTCTCAAAGTTGGCAGGTCTGTCTCTCTGCCATGAACCATACCTGTCAACATTTGGATTTGAAAAAAACAATGAAAACACAGTTTTTATTAGTTTTGTTTGGAGGAACGGGGACGCGCCGCAGATTGCGCAGCCCACCGGCAACATTAGAAACCAACGTTTGTTATTTTTATTATTTTTTGAAAGGTTAAAAATATGGGAATATTTACAGGAAAATATTCAAATGGGAGGACAGCAGGGTAAAATAGGGGAGAATCCCAGGAAAAATGGGAGGGTTGACAGGTATGCATTAACACCCCACCCCCACATACCAATTCCATCCCAAGCACCTCCAACCGAAATACCACCCAAAAATCCTCCACCCAAATCAATTCTATCCAAAACACCTCCAAGCTTAATCCCACCGAAAAATCTACTACTAACCCAAAACACCTCCAACAAAAAAGACCTTCATCAAAACATACCACCTGAAACACATGCATCCAAAGAACAACCCTTCCCAACAATACTGCCAACCAAAACATTTCTGCCCTTGTCACCTCCACCCAAAACAATCTCAACCTAAACACATTCACCCAAAATCCCCTTATACATCACTGAGGAAATCCATCTTCCATAATTAATTTCTGTTTGTTTTGTTTAGTAAATTTGTCCGACAAACTTCTTTCCTCAGGCTAGTTTGCTCCTCAGGCGATTGGACGATCTGAAGGAGGGGGCGGAGTCCACACGGGAGTCCATGGAGATCAACGAGGCGGACTTTCAGTGGCAGCGGCGCGTGCTCTCATCTGAGCAAGCTCCGTCCGAACCCGACTCCAGCATGGCCATCGTCCCCGCCAAGCGCAGCCCCGACATCAGCATCAGCATCACCACAGAAATGGGCCAGACCACTCTGGAGCTGGAGGCGGGAGAGCTGGGCCTCGGCCTGGGCCGTACCACCCCGGAGGAATGCGGGGAGGAGCTGCGTCTCCCCTCCCCCTCTGCCTGCAGCGGATTGGATGGGAGCGAGCGGGAGGTGGAGCTTGGAGGAGTCGTGGGAACGGAGAGAGGCACAGGTACGTCCTGGGAGATGAGTAAGGGATTGAGATCACATCATTATTGCAAATTAACCTAAGAATTTCCTTCTTTCACTGGTTGTGCTGTGAAGCATTTGACCGACAAAACATTGAAATTTGAATTATATATATAATATATATATATATATTTACCTGTGGACAGCAGGCTTGTCATACAACACAGGGTATTTGTGCCATTGCATCCAGGACCATGTTAATCTGCAATTGGAGTTCAAATTTTCAACCTGCAATGCCACGCTTTATTAATAGCTCTGTCGTGTAGACGACCTGTGGGATGTGGAAGAGCACAGCTTTTTAGTCTATTATAAGAAATAGTTGTTTTTTTATTGTAGATGTATTTATTTCATTTTGTTTTGTTTTCCGAAGTTTTACATGGAAAAAAAAAAATCCCCGCATCCCAGAGTCCCGGTGAGTCCCGGTGCGTTGTCCGTTTCTCCCACAAGCTTGGAGCAAGGCAACCGAAGTGGGAACAAACGTTTAAATGAGGCCTTGTAGATCTTATATGAGTGGAGATTCAGCAACTGGATTGCTTATTTCTCGCCTCAGATTTGTTCACAAACAGATTTTGGTGGACTGATAAGGTGAAATCAGGGAAAGTTACAGAGTAAATACAACGGAACCCAGAATTAAAGCTCAAACCCCATTGGCTCACAGAACCCGGAACTTGTGCTCGAACCCCCATTGGCTCACAGAACTCGAGGCCTCGGGAGGGTGGTGCCAGCCACGTCAGGAACACAATGGATGTAGAGGCATGTTAGAATGGCTAGAATGCATAATCTGAGTGGTATTTCAAAAACATGTTTTGGGGACCTCAGAGACCGACTGTATATCAACGTAAAAGGAGTAAAAAGGAGCATAAATAGGCTCCCCTTTAACTGCAGTTTAATGTGACAACACAACAAGCTTACTTTAATAATGTCAGGGGTTCAAAAATTCACTAGGATATCCATTTGACTGATCGTTTATTGTAACATCCAAAACTCGCTGTGCGATCCCTGCTCACTCTCTTTTACGTATTTAACTGCCCTGACTCGAGCACCCCCAAGTACAGGTCGTCCTCTGACTGTCTAACTGCAAATAACATTGCCTAACTGATTATAAAAACATCCACACTACAACATTTGAGGTAAAAAAAAAAAAAATGTACCAAAGTACTTCAGCCGAGTACAGTTCGTAGGTAAAGGTTCTTTGAGTTTGGAGATTCCAACCATGCCCCAAGAGCAATTCACACGTTCAAACGTTTTTGCGCTCGACAGAAGGGAGCAGCTCAATCGCCCCCAAATTAAAGCAACGAGCAGCAGCCAACGGGTTTCGGGCTTCACCAAGCTGAGCAAAGCCACGTCAGCTAGGTTAATTGTGTTGAAAGAAGGAGTGAGGGCAATCACATGTTGTATCATCACAACGTATGCAGCATTTCAATAATTGCGCAGTCAAAGTTCTGCCATTTGCCCCCCTTTATCAGATTTGAACGACATCTGGTGTGTACATGAGGACAGAGTGCGGGTGGTCTCCTTTGAGTTTAATCAGGATTGCTGTAAGACAGCTGCAGTTATGGCCTATTTCCTGCTAAGCCCCGCCCTGTGTCAAGGTATTTTGATTGATGGCAGCCATGTTTTTTCGCCCGATCCTGCTCATTTATAATATAATTGGGTCTCTCAATCCTGCAATGGTGTATACCAAATTTGGTGTTGATACAGTCAAATTCTAAAAAGCCTCTTGGACCAGAAAAGTCCACCATGATGGAGTTTTTGCTTATTTGCAAAATAAAAAAAAATTAAAAAATGTGCATTCTTTTTTTGGATTTTGACTGTATCAACACCAAATTTAGTATACAGCATTGAGGGACTGAGAAACACATTTATATTATCCATGACCAAGATCGGTCCAAAAACATGGCCACCACCAACCGAAAAAAACATGTGCACCAAATTTGGTGAAATTCTGTCCACCGGGTCTACACGTTTGTGTCATTTGTGGCACCCCCTATGGGTCATGGTGAAAATGCTTTGGTAGAACTATTCTCAAACACACACTGAAGATATCTACCAAGATTTATGATGATCGGAAATGAGTTATGGTAAATTTTCATTGGTCATTTTTTTGGTCGATGGCGGCCATGTTTTTGGGGCGATCTTTCTCATTTAAAATAGAAAAGTGTATCTCAGTCCTGCAATGCCGTAAATCAACTTTGGTGTTGATAGAGTCCAAATCCAAGAAAGTATTCACCTGACTGTTTTTCACGTTATGCAAATAAGCAAAAAACCATCATGGTGGACTTTTACAGTTCACAAGGATTTTTTTTTTTTTGTCGAGCACATTGAGCTGGACTAGTGTGCCGAATTTCAAGTCAGTCAGAGTCATGGTGTGAGGGGTGTGACCTTTCCAAAATGTAGCTTTTGGGCCTTAATTACAGGGCCACCATCTAGCCGATTGGGCTCAGGTTCCTTGGGAAGCATTTAAGATAAGATCAACCTTCATTAGTCCGACACCGGGAAAATTTACATTGTTACAGCAGCAAAAAGGGGACAGCAGAAAATAGAGAGCATATCAAGGTAAGCACTATAAACAATATAAAATATTAAAAGAAAACACCATCAATAGGAACCAGAGTACTAAGCGTATTGCACATATCTTGACACATGGCACATCAGGGATTGTACTTTTCTTTTTTTTTTTATATATATTTAAAAAAAACACATTATTTACACATCATTTCCATTTATTGTGCCAGGTTACATGTTTCTAGCTCATTCTAGTTCACAGCAATTTGAGACACGGCAAGAGTGAACAACCGGCAGAAAAACAATAGAATTCTACCCCTTCAGGGTTTGAACCCTAAATATGAGGTCTGAGACATTCGAGGACGAGTTTTATTTGAAATTTGACGTGAGACATTTACATACAGCATACTGTACGTCAGTCGACTTCCTTGCTGTTGTCGTGGTAACATTCTCCAGGTGCGGGGGAGTCTGTGAGCAGAGGGAAGAGGGAGAGGGGGGAGAGGGGGGAGAGGGGGGCCGCGGCGCCTCCGGACGTGGTCCAGAGAAGCCACGGCCTCGTCTACCCAGACATCACCAACTTCCTGTCGGTGGAGTCCAGGAGCCGGTCCAACCACAGAGCAGGCTCACGCTACAGCGAGAGCAACTTCAGGTACAGTCAGAGCGTGTGCGTCTGTGCGTGTGTGCGTCTGTGTGTGTGTACGTGTGTGTACGTGTGTGTGTGTGTGTGTGTGTGTGTGTGTGTGTGTGTGTGTGTGTGTGTGTGTGTGTGTGTGTGTGTGTGTGTGTGTGTGTGTGTGTGTGTGTGTGTGTGTGTGGTGGAATGGACAGACACAAACTGTGATGTAATAGCCACAAGTAAAAACATGTCATTCACAAAGTTCAGAAACAAATATGAACATAAATGAGATGTGTGTGTCTGTCATCTCTCAGTGGCAGATTTGTTAACCTCTTTTTCTGAGAGTTTTATTTCGTTTTTTCTTATTTGGTTAAACAAAAGCCAGAAAGAAAAAAAAAAAAAGTGCGTTTGATTAATATTAGTTTTTGGACGCGCTAAGCTCACGTGTGGACATGATTGTCCGGTGACTTTTGAAGATTATGAAAATGTGCCGTTCCGTCCGGGATGGTGAGACGGTGAAAGCCTTTTATGAAATCGAATTGTGTCATAAAACTGATTGAATATAGTCTTGTTAAAAACTCTCTCTCCCTCTCCCGTCCCCGCCCTCAGTGTGGAGGAGCAGGATTTGTCGCGCACGGAGTTCGACTCGTGCGATCAGTTCTCCATGGCGGCGGAGAAGGACTCGGGGCGCTCCGACGTCTCCGACATGGGCTCGGACAACGTGTCCCTGGCGGACGAGGAGCAGCAGACGCCCCTGGAGTGTCTGGGCCACCGCTCGCTCCGCACGGCCGCCCTGTCGCTCAAGCTCCTCCGCAACCAGGAGGCGGACCAGCAGAGCTCCCGGCTCTTCGTCCAGTCGCTGGCCGCCGTGCTGCCGCGGCTGCTGGGGCTGGCCGGCGCGGCGGAGGTGGACGCGGCTCTCCAGAACTTCTCTTCTTCGTTCTGCTCCGGACTGCAGGCCGGTGAGAGAGGGGGAGGCGGGCGAGAGAGAGGTTTACGGATTCTGTTTAAAAAATAAAAAATCTTCAAATATTAATGTTTTTATTAATAAAATATCATTGGCACTATCAATTGTGGATGCACCATGTGAGGTATTAGTCCGTCTTTCTGACGCTCTCTCTTTTAACCCACCCTCCCATCCCTTCTCCAGGCCTGGAGGGGGGCGAGGGTCTGAGCTGTCCGTCTCTTATTAACGCAGACAGTCTGTACTTGGTGTCATACTACGCTCTGCTGCTCAACCTGAAGCTCTGCTGCTGTGACCACTACCGCCAGCGCCCCCTGCTGGACGCGTCTCTCAGCCTGGTCAGTTCAACACCCGGTGGATCATGGGCAAAAAGCGACTCTCAGGCCAAAACATGGTGTTTGTCAGCAATGTGACGACTTTAACGTCGATCTAATGACCATCAGCAAGGGAGCTGATGAGGGAATCCATAATTTTCATCACTATATTGACAAAAATATGTTAGGTATAGAGGTATCACAGTTTGACATTTTTTCCATTATTTGACGTTTACGTTTGTCTAATTTGATTGGCCGTGGAGTGTCTTATCAAAGATCTGTGGCCCTGTAGATTTTAGATTTTTAGATTTTTGTCTGCTGTTTTTTTTTATTTTTTTATTACAAATTATTTATTATGTGTGCGCAGAGGGAGTTTGTGCGTCAGGTCCAGAGCAGCGGCGTACTGGTGGTTCTATCTCAGGCCTGGATAGAAGAACTGTACCAAAACGTTCTCAGTCAGAACCTGCTGGGCGATGCTGGGTACTGTAGTTCATCTGAGGAACACACTCTGCCGCTAATCACCATGCTAACAGGTACACACTGCCACTAATCACCATGCTAACAGGTACACACCGCCGGTCATCACCATGCTAACAGGTACACATTGCCGCTAATTGCCATGCTAACAGGTACACACTGACGCTAATTACCATGCTAATACATACTTTCTTTCTCCAGATATTGACGGACTGGGCAGCAGTGCCATTGGAGGTCAGCTGGTCAGGAGGGCTTCCAGCCAATCACCTTTCAGCTCTGACAAGACCACCAATGACACCGTCCTGGCAGGTTAGACACTTCCTGTTTCCGGCAACATAAAAGACGGCTGCATTGAGCGAACAATTGAACGAGGCTCCGATCTAGATCCAAACCGATAACGTGTGTCTGCGATCCAGGGGCTGTGTTCTCCCGCTACATCCTGACGGGCGTCTGGAAGAACCTGATGGAGGTTCTGTGCACGTGTCTGACGGGCCGCATGGCGGGCAGCACCAAGGCCTTCATGCTGAGCTCCGAGAGCCTCAAGCAGCAGAACCAGCGGGAGCGAGACACCATCTGCCTCAGCCTGGACGGCCTGCGCAAGGCCGCCGCGCTCAGCTCCACCCTGGGTAGGAAGAACCACATCCCACCACGAGAGGGAGCCCTAGCCTATCATAGCCCAATCAAAACAAACCAATGGCGCATCGAGAATAGCGTACTACGCACTGCATATTATCGTCCACTTGAGTCTGATGGATTTACACGGTTGTCATATAGCAGTGAAGTATATGCCCACGTTGTGGGATACACTTGTTGGAGTAACAACAATATGTTGGAGAAACTGTTGTTCAATCACTATTGATTTGTTGTTATTTCTTTCTTTTGATGTGTGTGTGTGTGTGTGTGTGTGTGTGTGTGTGTGTGTGTGTGTGTGTGTGTGTGTGTGTGTGTGTGTGTGTGTGTGTGTGTGTGTGTGTGTGTGTGTGTGCGCGCGTCAGGTGTGGCTGCTAACTGTTCGTCAGCGTTGGCACAGATGGCCGCAGCTTCTTGCGTTCAGGAGGAGATACAGGAAACGGGAAACGCCATTGCGCAGGGTACACACACACTTTATCTCTCTGCAAGCGGATGTTTTCATGACTGTAGGCTGTCGCCCGCCGTACAATGAAGGCGAAGTGAAGATAAAACATGCCAAGGTTGAACCGCCCGATCATCCTGTTCGTACTGTGTGTGTCTGTGTGTGTGTGTGTGTGTGTGTGTGTGTGTCTGTGTCTGTGTGTGTGTGTGTGTGTGTGTGTGTGTGTGTGTGTGTGTGTGTGTGTGTGTGTGTGTCTGTGTGTGTGTGTGTGTCTGTGTGTGTGTGTGTGTGTGTGTGTGCGCGCGCGCATGTGCGTGTGTGTGTCTCCAGTCAAGCAGCAGTCTTGTGCTGTGCGTCTCCACACTGCCCACGTCCTCTGCATGGACGCTGTTCTCAACGTGGGACTCGAGATGGGCAGCCACAACCAGGACTGCTGGACGCATGTCTTCAGGTGAGAGCACACACACACACACACACACACACACACACACACACACACACACACACACACACACACACACACACACACACACACATTAAGTCATCTGATCCTGATTTGAGGGTTGATCATAACACGGGAGTCAATTCCTCCTCTGTACGTAACCAAATGCTCAAAGGCACCTGCGCCATCACGGCACAGGAGTACTGAAGGGGAGGGCAACATGCAGTGCGTAGCTCTGAGTTTATTGTGGAGCGGGCTACATGTTGCCCTGTGGCCGACCCCTTTGGAGAAACTCCGCGGAGCCCTGACGCAGCCGCCGGTGTTGACCGGGAGGCGGGTGCGCAGCGTGGGTCGGCTTCGCACCGCGTGTGTTCCGGCTGTCCACGCCGTCGCCTCTGGGATCTGATCTGGGATTTTTGTGAGTCTCGCCGTGTGTCTCTCATCTGTGAGAGATCTGATCCAGCCCGTTCTCCACCTCCCATCCCAGAATATTCTCCACTTCAGCGAAAAACCAAACTCAACTCAATCCGGAGTCAAAAGGCAGAAATACTTTTTCAGCCTTGTGACTCCAGATTTCCCCCTCTTCTTTACGATTTCTTCTTTTCTTCTTTCCCCGCTCCTGTCTTCCTCTCTATTTCGCCCTCTCTCTCTTTGAACTCACTTTTCAGGGTGAGCGAGTACGTCAGCTCTCTGGAGCACGTCCACTTCAGCGACAGTTTATCGCAGCCGGCGCTGACCGCCTTCACCCAGCCGAACCAGCAGGCCGGCGGGTTAGACCTGGGGCTGGATTTGAGCTGCGAGCCCCTCGCGGAGGTCTCGGAGCTGGGCCTCAGCCAGCCGGTCCTCCAGCCGCTGTCCATCCAGGAGCTGCTGAAGGAGCAGGCCAGGGGAGGCGGGGCGGACCTGAGGAGCGGCAGCCTGATGACCGGACCCAGTGCCGCCAAGGCTGTTTGTACGCTGTCCACACAGGCCGACAGGTGTGTGTGTGTGTGTGTTTGTGTAGCTGTGGCCGTGGCCGTGGTTTTGTGTAGGGTACATGGAGAATAAAGCCCTTTCTGGGTGGCAATAGTATTAGATTCTGGTCCAGAACGGCCATATCTGTAATTTTCACCGACTACCAAAGTAATTATTCCAGCCCCAAAATTCTACAGTGTTTCAACACGCTCAGAGGTCTTCTCATCATTTAAATGCAATCTGGGAGACCTAGTAAAATTTTTTGGCGATTTTTAGCTGCAGCAATTATTCCCTAACACATTGTACACAATGGAAGAAGTGACGCTTGTGATGTGCCTCCATCATAATGACCAGTAGGGCACCTGGAAAAACGTACATACCCCAGTTAATAGGTTTATACCGTCCAGAATCGTACACGAAATGACCAACGTGCATCGTAAAGAATCGCATTCTAATCACGGCCTAATAAAATAAGGTAAGATGACACTTAATTATTATCATTAATCCCAGGGGGGGAATGAATACCATCTGGAAAGGGCTTAAGAAAGATTTATTTGTCCTCAAGGAAATTGTAGCGTCAAAAAACACATTTCTGAGATAAAAAGGTGCATAAAAATAAATAGGTACATAAAAACACAAGTCATAATACATACACCAACGGAGGCTAATCTTGGGTCATTGTTAGAGGAATTGTGGGAATTGTAGTTAAGCAGAGAGAAGCTGCATCTCATGATCCGGAGCGCCCACAAGCACGCTCCAGTTCTCGTTTAATCATCCAACCCTGTGTTAAAACAAACCTGCAGGGAGCAGCAAAGAGTTCGTTTAAAAATGTTTCTTAACTCAGTTTCGCTCATTCTCTTGCATGCGTGCGCACACACACACAGACACACACACACACACACATACAGTTCTGTCGGAGGGATTGCGTGGATCATGGGTTGCATAACCAGTTTTGCATATTTCCCAGGGAGTAAAAAACAGTCCTGATGTTTGGACACATGACCTTAAACTGCTGCCAAACATCTGTCACCAGCTTTATCCGGCTTAAAACCCTTCAGAGGACAGCATGGACACACCCAGTGCAACCACAGTCCGCGGCTGTTGGACACTGGTAGCTGCCCATTACAACCACAGTCTACCACTTCCGGCATCCCAAAAGCAAAGTTATTTATCTGCGGATTGTTAAAATAAAACATCAATATAACTGCAGGCAGCAATGCATGGGGTCCAGTTGAGTCGGTGTGATGTGTGTGACGGTGTGACGTGTGTGACGAAGCGATGTACAAGCCCTACTCGCAATACTTTAATTAAATACTTTAATAACTTAATTGTTAAAGTACTTAAAATAATTATTTAATAAAGGTTAATGTTATAACTAACTACAATTAGTTACAAATTAATTGTCTGTAATTGAATATACCCTATTGTTATAATGGCAATGAATCTGGCTTTGACTATGAAATATAACGTTTTGGAATTTGGCTTCATATTTTAGGACTAAAACAAATGCATGTCACCGCCTTGACAAACGAGTATTTTTTCCACTTTAAACCCTTTCCTGCCACCACTCTTGAATGCCTCCTCCTTTTTCAAACAAAGCCATCTCTCACCAACAGGGATGACAGAAACACACTTTTTTACTAACTTTTCCTACAAATATAGTCGAAGAAGAAGAACAACAATCTTTAATCGTCACTCAGCACACGCTTTGGGTGGTGGCCGGTGAAATGAGGCCTCTGCCCATCCTGGCTTGTCCGTCCTCCGGGGGCACAGCCAGGAGCAGTGGGCAGCATTCGTGGACGCGCCCGGGGACCTGGTGATGAGTGTCCATCGCTGGTCAGACGTGCCATAGTCCAATGTGGATTAAAACTTGTGACCACTCTGTGTGTGGACTGCCCCGAATACAACTGTCATTCCTTCATGTCCGTGGGTTTGACAGTTTCTGAGTGCCAGACACTTTGACCTGTGATAATGGCTAGAAGAATAAGAATCAAGAGCAAAAACAATGGCACTAGGAAATCTTGGTTTAATCTCTAATGATGTGTGTGTGTGTGTGTGTGTGTGTGTGTGTGTGTGTGTGCGTGTGCGCACTGTCAGGCTTTTTGAAGAAGCCTCCTCCACACTGAACCTGGTCGGACTAGTGGGCTTCCTGCAGCAGCTCAGAAGAGCTTCTCAATGTCAACTGTTCAAATCTGTCACTGAGACTGGAGACTACGCACTGGCCATGCCAGGTATACACACACACACACACACACACACACACATACAATATTTTTTTTCGGCCTTGGCCGTAAAACATGTGATCCAACACGCCGGGTCTCCTTAGAATTAGAACCACTGAGTAACTCCACCCACGGCTTGAGTGCCACCACCAGCGGATCCGGTGGCTAACAGCTAAGCTAAGAGCTAAGCATGGGAAGTTCTCTATTGTTGGCTGCACAGACCAGCACAAATCTTTTAAAAGAGAGCAGAATCAATACAAACTGTCCGTGAAGAAACTGCAGACGATGGAAAGTAGGTATTTAAAAGATAATTGTGTATTGTTAGTAACCTTGATCCGCTGCGCGGATCGCACAAAGTCGGCACAAACTTTTAAATGACGCCTTATAGATGTACAGTAATATGAGTGAAGATTCAGCACCTTGACTTCTTATTTCTCTGGTGACTGGTAAGGTGAAATCAGTGAAAGTTTACGGACTTCATACAACGGAATCCAGAACTCGTTATCAAGCCCCATTGGCTCACAGAACTAGGGCCCTCAGGAGGGTAGTGCCACCCACTGAAACAGACTGAGTGGTATTTTCAGCAAAAAACTTCAAAAACATGTTTTGGGGACCTTGTTGAAAAGGAGCATAATAGGTCGCACGCACACACAAAGCATGCTCTTGCCGTCGGTGACCATGGACAGCAGTCGTTCCGCGGTGTCCCCTGGGTGCTAAACACAGCCATGTCAGTTTGCTGTGGCCCCATCCACTCTGCAGATTGGACTGTTGTACTGTGCATGTAGATTGATATTGATTTTAAATGTTGTGAAAAATACTATTTATGGTATTTGGTTTGTAGATGGTGAGAATGATATGATCAATGGTTTACTCCAGTGATACTGAGGCTCACTGAGTGAGGCTGGTTTACGCTTTGTGTAAAATCTTCTTTCATGCCCAAGATGGATGTCCATATTGTTTTATTGTACTTTTGCTGAATTTGGTAGATTTTTTTTTTTTAACCTAAATTAAGTAAGTAACTTTATTTGTTTAGCACCTTTCAAGAGCGGGGATCACAGAGTGCTTCACAGAGGTAGTTAATCATAAACATATATAAATACATAAAACACAATAACAACAGAAATAAAATAGACAAATTACACAAAGGAAAGTTTTAACAAATGCGTCTTGTGCTG
Organism: Zeus faber; assembly: GCF_960531495.2. NCBI lineage: Eukaryota > Metazoa > Chordata > Actinopteri > Zeiformes > Zeidae > Zeus > Zeus faber. Next base: position 9,685,657 of record NC_137202.1, on the reverse strand, counting down.
CTTTTCAAAAGTGTCCACAGTGTCCACAGATCTTAACTCCAAAGGGAGAGAGTTCCAAAGTTTTGGAGCCACAACCTCAAAAGCACAGCCTCCTTTAGTTTTAAGCCTGGATCGAGGAACAACAAGCAAACCCGGATCAGAGGACATTAGAGACCTGCTGGTGACGTAGGACTGCGGAAGATATTTAAGGCCGGGGCCTGATCATGCAGAGCTCTATCGGTGAAAGCTAAATTTTTTGATCATTGGGAGTAAACCCGAATGAGCTGCAAACGTAGGGCAATCGTGGCTCCCAATGATCGAAAAATTTGGTTAATGTTAAATTGTATTTTTTTTAATTCAATGTAGCTTTATAAACATAGCAGTTTTACAATACAAAGATTATAAAAAAAAATTACATGAAATGATACCTTAAGGAAATTTGTGTGCTTAAATAATCTCTAATCTCTCTGATAAAATAATAAAAAGCAAAAAACAAATCATCTCTGTCGCTCTCTCTCTCCCTCTCTCTCTCTCTCTCTCTCTCTCCCCCTCTCTCTCTCTCTAGGTGAGGCTAAGTCCACCCTGGACAGGCGTAGTTCTCTCCACCTGTTCCGTCTGGGTGAAGCCATGCTGCGCATCATCAGGAACCGGAGACGACCTCTTCTCCACATGATGAGAGCGTGGAGCGTGGTGGCGCCCCACCTGGTGGAGGTGAGCAGCCGTACCCGGCCTGCACTTTGATTAAACAACTATGTAAATAAATAACCGTGAAAAGAGATCTTAGTGTTGTGAAAGCAATTCTTTGTTATCGCCTTGGCATAGCCAGCGATGTTGCTATCATCAATAAAACTCTCTAAATGTGTATTAGACAATGTATGTAATGTATCTTTGACCTTTGTGTAACCTTGGGCAGGACTAAGTGAAAACCTAAACATTGTCGAAACCAAATGTTGTGTACGCGTGGAACGGAACTCGCTCAAGCAACACGTCCGGTGGAATTCACACCATCTCAACCTTTAAATACATTATAGCAACAACTCTTTTTTTGGGGACAAAATTGGTCAAAGAAAGACCCACGCGTGAAAACCCACTTTTCCATCAAATGAAGAAAACCTACCTACAGTATCTCCATTGAAACGCACAGCCCCATTTCCATGTTTCCTCTTAGTCTATCCTACTCTACGTACCTCCAGGCCGCCTGTCACGTGGAGCGCCACGTTTCCCAGAAGGCCGTCTCCTTCATCCATGACGTCCTGACGGAGGTGCTGACCAGCTGGGAGGAGCTTCCTCAGTTCCACTTCAACGAAGCGCTCTTCAGACCCTTTGAACACATCATGCAGCTGGAGCTGTGCGACGAGGACGTACAGGACCAGGTACACGCACTACACACATACTGTACACAGGGTAGATACACTGTACATATACATTGCAAATGTTCCCAAAAGCTTTAAATTCAATTCAGTTCCCAGTTTTTGTGAGTTGAACATAAAGGTTTGACAGGTCAGTCCCTCTAGGAGCTGAAATCCATTCTCTGTCTCTCTGTCTGTCTGTCTGTCTAACCACTTGCTAGCTTTGTAATATTATTATTATTTTATTATTATTATTATTATTAGTAGTAGTAGTAGTAGTAGTAGTAGTGGTAGTGGTAGTAGTGGTGGTGTTATTATTATTATTATTATTATTATTATTATTATGACAAATTCCTCCCTGTCTTCCCGGCTCTTGGTCTCTGAGGCAAAGTTAGCAGTCGAAGCTCGGGTTGCCCAGTCATGCAAAATGTCCAACCAGAGACTCTAGACCAACCAGAGGCTCAAAAGCACCATAGCCCAAAAAGCACAGACTTGTTGGGGGAAAAAAAAAAAAGAGCAAAGCTGGCAGCCCTGCTCTAGTCAGCTGAGAATGGAAAAATGATAAACTGGTGCATGACAGTTGAACCTATTTGAAAAGTAAAATCTTTTATTTAAATAATGTTCTATGTTGCCTCAAAAGTCCTCTTATTAAAGACGTATGATAGACAGAGAAAAGTTTGTGTGGTCTAGAAATATGTTAGAGCTACATTCCAATTTATCTTTACAGATCTTTAAAGAACTTTACAATCCCTATTGTTTTTGTTCAGATTTTTATTATTTTTCTCCGAGGCATTTTTCCGGCTGAAAGGGCAGTCTAGGCTTGGGCGATCGTGCAAAATTCCAATTCCATTTATGATTCTACCGGGAAGTGGGGGGGGGGGGGGGCTTTTGTGTCCAGAGCCCGCAGCAAATGCCGTCATTCGATCATTTCATATCCGATTTCGAATCCAAAATCAGAAGTTATTGATTTAATTTCCCGCATGCGGGACCATGAAATGTTTTGTGCGTGGGGACCGCTCCGTGGGGTCTCCAAGCCACTCTAGCACCGCCCCAATCTGGACTCCACACTGGAGGAGCGTCTCTGCTCCCCGCTGCCGAAGGACCGGGCCGGATGCGCGTGCAGCGGTTAGGTCAACCTCTTTCATTTTCCATACAAGAAACGAGGGAAACAAAATGGGAAATTCCATTTCTGTGGTCGTAGTTGATTCAGACAATACACTTCACAATGAGGGTTAGAAGAGCACATAAACACTTTTACACAATGAACATTACAAATAATCAATCAATCCAAAACAGCTCTGAGCGGAGAGGGAGAGAGCGGCTCTCTGATCAGTTTGAGGGGGATCAGTTGGGGGATCCGTTTCAGAACATGGTGAACTGCACTTACACCGTTTCAATGCTCAGATTTAACTTGCCAGATTAACAAAAAAGCCTGTCATTAATGTCTTGCCGATCAATAGAGTCGATTAACAATTACCGATTTAATGGTCAATCTGCTCAAGCCTAGGGCAGTCCAGACATTTTGTGGTCCAAGTTTGATCCATATTGACGACGTACCGGAAGTAGCTGAACGAAGGGACCTGTGTTGGCGGAGTGGGGCGGCCTGGGTGGTGGAGCAGGGCACTTTGTGACATCATCATCCAAATTTTTTTATATATGTACAGGGTTGTGGGGGGGGCTTTCGCATGGGGCGAGGTACGCAGTGCGCTGCGGTCTAGACTCCATTAGGCTCCATAGACTGTGTATTGGTTGCTTCACGCAGGATTTGCGGCGGGTCTAGATAAGAGTTCCATGGGAACTCGGAAAATTGTAACTCCTGTTGGTAGGAAGTACTTTGGTCATCATTGCCCGACGCGGCACCAAACGGTTACGTGAAAACACTGCAGAGCGGTCACAGACAATCGTCACTCCGTCATTGCGTCACTCATTGTGCGACACGACACACAAGTGAATGAAAGACACGATCTCTCGAAATACAAGCGGTTTATTAACTGTCCGAGCAGAGAGGAGAGGGGATCACGCAGTGGATCACCGCTGCATCACCGTCCGCCACCATTCCAGGCAACTGTAATTTGTCATTGCTATAATTGCTGTGTCTAAACTGGACCCTGTGCATTGCTGCCTGCATCTATATTTATATTGTTATTATGACACCATTATTGTGTTCATCCATTTATGGCCTCCACAAACCTGACATTATAATTACCGGTACTATGAAAATTGCATGCAGCCGGTTTAAGTGGTCTCTTTCTCCTTTCCTCACTCTCTCTCTCTCTCTCTCAGGTGGTGACCTCCATCGGAGAGCTGGTTGAGATGTTTTCCCCCCAGATTCTGTCTGGGTGGAAGCCTCTTTTCAGCGCTCTCAGAACCGTGCACAGCAGCAAAACCGACACCAAGAACTATCTGATGGGAGAATACTCCATGGGTACGACCCTGGGACACGCAGTGAGCTAGGGAACACTAAACGAAACAGCATTGCATTACACTTCATTACGCTCTACTACAGTACATTACATTACGTTACATTACGCTCCATTACACTCTACTACAGTACATTAAATTACACTACATTACCTTGCATTACATTACACTCCATTACACTATACTACAGTACAGTACATTACATTACGCTTCATTACACTAGGCTTGAGCGATCGTGCAAAATTACATTCAACTCCAATAAAAATTCAGATGAAATCGTATATCATATTTACTATTTTACCAGGGTGCCTACATGCCCGGGGGGGGCATAGAACGTAATGTAATGTGGCAAATGCCGTCTCCCCGTTTTTAAGCTTGAATGGGTATCAACGTAGTGGATTGTCTGGGCAAGATATATTCATGAGGAACACCTCATGAACCTCACGCCTCGGCACACCTGCGATGTGTGCACAGCGGCTCCGCAGCATGAACTTTTTCAGCAATATGTGCTACAGTAGCTCTTCTGTGGGATTGGACCAGACGGGCTAGACCTCACTCCCCATGCGCATCAATGAGCCTTGGGTGCCCATGACCCTGTTGCCGTTTGTCCTTCCTTGGACCACTTTTGGTAGGCGCTAACCACTGCATACCGGGAACATCCCACAAGACCTATCGTTTTGGAGATGCTCTGACCCAGTCATCGAGGCATCACAATTTGGTCCTTGTCATAGTGACTCAGATCCTTACGCTTGCCCATTTTTCCTGCTTCCAACACATCAACTTGTGATGCGATGCGAGGGTGCGAGATTAGCCAACACCAACTCGGGACTAGTGTCCATTCGAGGCAAGGTACAGGCAAGGGTCGCCAGTCCTCTTGGCTGGCCTGTGACCCAAGGCAGGGGGGCTAAAGGGGGTACTATCACGTGCCCAAGGTGGACCCCCAGACTAGTGGAGGGAAGAAGTTGTCCTTCTTCTCCATTCTAATTCAGCTCCTGCCATACTAGCCACTGCCAGAGTTGTTCTACATGTTTTTAGTGGGGGTCCTTACTGATGTTACATGGAATAAACCCCATGTATGTGTATGTATTTGTATATATATGTGTATATATATATATATATATATATATATATATATATATATATATATATATATATATATATATATATATATATATACACACACACACACACAGTGGTACCTTGAGTTACGAGTGCACTAACATACGAGTTTTCCGAGTTACGAGCCGTCGTTCCATCGATTTTTTTTTTTTTTTTGTATTGATTTGCAAGCGCAAAATAATAGAAAAACATGAGGTGTGCGTGTGATGGAATTGGCGAGGCAGTACGAGTGTGGTACTTCTACGATATGTACCATACTGAAGCAGAAGGAGACGATAAAGGGTATTACGCCAGCCAAGGGCGTTAAAATAATGTCTAAGCTGCGGACCGCTGTCCATGAAAAGACTGAGAATGTTCGTGTGGTTGACGGAGAAGCAGCTCGCAGGAGATAGCGTGACAGCGGGTATCATCTGCGAGAAGTAAAAAATTATCGACACATTCTCTTTTATTATCTTTTTATACAATATTTGTTATTTATAAATACATTTTTTTATTTAAAAACACATAACAAAAAAAAAAAATGTTTTTTTGGGGGCTTGAACGGATTAATGGCATTTCAATTAATTTCAATGGGGAAAATTGATTTGCTATACGAGCAGATTGAATTACGAGCTCTGTCACGGAACGAATTAAACTCGTAAGTCAAAGTACCACTGTGTGTGTGTGTGTGTGTGTGTGTGTGTGTGTGTGTGTGTGTGTGTGTGTGTGTGTGTGTGTGTGTGTGTGTGTGTGTGTGTGTGTGTGTGTGTGTGTGTGTGTGTGTGTGTGTGTGGTATATATTAAAAAAAGTATATACATTGTATATCTGCTTCCCTTTCCTCCTCACTTCCTTCGTTCAGGGAAGTCTCAGGCTCCAGTGTTCGATGTGTTCGAGGCCTTCATCAGCACAGACAACATCCAGGTGTTTGCCAACGCTGCCACAGATTACATCATGTGTCTGATGAAGTTTGTCAAAGGTTTAGGTCAGTATCCACTTCTGCACACAGCCAGTTCATTATTTGATGCTTTACCGTATATAAGGGTTGTTTTCACTGCACTTTAATCTGGTCTCATTAACATATTTTTTCTCTTAATTTCATGAAATTATTCATGTTCATCTCTGATGTGTGACAATTAAAGCTCTGTGTACACTCTGCTATGTTAAAACTATATTATTAACTTAGAAGTAATATTTAAGTGTTCAGTTTCACTGATAACAATTCACCCTATTGGTGTTACGACGTGTTTCCTTAGGGCAGTACGTGTTACCCTAAAGTTGTGAACGCTTGTTCAAGTTCAAGAGATGGTTTGTCATATACATTTTGGTGTGGTGTGGTGTCTGAGGTGGTTTTGTGTCTCTGTCCTCCAGGAGAGGTGGACTACAAGGAGATTGGAGACTGTGTCCACACAGCCTCCAGCTCCACAGACCTCTGCCTGCCTGCGCTGGAATACCTGCACAGATGTTCCCAGGTATGGCCTCCGTTTGGGTTTTATTTGGCTTGGTGAGACCAGGAGCCTGTCTCGCAGAATGTACTGGGTACCTAGCTAACTTTAGACAAAGGCCCATCACTTTTCATCAGGGTCCATCCCCATGGTAACCTATGCTGCATGGCTGACCACGTTAACTTCATGATTTTAGTAGATGTAGGTTAAGTTAATTCCAAACGGTTTCTGGACCAATCGCCTGTCAGAAAATTGTTATTTAGTCCCTGAAGAAGCAAGTGAGGCTTTATCTAACAATTAGTGTTCTTTTGTCATTGTTCATCACCGTTCTCTAATTCATTAATATATATCAATTAGTATCATCGCCATATATATTGAAAAACTATAATAAAACAAATAATTGCAATGTATTGTGAGATATATATACAGTAATCCAGGAATAATTATTGGATTTCTTTTTTAATATTGCCAGGTTTCGTATATTGTACCAGGTAAAACCTTTTTTTTTCCAGAAAATACATTTTGTCATTTTAAAATGTATCTGAATATATCAATTTGAGGCTGAATTGATTTTATGTCAATATGTGCGTAGATCAGCAGAACAAGACTAAATTGATTCTGCGACCAAAAGCCAGAAAGTGAAGAGTAAATATTTTGTTATGTGAAACAATGTGACGTGCTGCAATTTGGCAAAGTGCTGCTGCGCCTTCAGCGTTTGTCTCAGGCAGCCATTTTGTGTTGAATTTGCAGCTGCTCGCCAAGATCTACAAGATGCCGTCCAAGCCGGTGTTCCTGGGCGCGCGGCTCGCCAGCCTGCCAATCAGATCGCAGGAGCGCTCAGTCAGCAGCGAGGACGGAGTGGACAGCATCTTGCAGGAGTTTGACGATGACACGGGTAGAAATCAAAACACTCACTGAATTCACAAAGAATGGGTAGTGGCCGCTAATAGCACCGTGAATTTCGCATCGATTTGCGCCCGCCGTCTGCGCCGTCTTAGCGTCCAATTCACAAAAGATATTGCGCAAATTATATGCCAGGGCAAACACGGCCATTAAGTATCGTGCTGAGTGCAATTTGCCCTTGTTTTGCAGCGTCTGATCGTAATTATCCCTGTCGCAAAGTAAATAAGGGTAATTGTTTGGCGCCCCCGATTTTTTTGCAGTTGCGATCAAACGCGTAATGGGTAGACACATTGGGAGACTCCACTGGGGGTCTCCACCTGTGTTTATTTAATGAAGTATCGAGGTGGTGTGTTCGATTTGAAATGTTAGGTTAGGAATGCTTTTAGATTTGAGATGGTAGCTGCATAATGTGAAATTAGGGTTGTTCGATTAGAAATTGTCAATATTATATATGTCAGATTACAAACAATACATTCAGAATGTCAGCGGCATAGTGTTCAATTAGGATTGTCAATGGTAGATAATCTAATTTAGATTAGGAATGTTAGATATGGGACGTTAGATATCTCATCTCTAACATGGTAAATGACTTGCTTAACCAGGTTTAATCCAAGTTTGGATCTTGTTGCTGGAGCAGCTGACAGCTGCGGTGTCCAACTGTCCCAGACAACACCAACCTGCAACGCTGGAACTGCTCTTTACTCTGTTGAGAGATATTACTGCTGTACCAGGTACTACACATACTGCTGAGATATTATTGCAGTACCGAGCACTACACATACCCCTGAGATATTACTGCAGTACCAGGTACTACATACTGCTAAGATATTTATGCTGTACCAGGTACTACACATACTGCTGAGATATTACTGCAGTACCAGGAACTACACCTATTGTGGAGATATTACTGCTGTACCAGGTACTACAGATACTGCTGAGGTAAATTGCAATGCCCGGTACTACAAAGCCTCCCCTGTGCAGGTCCGGGCTTTGCGATCTTCTCCGTCGTCCAGCTTCTTCTCCCTGTGATGTCGCTTTGGCTCCAGCGTAGTCATGGCGACCACGCATACTGGAATATGGCAGCCGCTAACTTTAAACATGCCATTGGTCTTACCTGCGAACTGGTGGTGGAGCATGTGACCAGCTTCACACACTCAGGTTAGTGTGTGTGTGTGTGTGTGTGTGTGTGTGTGTGTGTGTGTGTGTGTGTGTGTGTGTGTGTGTGTGTGTGTGTGTGTGTGTGTGTGTGTGTGTGTGTGTGTGTGTGTGTGTGTGCGCGCGTGCGTAAGTGCGGGCGCGTGTAAGTGTAAGCACCTGCGTGTGTATTGCTGTACTTTTGAGGACCGGTGTGAGATTCTAAGCCTTTTGGGAAGTGAGGACATTCTGGCTCGTCCTCACTTTTATTTCTCTCTAACTGCTTACTTAATCTCCTTGTGTGTGTGTGTTTCAGATATGGGATATGAGTCTCTGGTGAACCTTATGTTGAAGGAACTTTTTAGCCTGCTGGTTTCCTGCGTCTCTGAACCTGCAGAGAGCATCTCCAGAGTGGGCTGCTCGTGTATCAGGTTGCGTGCACACACACACACACATACACACACTGCATACATAGTCGTTTAGTATCACACACATTCTGCGTCAGGCAGCTCATACAGACGCACACACACCGCAAACATACACTCAAGCTCATACACGGGCTGTCTGTCTCTGTCTCTCTTTGTCTTTGTCAGGTATGTGCTGGTTACAGTCGGTCCAGTCTTTACAGAGGAGATGTGGAGACTAGCCTGCTGTGCTCTGCAAGACGCTTTCTCTGTTACGCTGGAACCCGTTAAGGTACACACGCACACATGAAAACACACAGTAACACACAGAAATACAAAAAAACACACACACGCTGGAACCCGTTAAAGTACACACACAAGGCAGCACACACACAGTAACACACAGTCAGTGGCAGTCTCGATCTAGTTTGGAGGCGGCACGCTGTGGCAGAGCACCGCTTTATTTATTATTGTATCTCTTCTGTCTTCTGTGCGGACAGAAGCGCTCAGGAGTCAAATCTGGCTTTCTGACTGACAAAGTTTGTAAAAAAAACAAAAACACCGCACTGTAGTACAGGTATTAAACGTCAAAATACAAAATTGAAGAATGTCACTAATTATGCCACCTTACTACTGAATATTACACAAAACAAAGCTGCAAATTGCATTATTTGCGCAATAAAAAAGTTGGCAAAAAGGTTGCACTAAGTAAGGCAGCAACACCTTAACTGTTGACTTTCCTATATCAGATAGTGCGGCATAATTTTTGCAAACACATACTAACTTTTGTTTTAAGAAAGGCCTCTTCCATAAAAGGAACAGGTAACGTGACCAAGGAGACTCGGGGGAAAAAGCTTTCTCCAACTGCCAGTATATGTGGAATCATTTCCCTTTCACAAAGTCTCCTCCATCTACTCTTGCACTCGGTCCATTTGAAGTGGTTTACCCGCTGTCGCTCGGGAAGAAATACTAGTTTAGAGATGGGAGACTCACTTGGGTCGAGGTCCCACTCAAACCAAAGGACATGCGGACCCACAGCCGGCATGTTTAATGCAACAGATGCAGAACTTTATCGTCGGAGAGCAGGATCACAGCAGGAAAAGACAGGACAAACTAAACTACGGTACTAGTACTGATAACCTGAACTGGTAGCTGATAACAGGCTAACACGCAGGAAAGTAAACGCAGTGAGACAGAAAGCGGAAGCTTAAATACCCCTTGAGTCACCCCATTTGTGACATCATACCTTTGTGATGGAATGGGAAACTTCCCCGGCACGGGCAGGGACTAAGGCTTTTGCCACTTGAAGCTGCAAGCAGACAGCAAAAGAGCGAAGAGGATTAGTTGAAAAGAAAAGGCCCGCTCCTTTCTACATTTATTCCCTGGGCAAACAATCTTGTACAAATGTGGACTTTCCAAACACTTTGAAATAACTATATTTTTTGAGCTGTTTATAGTAAAAGAAAAAGACATACAAAGGACATAGCTATGTCTGATCAAGAGGACATGACAAATGCCCACCTGCTGAATACACTACAGAGTCTTGGCCAAAGACTGGACGAACTGGAAGGAGCCACCAACAAGCTGCAGAAGTCGGAGGATGAACTACTTGACCTGCAAAACAAGATCATCCAGGCTGAAGGCAGCAACTCCTCACTGCTAGGGGATGTTGAGGCTCTAAGAAAGCGGCTCTTCAAGATCCAGGGCAAGGATGAGGAAGTGTGTAACGCTGAGGATCTCTGCCGCACGGTGAGAGAAACACTGGAAAAGGAGGGGAACCTTACCAAGGACCTGGAGGCAGAGATTGAGTGTCTTCGACGGAGAATGGCCGAACTGGAGAAATTAGAAGAAGCATTTGGGAAGAGTAAGTCGGATTTCAGCCAGATATGTCTCAGCCTCAATGAGGAGAAGAACCTCACTAAGAAGCTCTCTTCTGAGTTGGACACCCTGAACACCCGTTTGAAGGATCTAGAGGCATCCGAGGTGAAGCTAGACAGGGCGGAGCAGGCCTTAGCTCTAGAGGTGGATAAACTCAAAAGTTTTACACAGACTTTTGTGAGTGAACGCAAGAGGTTACTGGCGAAACAGAGGGACGACGAGAAGATCATTCTAAAACTGAGGGAAAAACTGGAACGTCAGAAGAACCATCTGAGCTCTGTGGCAGATGCCGGCCGTGCAGATTTCATGAGGTCACACATTACAGATGAGCTCTCTTCCAAAGGCCTTCTCAGCAACAAGATGAGCCCACACAAGACGAGTGTGGATTACCTGAAGCTAGGCGGAGGAGAACCACAAAGTGAAAGAGATTACCAGGAAGTGGAGAGGCTAAAGAACCATCTGAAACAGCTGGAGATAGTTGAGGAGGACCTGAAAAACTCAAATTGAGGCCCAAGAATGGCGAGCTACGGGAGAACTGCCAGTCGGAGCGTAATCCGACCCAGCAACTCAGCAAGTGGAGAAGCTCAGGACGCAGCTCTGTGGAAATGGTGGGACTGATAATGGTTTCATTGATTGAAACCTTTGTTTAATCCGGTAGTCTCGCAGAGATTGAAATCTTGAAATCTCTTTTATGAGAAAGACCCGAGAACAGAAAATATTCAAAAGAACACGCACAGAGAATATAGGACGTACACAAGTGTGTGTGTGTGTGTGTACATGAAATGTCTAAAGTTAGCCATTCCTGAGATGTGGTGCAGCAGGCCGTGGTTTTAATATTAGGGAGAGATGTAACGTATATTAGGTAGGTTTGAGGAGAAGAGCCTATCTAATTTTCTAACTATAAAGGAAGGAATCTCTTGTCTGAATGTCCTTTGATTATCTTGACAACCGTTAATCTGATCTACTTCACACTTGGCGGGTGTGTTGCTTGGGACCCAAGGGCACGCGCTGTCGAATTTGCTGCAATTTGGACACGCAACATGTGTAATATTAATAAACCTTCATAAACAGCGAGCTAGCGAGAGGCAGGGCTTCCAGAGTGCCTATGACAGGCAGCGTCATCTTCCCCCGTGGAACACAGGACTGAATTATTGACACTTTGTTAAACTGTGCCGTTAAAATGCCCTAGAAAGTCTCAGATTTTGAACGGGCATACTCAGTAGATGAAAATTATAGAATGTTATTCCCATATTTTTGTCAAAGGGGGTCATCCTACTTTCTCATACAGTACAAATTACAGTGGTGAGGATGAAACCTGTCTTCAGTAATGAAATGCAGGGCACTATGATAGACTGCATCAAGTTGTTTTAGAGTACACTGAGCAGCATGCGAGTAAGATATCTCCATAGTCAAAAACAGTCATCATTCTACATGTAGGACTTGATTGTACAATGTTTTTCTTGTTTTCAAGAGAAAATTTTGAAATAAGTGACAATTCATACAAGACTCAACAACAGCATCAACCTTGTAATTATTTGTAGGACAAATTATGTTATTTATGTAGATTCTGTATCAAGTCATAATATTATTTTACGGTATGTAGATTGTAAATTATACCGGAGCAAAGTGGACCCTTGTGGAACCCCTTTAGAAATTCCAAGCAAGGTTGATATGATGCTGTTAGCGACAATCAATTGTGTTCTACCAGACGAATATGCATAAAACCTGCTCTGAGCGAGATCATACAATCCAAGACCATGTAGAGACTAAGTCAAATAATATGCTCAATTTTATCGAAAGCCTTTGATATACTCTAATAAAGAGTGTGGCATGGTACGGCTTTTTATCATGAGAATTTATAATAATTGTTTGGCGCAGGGGTTGTCATTGTGCTATGTCCTGCTGTCCACCCTGATTACTGTGACTGGAAATCTCCTTTCCAAAAACTGCGAACTTGCCAGGACTGCAACGGTGGTGCAGAAGTCCAGGAAGACCTCTCATCGACAAGGTCCGGTCTCTACAACACTTGCAAAGTCGGAAAATCACTAGACTAGGCTTGGGCAGAATGACAAATCGGCAAACGACTCCATTGATCGCCACTTGACATTAATGACATACAATTTTTTTTATCCGGCAGGAAAAATCCGAGCATTGAAACGGTGCACCGAGTAAGTGCAGTTCACCGTGTTCTGAAACTGATCGCGGCGAGGGAGAGCGGGGGCGGAGGGAGACAGCCGCTCTCGCCCTCTCCACTCAGAGCTGTTTTTAGCCCCTCTCACACATAGTTCCTAGTAAATTACAGGGATAACCTTTCTGGCACTGCAAGCGAGTTTCACTATTTACACATGCAGCTTAATCCCGTAACGTTTCCGTCTTGCGCCTTTTCAAACATGCCCTGATAATGCTGGAATAGATGGGGCAAGGGGCAGCCCAGCAGATGTGACCCGGTTCAGTCCCAGTCTGCACCCCCTGCACTGGAGAGCCCAAAGAGGATGTATGTGGATGTAGCACACAAATAAAATAAATATGCCTATGAAATAAATCCTGGAATAAATAAACAAGGCAATAAATATAAATATATTAATGAGTAAACATACACCCAATCTCTTATTCCGATTCATGGGGTCCTATATCACCTTCACTGCACTGCAGGGTTTCATCAGACCCTCCGTTCTATTTACTTACCATGTTTTGGTCTATAAACAAGTTGTCATCATTACTACTCTCAAGAGAGGGAGAATCACCCCAGGTGAAACAAATATACAAAAACAAACAACATGTACCTGGAAAACAAGAACATAAAAACATCAGACAACATTCATCGACAAAGCAAGAGTTAATTAAGTCCAGGAAAAGCAATTCGGCACGTGGCCTCTTGTCATAGTTATGGCAGTAAATGAGAGAGAAAAGGTGATGGATGTAATCAGGGGTGGGTTCGGGGTTGTGTTGAAAGCAGGCACTGGTGGTGTGTGTGGGTGTGCACTGGTGAGTGCACGGGAGTTGTCCCAAATAGTTCTGGTGTATGAGGTCAGAATTGTATATGGTATCCAAGGAGAGAAAAAGGCCCCGAAGCCACCCCTGAGTCCTGCAGCCGTATGGGCACCCCACGACTGAGCCCGCGGAGCAACACCAACGCATGGCCCCGAGGAGCTTAAGTCAGTCCCAGGGAGCGTGAGGAGACCCTGCACCCCTGAGGCGCACACATGCAACCCACCCCCACGTGCAGGTACAATACGCAGACGTAGAACCCGGGCCGCGGACTCCAGGCACGGACCACAGTTCTGGAGCCAGGCCCCCCAGCAGCAGACCAACACCCCATGCCCACCAACAGCCCGCACAAAAGTGAGTCCTGCCACACTGAACCGGCCAGACGCCCCGAGCGCCCATCCAACTAGCCGAGTGCGCTCAGCGCAGGACACCTGGATGTAACCTCCCCGCTGACACCCCCAGACAGCCAGATATGTGGGCCCTCCACTACCCCCTGCACACGGGGCACCTACCGCAGAGAAGCCACGCAGCGGGAGCAAGGCCGACAGCAGCCTCCCACACCCACATTATTTTCTATGCAACCCCCCCCCCCCCCCCCCATCGATAGAATCGTAAATCGGCAATTGCTGCCCCCAGGCGATCGGCAATGGGAATTTTGCACGATCGCTAGACCAGCCTGGTCTGAATGAGAAACCAGCATAGAGGCTAGCATTCAACCTCATGAAGTTCCCAAGTCACAGACAAAGCCTGGCTTCATCTTACCCCACCAATGTGCGGCTTGTGCAAGATGGAGAATAGTGGTTGCAGCCACACAGGATAAGAAGCTGGATCAGAAGCTCTTTTTCAGAATTTCCACTCTCCCAGGAGATGCATAAACTGACAGTGTCCAGTGCCTGCAGAGACTTTGTAGGGGGGAAGGGGTTGGACGACCCTTCAGATTCTGGTCCAAGTAACCTGCATCATCTAACTACATTTGATCCCTTGACCTAAACTCCACTAGCTACAAGGTCCTTTCTTCCGACCAGCCACCCACACCAGTCATGTTTATGTTTGGTATCTACCGGAATAGTTGTTATTCATTTACTCTGAATATGTCTGCTTGTAGATGTTATTCAAGCCTGTGACAGTCCTTTCGGCTCTAACAGTGAAGATAGCCATAGCCAAACAATACACTCCAACCACAAAAATAACAGTCCTCTTCGATTTATGTAAATTCTACTGTATTATTAAATGTAATTTATTTTTGGCAATTTCTCTTCAAGATCTCCTTCCCGGCTGCAGTAGAATCCGGCACGCTAACCTTGTAATCTCTCTGAAAGGCTGCGCTGGAATGGAAGTCATCTAAAAGCATTTGCTCCCAACCCTGTCAACATGCTGACACTCCCTGTTAATCTGAATAACCCTGTTTAACCTTCTACTGGATAACCCTGTTTAACCTTCTACTGCTAAGGTCTGCCTATAGCTAACACTAGCCAGAAACTAGTGCTTATTTATATAGCCCTTAATCACGACACAGTCTCAAAGGACTTCACAAACCCACATTTCACATAGAAATCAACAGCATCCACTAGTCTGAGCTCCATCCTGGCAAGGAAAAACTCCCAGAAATCCCTTTGGGGGGGGGAAACCTTGAGAAGGGGCCACTTAAGGAGGAATCCACCTTCCAGGAAGACCAGGCTGCAGTGAATGCAGAGTGGGCAATATATAATAATTGAATATGACAAATCATAAGTTATTGTATTTCTATTACTATGCAGTGGTAAAGCGAGACAGTATGAGTCTATTTGCTGGTGCAGAGCAGTGCAGGTAGACGCCTCCAGGGAAGTGGTTCTCATCAGGCCTGATCCAGGTTGGTCAGAGCAGTATCCTCCACATCTGGAGTGGGTCACGACCGGTCTCCCCCTGGCTCCATGACCACGGCAACAGCCTCCTTACACTTGCAGCAGACTGACCCCCCCATGAAACATCCGAAATACAGCTAATGAAGAGGTTAACTGATGGTTGAAAATGTGCTCTCTAGTGGTTGTTTTCAGTACGGTTCTGAACCCGCTACATTCCTATATAGTGCAGACCAGGCTTTAGTTTCAAACAATACAAATACACAGTGCTTTGCTCTACCGACTGAGCTACAGAGGGAATAGAACCCCTAACCCTGATTAATTCTCAGCCGGACCTAGAAACGTGTGTGCATGTGCGTGTGTTTGATCTGGAGGTGACATTGTTTGGTGCTGTGTAAACAGACTGACTGCACCTAATCAGCTTTACAGCTTAGAGCCGCAGCCTCTCACACTGCACTTTAGTGTGTGTGTGTGTGTGTGTGTGTGTGTGTGCGCGTGTGCGTGTGTGTGAGAGACAGAAAGAGAGCAGGACGGAGGGATTGAGGTGTGCGTGTGTGTTTATAGAGGAGAGGACGAGGTCAATACAGTTGTGGAAAACAATGCTTTCTTATTTACTGAAAATTGTGACTGTGCATGATGTGGGTGTGGGTGCGGTCGTGCATGGACGAACAGTGCACAGAACGATACTTTCAGTATTTTACTGCGGCCCAAGCTTGGAGAGTCTCCGTTAGCTGTTTCATGTCTCTGAGCGTCGTACTTCTGTTCACCACTAGGGGCAGCGTAAACAGGTTGTATCGTTAAGAACATTCAGTCATATTTTAACCCTAGAATGCATGTGTCAAAAATAGCCTAGATTAATATTTTATTAATCTAAAATTCCAGGTATTCCTTATTTTTAAAGTGTTTTTGATTATGTGAACTCAAAGTTTCTCAACTAGTTTAATTAAATATCAATTCATTAATTGAATCGTAATGACAAACTTATAAATAGGTACATTTTAAGACGGGTCACGTTCTGAGTTTGTCACCCAACAGAAAAATGTGTTATTAACCACCCAGCCAACCTGAATGATTAAAATGAAACGCCGTTTAAGCAGTTTAAAGTCTAACCCCACAATTCAGTACTACATCGTTCACATGTTTTCAGCAATAACTTTCTAACATGGATAATGTTTTTAGAAACAAATCACTGAATTCACTTTACAGGGACTTTAAAGAGAAGCTACAAAAATTATCAATCAAATGTTCTCACATTACAGAGCATTTGAGTTATTCTGTACCCACTGAGCTACACAGGGAATAGAACCACCGACCCTGGCAGCACGAGTGCCTTGCTCTGTACAGCGGAGGGTCTGTGTTCGCCTGAATGTTCACAGCACTGTAGGCTAAGCGTGCGTTTAGGATCTAATTCAGTGTGAATGACGTCACCGCTGCACCATGCCACAAACGTTCCTCACGTTCCTCAGTATAATCACAGCTTCCCGGCGGCAAATGGACGATTGTGTTTATATAATGGTGGTGCCGGGGGTTATTGTTTAATGTAGGACACCAGGACTCCAGAGACTTTCACGCATGACTTATGGCAGTTTATGTAAGTGCAGCTTAGATCAGGATCAGAGTATTATTATTATTTAGCCTTCATCTCTTTTAAGAACCGTTTGCCATGTGTGCGTGTGTGCGTGTGTGTGTGTGTGTGTGTGTGTGTGTGTGTGTGTGTGTGTGTGTGTGTGTGTGTGTGTGTGTGTGTGTGTGTGTGTGTGTGTGTGTGTGTGTGTGTGTGTGTGTGTGTGTCTTTATTCTGACCGAAACACACTTGAAAGCTGACCGTTTCGACCAGGTCACAACCATTTAATATGCATTGTGATTATTTTGGTATTATGATTTTGTGAGTATTGTGATTTAATATTACAATTTTGCGTCATGCCGAGCCCCTCTTTCCCTTGTGAACCGTGTAATAAAAGGTCTTCTCTTCTTTGTGCTAAAATTGTTTAGAGTCAGCGTGAATTTGAGCACAGAATTCCCTTCCTCAGTAGCATTGTCATCTGAAGCTGCCATTTTGTGACTGGACAAACATGTCAAAGAAATGTGATTATGTATGTGTGAGTCATGATGGTAATGATCATTTTGACTAATGATAAAATCCTTTGACTACAATTGTCAACTTTATCTCCCGTCCTAAATGCGAATGCCTTCCCAAAAGGCTCCTCAGAAGCGATCGCTGATTGCGAATGAGTGGAATATTCCAGGCATTTTTATTTTCTGCTGGACTTTCTGAATTTACAAGCTACTTTTTCTTTTTAAAGTCCCAAAGCAGTAAAAGTCAAAAAATAAAAATAAAAAAAGAAGATCACGGAAACAACAAAACAAACCAAACCATGGCGGTTTGTTATTCAATTTTTCATTCTGTGTCCAGGCCACAGAACCAAAATAAGACCAGAACACGACGCACTGTGCCTGACAACACAAGAAAGATGAAGAGTCTGTTGCTGTTCCCCACTAGACCTAATTTATTAATTACTAGACCTAATTATGTCACAACGTTACAATCCCAGACAATAGTCTCATATCCTGATATCAATATTGCTATATCGCCCAGCACTATATCACTGTTTCTTGTGGTGTGTCTGGTTTCATTTGTGTATCCAATATTAAGAGCAGTTAATAGTGATTGTGAATTGTGATTGTGATTGATAGTGAATTAATATTGGAACTATTTCCTAATTTCTCCTACACATTCTGTAAGATGTCAGATAGGCCGTGACATCAGTGCTTAACGTATTAGCGTTGATTTCAGTGCTTTAGTGGGGCGCGACAAGTCCCACATTAAGCTCTTACTCTGATCAATCCTGGATGTACAGGAAGTGGAACACCCCAGTAGGATTTATATAAGAGCCGCAGTTTATTTAAAGCTCTGCATCCAGGCTAGGTCACATGTGTGTGATAGTAAAACGTCTTTATATAAAATCATACAGCACAGCATACTGTGTGTGTACAATACATCACTGTCCAGCTACTGCCTGGAACTAGATTAGTTATACACAATATACTACTTCAGAAGATCCGCCTGCCACTTCACCAAGTGGCATTTACAGGGCCGTCCGACACAGAGACACAGGCTTGTGTGTGTGTGTGTGTGTGTGTGTGTGTGTTGTGTGTGTGTGTGTGTGTGTGTGTGTGTGTGTGTGTGTGTGTGTGTGTGTGTGTGTGTGTGTGTGTGTGTGTGTGTGTGTGTGTGTTGTGTGTGTGGCTGGAGATGGGTGATTCATCTGCTGCTCGTTGGTTGCTCTACGAGCAGGCATACAGCCACCGTGATCCCTGGCCCAAATACCTAGACCCAAGAAGACCGTTGTGGCTGCTTAAACCACACCACACACCCCCAACACCGAACCGGCCCTTCGACACAGAAGAAAGAAGAAGAAGAAGAAACAGTCTTTAATCGTCACACGACACTCCACAACACATGCTTGCACACACACACACATGCACATGCTTGATGGTGGCCGGTGAAATGGCTCCTCTGCTTTTGACCCATCCTGGCTTGTCCTTCCTCCGGGGGCACAGCCAGGAGCAGTGGGCAGCATACGTGGACGCGCCCGGGGACCAGGTGATAAGTGTCCATCGCTGGTCAGACGATGATGGGTGCATGTTTTTGGTGGGGGTCCTTACTGACGTGAGGTGGAGGAAACCCCATGTGAACACGGGGAGAACATGCAAACTCCACACAGAAAGGCTCCTGTTTTTTGGAAGATAACCCGCCGGAGCACGGTGCCAACAGCGCCCCAGGCGGGAATCGAACCCAGGACCTTCTTGCTGTGAGGCAAGAGACACAGGCAGAGATGTTGCAAACACACCAGTTTATTGTAGAGAGTGGGCAAGATGGAACAAGCCTGGAGCAGATGGAACATTGTCATGACAGAGCTCCCCTCGTGTGTGTGTGTGTGTGTGTGTGTGTGTGTGTGTGTGTGTGTGTGTGTGTGTGTGTGTGTGTGTGTGTGTGTGTGTGTGTGTGTGTGTGTGTGTGTGTGTGTGTGTGTGTGTGTGTGTGTGTGGGCGGGGGGGTTTCTGTTGCTCATAGATTGCTCTAACGAGCAACAGGCGTACAGCCACCCTGATCCCAGGCCCAATTACCTAGACCCGTGACAGGTGGGGCAGCTTTAACCGCACCACCCCTGCACCACAACTGCGTTTCGCTAAGATCATTGGTTTTGAGTTTTTGTGACAGCTTTCAATAAACCCACAGATATTAGAGAGCCGAATGTTCACTTATGAAAAGTGTGATATCCAAAGTCATATCACCTTAAAAGTTTGATATTTTAAGGTGTATTCAGAGATTGATGACTGTCACGTATTCTGTTTTTATGTATGAATTCATGCACAAAAACCATCTTGGGGTTATTCGTCGTTATAGTAGAAATTCAATGCTATTAAATCATTTGATATTATAAACCACAATAAAAGCAACAATGAATAAATAAATAAGCCAGTTATATTTAATTTGAACATCCTCTCTCTCACTCTCCCCTGCAGAACCTTCTGGCGTGTTTTCAGAGCGGTTCGGACGGTTTTTCTGGAGACGCTTGTGAAGTGAAGGTCGCTGCTCCGTCTCAGTCTGCGTCCGCTGAAGCAGAATACTGGAGGATCAGAGCCATGGCCCAGCAGGTCTGTGTACCACTGAAATACTGCTACTAATCCACTAATACTGCTACTAAACATAGTGCTATATATTTTGTAGATTCCAATACTGCTTTAATATACATGGGTTCTATTTATACACTTACTTCCCAGTTACTACCGGTCTGCTATGTGTGTAAACAGAGCCACTTCCCGTCTGCAGTGTGTAAACAAAACCACTTCCTGTCTGCAGTGTGTAAACGGAGCTACTTCCTGTCTGCAGTCTGTCAACAATGCCACTTCCTTCTGTCTGCAGGTCTTCATGTTGGACTCTCAGTGCTCCCCGAGGACGCCCAATCACAAGGAGGGCTTTGAGCACGCTCAGTCCTGCGTCCTTATCATAGAGCTGCCGCCGGACCAGCAGTCCAACGGACACACTCCGAAAAGGTACACAGGCACACACACACACACAACCAAAAGTGTCCTCACAGCAAAGGCTTGGTCCTCACAGATATAGCAATACAAACATACATAAACATGCACATACAGTGCTTTCCATTATCTTAATTACCTGTCGTGTATGTTCGTAAATACATTGTAATTTGTATTTCCTTATGATCTCTTGTTTTTTTCCTCCACCGTTCGGTCAACTTCTGCTGCCATAACACCTGAATTACCCCTGTGGATTAGTTTTGTGTTATTTTATCTTATCTTTCGTTCTACATGAATCTTCAGTTAAATTCAGGAATACAATTGTGCCAGTGACACCAAAATGTCTTCAAAACAAGGCTTGAAAACCCTCCGAACTAACGTGTCTCTTTCTCATTTCTGTGCCGTGCATCTAAAAGGAAAATTGGGTAAGGCTGTTTCACCACGGGCAATATAGTGCCATAATATCAATATTGTGATATAAGACAAGATCGTAATATTTTGAAATAGTTAAATGCTGTCTTTAAGACTGTGTTACTATAAAGTATTTTGATTTCCTGAAATTCATGGACTGTTCTAATCAACCCCTCTACCTGCGCGGTCATGATGTCCAACCTACTTCCTGGTGTGTAAACACTTTTCATGCAGCGCTGAGGCGGCAGGGCTTACAGCTGTGCTTCTGTCCCCCGCAGGGTGCCGTTCAGGAACATCGTGGTGTCCCTGCTGTCCCACCAGGTTCTGCTGCAGAACCTCTACGACATCTTACTGGAGGAGTTTGTCAAACCGCCCGAAGGTCACGACAGGGTCACGCCCGTGACCTCCGACCCCGGCAGGGCCTCTGCCGGTTTCCTGCGCTACATCTCCATGGCCAACCTGTCCATCATCCTGGACCTGCTGCTTGACTCCTACAAGTAATGTGTTTAACACACACACACACACATACGCGCGCGCGCGCGCACACACACACACACACACACTGTTATACTGGCTGAGAATCAGGGAACTTATAAGGATGGCAGCGAATAAGGCTGGGTGTTGATTCTATATCGATATATTGACGAATTGCTACCAAATAAGCAGTATATCGTCTGAGGTGCTTTACAAAAATATTTGGTGGTGTTAAATTGAAATGCATAACTTAAATATTAAAATGTTCAAATAGATACAGAAATTGAAACAATAGAATCGAATCGCATTGGAGTCGCAGTCCTAGCACCTAGCGAGTCCATTTCTTTACATACATACATACATACAACATAAAGCTTCCTTGTATGACCTCTCTTTTTTTATCTCTACAAAATGGGATTCTAGTGCTCTATCAACGGGCTCAACAGACTCTGGTGATGATGCTGTATAATGCTACGGCAAGCTTGAATCACGCTCCGGAATAGAAAGCAGGCATCCCAGTGTTGATCGGTACTTCCAAACAAACCCCCTCTGTCTCCAGGACGGCCCGGGACTTCGACACGCGCCCTGGCTTGAAGTACCTGCTGATGAAGGTTTCGGGGGTGTGTGGAGCGGCTAACCTGTACCGCCAGTCGGCCATGAGCTTCAACCTGTACTTCCAGGCTCTGCTGTGTGCCACGCTCAGCCAGGCCGACGGCATGAGCCCGCAGCAGGTGAAGGATGTCTGGATGGAGGGAGGAAGGGAAGGAAGGATGGATGAACAGATGAATATAGATAGTTGAATGGCTGGATCATATATAAATAGAGATTCGTTGATTTACTTGAATTGTCTTGTCATTTGACTTAAATATTGACTTTAATGTTCTAATGATGCATTATAACAGTCAGGGTTTTTTTGTTTATGTGTGTTACTTATCAACCTTAATCCCCCCCCCCCCCCCCCCCCGGGATTAATCTTATCTTATTTGTTTATTAGGTGAAGAGGATTCTCTTTGAGGAAGACCAGGGGAGTTCTGACTCCTCCCAGCCGGACTCAGCTTCTTCAGAGGACGAAGACATCTTCGAAGAGACAGCACAGGTCTCTGTCTCTCTCTCACGCATACACACGTCATGTCATCCAGAGCTGTACCCAAAATGAACTGCCGTGCCAAGAAAGAAAACATAATGTGGGAAAAACCACCTGTAATGCTAACGCCGTCCAGAATGGGCTTTAGAGAGATATTTCCAAAAGGGCTCCTTGTTTCCGCCAGGTGAGCCCCCCGCGTGGTCGGGACAAGCGGCAGACATGGCGTGGAGTCCCCCTCCCCTCCCCCAGCACCCAGCCGCTGGGCGGCGCAGACTGGGGCTGGCTGGTCCGCCGCCTGCACCGGCTGTGCACGGAGCTGAGCAGCAGCTACATCCAGCTGCACCTGGACCTGGACAGCAGCCTAGAGCACGCCACCTCCCTGCACCGGGGCGGCAGCGGCGGGGGCGACCACAGTCTCTTCCTGCCGCTGTTCCAGTCGGAGGGGTCCACCCCAACCTCGGCGGGGGGACAGTCCAGCCGGGGGACGCCACTGGAGGAGGGAGGAGGGAGGGGGCACGGGGCTGAGCTGAGCGGCAGCCCTCCAGCTGAGACGCCAACAGCCAGCCCTGACAGGTTGGAGACTGTCTGGACAATCCGATCTGAAATATATTTTATTTTGTCTTATTTAATCGAATGCGTCTATCTGCTTTTGTGTCTGTCGTATTCATCTTGTCTGTCTGCGTGTCCAGTTCTGGGCTGGACCGGAGGGATTCTGGGCCGGGTGTTGGTCCTGGATCCAGTAGCTCCTCCCAGCTGAGCGGGGCAGTGCCAGGGCGGAGGAAGGAATGGTGGGAAAGCGCCGGGAACAAGCTGTACACCATCGCTACCGACAGAACGCTCAGCAAGCTGATGATGGAGTACAAGCGACGGAAGCAGCAGCCGCCGCAAAGTAGGATTATTTTGTTTTAACCGACTGTCAACAGTATCACATCGTCATCAAATTAAGGCATTGTTATATTGTGATATATACTATTCTTTTAGTGCTAATTAAGTTTTGGTCTGATGTCATACCTTACATGATCATAGTAGTTCAATGTGATGAACCTCAGCTGGATTCTTTAAAGTAAGATTTGGATAAGCAATGCAGATACTGCGGTTTAGGTCGATATTGTGCGAGATGTGCGCTGAATGGTGATCAAATATTGTGTATGGACCAGCTCTCCAGCAGAGCCATGTCAACCTGTTCATGAAGGAGCAGGGGCTCAGGGGCGCCCCCCAGAGGCCACAGCAGCCGGCGGAGGGCCCCCCCTCCCTGAGGCACTCTGTGAGCGCGGGGCCTGAGGTGCTTAGACAGGACCAGAGGCCCCGGTCGGGGTCCACTATCAGCTCTCAGAACATCTCCCTGCGCGACGCCGAGGCCCAGATACAGGTAAGTCCCATTCTGTGGATGGACACCTGCTAGGACTATGAGGTAGCAAGCATAGGTACTGCAGTACCTTGGGAGGGACCTACTTTGTAGGTCGGGAGCAAGCATATGTACTAAGTAAGAAACATATTTAGGAAGTATTGGCCACTTGAGAGTTTATGTGAGTTTAATCCAGACCTACCCCCTTCCCTCCTTCCTTCACCCCCCCCCCCAGGCCTGGACCAGCATGGTGATGACTGTCCTCACTCAGGTCCTCGTATTGTCAGACTCATCTTTCCTGGCTCTGCAGCCGGCGCTCTATCCCTCCATCAGCCAGCTCTCCTGTCATGTGACCGACGCTCGCGTCCGCCAGGCGCTCCACGATTGGCTGGGACGCATCGGCCGGCTCTACGACATCACCGCGTGACGCCGTGATCACGGGGACGAGTGAACGATTTCACTGGCCGACAAATGGAATGTGAATGAATGAAGAGCATAAAAAACTGACAGGCTCTTTAACGTCATTTTGTGACAGAAAGGGAGATCCAAGAAGTTATGAATGGTTAGCTTGGTGAAGGGGCGTTATTATTTGATATGATGTAACAGATTGCTTCATGGGAGGTTTTTGGAGGGGAAAAATGAAGGATGCTTTTGTATATGCAAACATATAGATTCATAGCAGATCATATCCGTCTGTTCGTAGGGGTTGGAAGTTGTTTATTTGCATTAAAAACACAGTGGCGGTGGCTCTCCCAGGCGGGGCAGGATGGCATCAGGCCCCTGACAGAAACCACTGGCTACCATGTCTGCAACATACTACTGCTTGGAAAAGCACTGAAACAAACTAAAGGAACAGCTGAAATCCTATTTGGGATACAATGCTCATTCTTATAATGTTATTCAT
This sequence comes from Zeus faber, assembly GCF_960531495.2. Taxonomy (NCBI): domain Eukaryota; kingdom Metazoa; phylum Chordata; class Actinopteri; order Zeiformes; family Zeidae; genus Zeus; species Zeus faber. Next base: position 9,660,961 of record NC_137202.1, on the reverse strand, counting down.
TTTATATCAGGAATGAGCCAAAATGGAAAATGTAGAAAGTTGGAAAGTAAAATTCCACTCCAGGATTTTTAGTCAACCATGTGGATTTGCTAAAAACCATCAACACAGAATTCCAGCTCATGAGTTAAGTCAGCTGGATCAGTGCATGGCTGGCGCTAAAACATGGCTGGACTTTTACTTTTTGAACCTGGAATTATCCACCTCTGGAAATGGTTGACTTTGCCCCGGCAACTCTTTAGATATTTAAGGTTCCACCCTAACGTGCCCACTGGCCCATCCAGGCCTCCCCAGCCCTGGAAACCTTTCGGTGTGCCCCCACCCAGCCTGGCATCGCTCGTTTCCTCTTCAGCTAAAACCTCCAAACGACCTCTAGGCAGAGCAGCCTCCGGTCCCAGGCTCCAGCTCCTGCTTTCAGGTTCTTATCTGGCTGAAGAGCTTCCATGTTGCCGTCCGTCCCCCGTCGAAAGCCGCGGTATTAATCCACGGTTCCGGGTTCAGTGTTGGCTGCTGTGTTTGAAAAGATGCTCCAGTTATTCTAAACTATGAAGCACAGCGCATTGCAAGCAGCTTTATTCCACGTGACTCCAAAAATTGAGTTTTATTTCCTTCAAAGTGGCCTTAGATAGACCTTGGGAACTTTTCATCAGCCTAATGGTTTGTGAGGTTTTATTTTCCCAAACTGAAACAAAGTCCTTATTTGTGACAATTATCTCAATCTCTAAATCTCAATTTGCTAAAACTTGTACTAGACTGTGATTGTATTTGTCTGCCCGCTTTTGCTCCTCATGAGCTACAGTCAAATCTCAACTGATTTAAAATCACTTTATCCGTCCTCTTCTGTCTCTCTATTTTCCTCATCCCTCACTTTGAGGTGTGATTGAAGCGGCTGAATTTCTTGTTTTAATGGAGTAATCGTGCGTCTGTCTTTTTTTCCCAAAGACCGTATGCGACGGAAGCTTTGCTGTAGAAAATCCTGCTACACTTTGACACGCTGCAGACCGCTTAAAACGCTTACGAGAGACATTATTTAGCCGTTGTGTTCTGGTACGTCACTGTGTTATCACTGTTTTGTTGAAACAGGATTACTGTACGGAGGAGGGGTTGAGTGTATGTTGCATCTGATATATATTTTCTGTAATTTATGCTATTTATGCTGCTTTGGTGTAAACGTATTCCTCTAAAAGCTTTACGTTCCATAGAAACCGTTCTCATACAATGTTTGTCATGTTTATTAGTTTGTGTGTGTGCTTATCCTGTATGGAGATGGAATGATAAATTATATACATTTTGCATCTTTCTTAAAGGGGACGTTTGTTTTGTATGACCCCAGTGGTGTGGAGCTCGTCGGGTCAGAGCACGGCACGACCAGGCACCACCCTCCAAAACCGCCGCCCAAGTGTTATGATCTGCCAATATGGATCCCATCATTGAGATGTGAGCTGCTTATGGTTACGGTCACACCGCCACCGCCCAGCAAGGCGACAAGTCATACAGAGCAATGCAATGCAATGCATTTCAAACGGAGTGCGGCATCGTTCCGGCTGTAAGGGGCGGAGCGACGACCGGCGACGAGCGGACGGCTTCACAGCGACAAGCAAAGATGAGCAGGTGTCAACTTTATGCAGATGAGCGGCGACGGGCGACAGCCAATAGGAGGGAAGATACGCTCTCAATGGCACTGATCCCTGGAAAATGGACGCCCAGACCACTGCATATTGTTCATGATAAGGCAATTTTTTTTTAATGAAAAACATCCGCTCAGCTATCGATAAAATAAGGAAGACGTAATTTCATGTGCTGCGGCCCCGTCGCCGGCAGTGTGACCCTAGCATCAGAGCTGAAATAATTCTTTTGAATGAGCTGAATGTTTAGAAATTCTTGGGTAGGGCAAAAAATGTGGTTGTGGTTGTGGTTATTCACCACATTTTTTAAATTTTTATTCATTATTATTATTTATTCATTAATAAACCGCCTTTTCTGTGGGTGGCTGATGCAGAGCAGGTTCTTCTCCCACCATAGTGCACATGGACTTAGCGGAACTCACTTTAGGTAAAAGCTTTTTGATGAATGACAACATATAAATAAATAAAATCACACCAGGGTCACCACCTGTCCACACTCTGAGGATCTAGTTCACTCCAGGTACATTAAGATAATGTGTTAAAACAAACCTCAGCATCAGATTTGGGTTTGTAGAATTCGGTCACAGCGTCAGTACATCTGCCACGTCAGCAGGCTTTTATAATAACTATTATAATTCCAGGTATTAAACTCATTGTATTGTTATGCAGTTTAAGGAGAAACAGTGAACGCCAGTTGAGTCTGAATCGGTTTTGGATGCAATTCTTTGTCCGTATTTTTGCATCACCAAAAACTTCGTCAGATGACAATGTCATGTGAGTACGTGTTTTGCTGCCACTTCAGTTGGAGCGGGCGTGAAAACAAAAAAACACCAAATTTTTCTTCTCCGTCACAAATTTGGGCGGTTTTTTTTAAGGACTCTCTCACATTGGCTCATCTACAATTGTCTCCCCTGTTTGTAAAGTCTCCTGGAAAAGTGTAGATTTTACCAAGCCTCACCTTTTATGTGACAAAATTAAATTAGTCTGTCTTATTATTTGTTGGCAGAGAAGTGAGGTTGCCAGATTAGATTGCTCCCGCTCAGTCCATCTCTAGCTGGTGCTCACCAGAAGAGGGTAGCGAGTAAAAGGAAACGGTCATTTTTTTCATACAAAGAAAAAATTGAATCGACTGACAGATTTGTTCATTATTCTTTGCGTCCTTTATTTTCTAATAGGTCAGAGGGTCGCAAAAGTGTCAGCTATGCAGCACACCCAGGCTGAAGGAGTGACTGAAACTCCTTTAGGATTCCAGAATGTGTTCCTTTCACATCCCATCCCATGTAGAAACGGGGAAGCGGAGGCTCAATCTGGGCGAAGGGGACGGTGTCACCCAGCCAATCGAGGGCGCGTCGCAGACTGCTGCGCTTTGTGCCCTCAGAGGAGAGTCACACGCTGGTGTCTGGTTCAGTCGCTGCTATATTAGCCGACTGGCGGAGCTGAACGACGAGTGACCTCCATTCATGCTGCCGTTGTGCATTTTAGGTGAGATTATCAGTTGAATGGACAGGGTGGGTGGAGGGGGCAACACTGTCCAGCGGCCTGCAGAGTATTGAGGACACGCTGAGGGCGCGCCCCACCATCTGGAGGAAATTCACCGGCTTTATTTATTAATACTCCACAGCGGCTGAAGGATTTTCCTCTTCACATGGCCTCTGTCTCTCTCCCTCTCTCTTTCACACTCGCTCCTCTCCGCTGGATCGCCCTTTCGCCCCGTCCCCACCCGAAAACGTCCAGTTCAGTTTGGCTTCTCCTTAGGGAGACCTTGACTTAAATCCCAGTCACATTCAGAGTCGTAACATGTCCAAATAGTCCTTGTGCTCAAGCTAAAAACCAGTATTTTACTAGAACTAGAACCAGACCCTGAGGAAATGGGACGCGATTTTCTCAGGTACCCCCTGGACCCCGCTGGACATTTCCTACGGCAGCCCATAGAGGACATACAGACAATCCTCTGCAGGCTTCTGCAGTTTGTTGGTGCACTGCGTGGCGCGATTATGCTACATAGACTAATATCTTTCATAAAAATACGTGAGCTGATTCAGAAGTTGAAATCTTGAATTGTGTTCATTCGAGGCCATAACGACAACCTATTTGTGTGTTGACAACTGACAGCTATTGATATGTTGTATTTTCTGCATGCGATTTGTACTTTTTTGCACTGATACTTTGCATATATTGGTTCAGTATTATTTCATTTATCTTATTGTTCATATTACTAATCTTAGTGCCATTTTTAACAATCACAGATATTGGCTGCGTCTTGACCCGTCTCCTTATTTTCTCCATCTTTAAGATCTTTTCTCTGTTTTCAATTAGTTCGCTGTTGTTTTCTCCAACCCAACTGCAACAAAATAGCAATGAAGAATAGAAATAATAATGAAAATATGAATAAACAAAGACTTGGAATTTGGGCCGTCAGACTGATCCCCAGCCTGGCGGTCTAAACCTAAACCTGGACCGGAATCCAGATGGACCCGATCCAGAGTAGAAAGTCCACGTTCCAGTCCGGTCGGGTCCTCAGGTTCTTGGAGGCCGTGGATCTGCCCGAGAATCTGGTCTCGTCCTCATGTCAACATGTCAAATCAAGCCATTTGTCCTGATTCCCAGGCCGACTGGCTGCCAGCTCGCCCGTTGGATTACTCGCAAACGGGCCTTCCAGGCCCAGGGGCCCTAAGGCCCTGCTCCCCCTAACACCAAACACTTTGGTCCAACCCCCCCCATCCTGTCTCACCCCCAGTGTTTCACCAGTCAGACCCCCCACATCCCGTCCTCTATCTCCGTCCCGTCCTCATTTCATCTCTGGCGTCACTGTCGTTGCAGCAGATCAACAGTGACCGGCACCGAATCAGGAAGGGATTTATTTGCTCTTTACTGACGACAGTGTTGGCCTCACCATGGCAACGAGTGGCACGAAGACCGAGCGTGTCATGTGTTTTCATAAACCTGTCGGCAGGCTGGGCCGAGGCCACAGCGTGTGTTTGTGTGTGCCACTGCATCCAAGACGGTGTAAGTCTGCAGTCTGGAGTTCAGATTCTCAACCTGCAATGCCGCTCTTTAAACACAGAAAACAAACAACAATATGTATTTGACAAAACAGGAATTAAGTCGCCAAAAATTGAGGCAACAATTACAGCACGTGGCTTCTTTACATTTTTTAAGTTGACCTACGCAAAAAGCTAGTTTTTTTTAATTTGTATTTATATTTATATTTTTGTATTTATGTATTTTATGTTTGTTTTGGTTGATGTTTAAAATACCTTTGACGCTGGCTGTTTATTGTGCAAGTAGTTGTTCTGGTACCTCCGCAATCTGAGGCTGTCGGCGTCAGTAAGTAGATCTTTATTTACCTAGCCCTTTTTAAAACACACTGTTACAGAGTGCTTTACAATCAGTCAGGTGAAACACTGTTAAAGAAAATTTTAACAAACAGAGTGGGCATAAAACAAAGTCAACACTTGAAAAAAAGAAAGTATAAAATGCAGAGGGAAAAACTTACTACGAATTAAAAACAAACTACCAAAGAAATTGAAATGAAGACAACATAAAAGCAAAAGAAGGCTTACCCATATAAAAATTGCGTTTTCAGGAAAATAATGAACAGATTCGTCAGATTCAGGGTTTGGGTAGACTGGTGTGAAGAGCTGAAGAGTTTGAAGAGTTTCCAAACTGGATTTATGAGTCTAGTCCCATACGTTATGTCATCACCCGGGTCTTCTGGGGAAATCACTTTTCATTTCATCCCACGGAGCGCTGTGCGTATGGTCTCTCCAGGCCGCAAAGTGGAGCAAAGTCCTATAATTGTTTTTTTTGTTGTTGTTTTTTTGCTCGTTGATGGGTTCTTCTGAGCTCCGTCGTTTTTCTTCCCGACCGACAACTTGTAATCTATATTTTTAAACATAAAAAAAAAACGATTCAGTGTCTGAATGTGAGAGGATTACAGTGGCCGCTGCGGGGAGTTTGGAGCGGCTGACCTCGTCGCTGCTGCTGCACGGACCACCCCACCAGCAGCCCAACAAGTCCAGTGCAGGGTTTTACCAGTATGTGTGGAGGGGAAATGCGTCTGTTTAGAGCAGCACTTTTCAACCACTGGTGTGCCTGGAAAGCCATTCAAATGCCTACCTAATTAACCACGGAAATGGAGGCTTTGTGTTGCAAGATTAAAACCGCAGGGCTGCACCAAATTCATCTCATTTACCAGTTCCAGCCAGCCAGGATAGCAGCCACAGCAAAACCAGCTTGACTCTCAAAGTGAGGACAATACGCAGTGATGAAAGTTTTGAGTCTTTCTGTGAGATTCGGTTCTGGGCAAGAGACTCGGTAAAAAGAGGTGAAAAAGAGAGTTGATTTTCAGACTCTTTGGTCATTTGATTCGGTTGGTTTACGCACCGCGAGCGAGGGAGGACTTCCATTGAATGATGAACAGCAGTTAAATACCGGTATTATTTAATTAATTATAAACGTTGTTTTTTTTCACCGTGGGATTATTTCCTTGTAAAAAGCGTGCCGGTTTAGAACATTTTACGTTTTAAGAACATCTGCCAGACCTGCAGACCCACAGGCCTCCTCCAGTGCCGGCTTTACAAAACACATACCTGTGTGGCTGTAGTCTGGCGGCTCCATTCGGCAGCGCTACATTAGAAAACCAGCACGACAAGGTATTTCGTTGACTGGCCGACGACTACAGCATATTGGGAACTTCCACAGCAAAGCGCAGTGTATGAATCAGATTAGTGAGCGACCATCTTGCAGGCTGGCAAAGTGACTGTCTGGCTGTGAAGGCAGAAGGAAAAGCAGCTTTAACAAAATGCACGCGACACAACGCAACCCCGGCAACTTGTCTGACGCACAAGTAAAAACCACATGTGGCCTGGGTATTTGACACAGTTTTAAAAGACGGTGAATGGTTCTCTGTTTTCTTTTTTCTTTTTTATCTCAAGATCACATTTCTGCACAGCGCCATTTCATACCAGTTCATCCGATGAATTCCTAAATGTGTAGTCTTGTTTCAACATATGATTCTCCTTTGCTGTAAAACAGCGATGAGAGATTGAGCATCTGTGAGCCACAATTTGGATAATTGAATGTCCTGAGTTCTAAAGCTATTGTGTCTCAGCTGGAATAGCCTGGAATATTTAAATGAGTTGTTTTTACGAGACAGCGCTGTGTTGTTGACTGACATGGACCCATCTGGGATCTACTGGACATAATAATAATAATAATAATAATAATAATAATAATAAAAATAATAATAATAACAACAACAACAACAATAATAATAATAATAATAATTATTATTATTATTATTATTATTATTAATAATAATAATAATAATAATAATAATATATAATAATCACAATATATAATACCTTTATTTATACAGCAACTTTAAAAACACAGTTTACAAAGTGATTTTACAGATGAAATAAAACGTTAATAAACAGGAATTAAATCAATTCATTAAATTAAAAAAGCAGTTAAAGAGACAATAAAAAATAATAAATGAATAAATAAATACAATGTGATAATAAGAAATAGAAATAAAAAGGAAGAAAAAAAGTAAATACAATTTTCTCATAAAATATAAAATGAAAAGAAAAGAAAAGGGGGCGACATCACATAACAGCAGATCTATAAAAATGAGTTTTGAGAAGTGATTTAAAAGAAGTTGATTCTGCCAGCCGTATCTATTTGAGGCAACGTTTGGCTCTTTTGACAAGGTTTGCATTGAGGGCGTGGAGCAGAAATAAACGGTTTCATTATGTTTCCTTGGGAGTCTTTGTCTTCATTCCAGTTCCTTTTCTGGCCGTGTAAAACTGATATTTACACAGCTGACATCAGAGCTTCCTCTGTTTTAGACTCTCAGAGGGTTGTTGTTTTTTTGTGCTACTGTTTTATAGCTGTCCAAAGTTCACAAAAGTTTAACTTAACGTGAAGACTTAATTTCTTCCACAACAGTGATTGTGGCCGTTCCGTCCGCCACACACCACCTGAGTAAGGCACTCGGGTGGTGTGTGGCAGGCGGAACGGCCCCCCGAGTTTATTGAAGAGAGTGGGGAAGATGTAACAAGCCTGGAGCAGGTGGACATATGTCATGACAAGGGTTCCTCCTGCGTGTGTGTGTGTGTGTGTGTGTGTGTGTGTGTGTGTGAGGGTTGGGTGATTTAACCTGTGCTCGTTGATTGCCCAGAGGCGTACAGCCCCCCCCTGATCCCGGAGCCCAATTAACTAGACCCAAGACGGGTGTGGCTGCTTAAATCCCACCACCCCCACAACACGGTGATTATTTCTTTTATTTTGTAACGGTTGAAATATCTTCACCTCGAACAAATACCTGACTCCCATCTTCCTCACTCCACTCAATTCCATCCTTTTTTCCTGGACAGATGGGTGCAAAAAAAAGTAGCACCAAACATAATCAAGAGGTTCTGTCGGTCACTTGTTTCTTTCCTTTCGCTGTCCCTGGTCCCTGAGCAGAGGTGAACATTTCAGGCTCTTCCTCTCCACACTTCTGTGTTCTGAGACCCCTGGATCGAAACAACACTGAGGCCGCTCGGTATGTATTAAATATTATTTATGTACATCTTAATATTGACAGAATGCAGCCACGTTTCCATCCATTTTAACTGTCAGCACAGAATCAGAGGGAGTCCCTTCTCTGGATGTTGTTCTCAAAAAAGGCTAGGGCCCTGCTCTCTCCTTCCATCTCTCTCTCTCTCTCTCTCTCTCTCTCTCTCTCTCTAAATCCAGGCCACATCCAGCTGTTGAGCAGCTCATAGTGTGATGAACAGCTGTTAAATCCCCAGCAGGCTGGAACTGTCTAGTGGCCCCGTTTTGCCTCACATTTAATTTATCTTGATAATCACCCTGCGGGTACTTCCAATCCGCACTCGCCCCAGTGAGGTGCTCCGACCCTTTCTCTCTATCTAAACACCGTCCTTCTCTGGTCATCTGGTTCTCTGGATCGCTGGTCCCTCCGGATCTCTGGTTCTCTGGTCCTCTGGTTCCCTGGATCTCTGGTCTTCCGTTCTCTGGTTCTCTGGTCCCCTGGTTGTGTTTTCATTCCACCTGCTGTCGCGGTGATGCGGGCTCTATTGGAGAGCAGCTGGATGAAGTTCGGCCCGGCAGGACGGGACTCCCTGGACTGGTCCCCGAGCCCGTCCGCCCTCCCGTCCACCGACAGACAGTCCGGGGTAGGCCTACATTGACATTTTTTTAATGATTGAAATGATTTTCTTTCTGTTTTGATTATTTTGGTTATAATGTTTTTATTCTTTTTTTTGAATTATTGGTTGTTTAGTGAGGTTGTTCATTTAGATTTTCTTTAAGTTTTAGTTATTTTCGTGTTCATTTTGTAAGCTAGTAAAATAAATATACTCCAATAAAATGGATAAACAACAAATAATAATAAAGTTGGTAAGCTTATTTGAAAGAATAAAAATAACAAATCATAAGGCAAGTGAGGATGACCTTAATTTATTGTTTATTTGTTTGTTTGTTTGTTTGTTTGTTTGTTTGTTTATTCATTTATCTATCATAACATAATATGGATATATTTTAAGTGCTTCGGATACTACCAGATGTCTGTTACCTTCATCTGCCAAGACCTTTTTATGCAATTGAAGTGAGACGTCTCTATTTGTTTATTGCAAATGATTTGTAATAAACAAATAGAGATTTGAAATTCAGAGATTGGTAATTCACAAATCAAATATTTAAAAAGATTTTAGTTACAAATCTTCCATGTTCTGTTTTATTTTAAATCTGTTTTATTTCTTCATTTCTTCATATTCATATATTTCATTTAAAAAATAAAAACATTTGTGTTACCGTTTTTTAGTCTCTCTATATTAGTGTTGGCTACTTCAACTATTAAAACATAATAAAACCTTACATAAAATACAATTTAGTGGCAAAACATTATTTGAAATGCGCACAATAATTGTATAGTTTAAATATCCTAAGTTGTTTTGACAGAGCAAATAAAAGACGGCGAATTTAGTGTTGACTGTCGCCCTCTGGTGGTGACCGTTATATTTGGCCAAGCAGCTCAACTGGTCCCTGCAGCCTGTTTTTGCAGGTTTGGGGCAAATGTTTAAGCCTTAAAAAAAATGCAAAAAAAAATTAGAAAATACCAAATCTCCTTCAAGTGTAAACACACATTATCGTCTCTTGTCTTACGTGCCTCAGTGTAGCCTGTTCTGAATAACAGTGGTATCACATTTGATTTGGAGCTATTGTTTGTAATTTCCTCAGAGCCTTTGGGACCGGATTTGAATGGAAGTGCGAAAGAGTCCACACAACCACAGAAACACAGATGAAGTGCACGGTTTGCATCGCAACCGTTTGTTTCATTTACAATCATTTTCGTTTGTAACAGTTAAAGAATGAGAAAATCCCGACTTTGAGATTTTAATTTTTTTTTTTTTTTTTAAGGATTAAACCAAAGGGCCCCGGGGACCACATCTGGGAGACAATTTAATGTGGCCCCGCTACATGGTGATAATATATTGATTAATCTGGCCCCGCAAATATTTATTTCAAAACATAATGCTTAATTAATCCACACAAATGTGCTTTGTTTTTTAAAAACATAAAACTGAACTGAACAGATCATAAGAGAGCTTTTTCTAACATGTGCGGGAAATAAAAAACTGTCCGGTGGCCCCCGGGTCATTTGAGTTTGAGACCGCTGGCTTAAACGTTTGCCCCATTGAACTGCATATCATTCTTTTCACCTCTTCTCATCTACAGCCTGACGATTCTGTGGTCTTCAAACAGTTTTAAAATCAACTTTGAATCTCCTCTCAGGGGGGCGGTTCCGGGGAGGCCCTCCTCACGACGGGCACCATCATCTACGTCGTGGTGGCCGCCGTCTCCTTCCTGCTCGTGCTGCTCAGCGCGCTGGGCTTCGTGGTCTGGCGCCGCAGACGGAGCTTCAGCTTCGGGGGCAAGCTGGGCCTGGCCAACGTGATCGCCCTGGAGGATCTCCAGGACCCCGAGAGGAACTGTGAGTTGCTGTCCTCCATCCGGCGCGGCAGGGGCCAGCACCAGTTCCCCAGCTCCAGCTCCGAGCAGGACGTGACGGACGGCGTCTTCCTCATGGTCTACCTGCCGTCCCCGTACGAGCAGACGCTCACCAGGATCGCCAGAGCGGCAAGCACCAGCAGCTCCAAGGACCTGGAGCTGCTGCCGCCGAGCCCGGGACCGGATCTAGGGCCAGAGCACGCCAGGCTGGAGGAGGCCACGGCCGCCGTGGAGCAAGAGCACCAGGACTGAGTCACGCCCCCCGGGAGGTGAAGTAAAGCAAAGAGGGAAGAGGAGGAGTGGAAATTAGATGATGGAAGGGGAGATGAGAAGAGAAGAGGTGATGAGCCTTCTTGTCAAGAAACACAAAACATTGTCATTTATGCTCCTAGTGAGACTGTAGAACATTCTAGATCCTGGGAACCTACGGGAGGATGGAGAATCGGGAGGAGAGCGCAGAGGGAAAAGCAAACGGGAGAAGATGAACAGGAGGAAACGGACACGACGAGATGAAAGAAGAGGAGAAAGGACACGTCCTGAATCCACCGTCCATAACTGAGATTCCAAGAGCAGGATGAGGAGACAGTTCCCACTGAGCAGCGGGACCAGGGCTGAGTGGACAGCGGAGCAGAGCGCTGTCACGTACATGAAGAACTTCTGACTGACGTTTAGCAGGGGGATGGAAATGACCTAGAGACGTTAACGATTCCATTATGTAATAAAAATGGACTCAATACTTACATGCTGGGAATGCATGGGAACATTTGGACATATCAGCAACAGCTCCGTCCTCACTGACCCCGCCACCTGTGTGTTAATGCACTCCGAGATAAAGGCACGTTGGTGACTAACAACCAGAGATTTTTTTTAATTATAAATTAAAACGTTTTTTGGGTTGTTGGTTTTCAAAAATACTATTTCTATTTAACAGTATTTAACAAGTGTACGGCGGCAATATTCTGAAAGCAAAGTATCTTTCCAAGTATTATCGTAGGGAAAAAAAATCTTCCTCCTTTTATATTATCAGTTCCCAAGACACATATTTTTTTAATATCAATATTTGTATTTATTTACCTTGTGGTATTTATGTTGTATCTATTGTCCAATCAACCTCTGTGAACAATGATTGTTGGTAAAGTAAAGAATAACCTCCTGACAGCATGTAAAATAAAGAATAACACGTTTTCCTCTGTTCAGTGACATTTTATTTCGTTTGTAGCGGCGTCGATGTAAACCGCTTCACTTCCTGTGCAGGAGTTATATTTCCTGCCAGTGCACTATCCAGTATAGAGATGCCAAGTACACGGTCCAAAATTCTGGTTTCCTTTGGGCTTAATAAGGGAAACTGCAATACGTCATCCCGGAGTTTGCACTACTTAGGAAAGCTGACTTTGCACACAAGTCGGCCTTATAATACGTATAGATTTACATATGGATTTTTACGACCACTCAGAGACGAACTGTGGATTTGTATAGCATTGGTTCATGATGTCACAAGATTCAAGATTCAAGATTCAAGAGGTTATTTGTCACATACATATACATACGGTCATACATATAGGCAGTGAAATGTAATGCCGCCCGGTGATTACGCACAATAAGCTCTAGAAATACTAAAAAACACGTAACGGCCGCAAGGGGCAGCGCCACAATCGCGATTCTGGGTTCTAAAATTATATAATAGTGTTAATTGTCTGTGTTGTATTAAATATACATTTAAATCCTCCTGAATAAAACTTAAATTAACGTCCCTCCAGTACTTACCTCACAGAGTAGAAGTCCTGGCATGCCATGTCACAAAGCTCTCACCCTTCATACAAACAAAGTGACTGTGTTCTCAATGTAACGCTAATGTCCTTTAATTTTTCGGTGCGTGGGTGAAGTTTCGTCAATATTTCATGATACAAATGCAGATGAGAATCAAACTTGGACGCCAACACGAGCTGGGAAGCGGGAAACATTTTGCCTCATTGCTTTCATCCGCCAATAATGGTGCAGGGTTGTTCCTAATGCTGCTGCTGCAGACAACATGTCATCAAAGTGCTGCTCTGATGCTTCCTGTACAACATCAGCTGGTTGGAAACATGTTCCATAAAGATACCATGTTGTTGTTTATCAGTTGATGTTTCATCAACATTTTCATCTTCTGAACTTGAATCGTCATTTCCAATATTATCAATGCACATAGATTCATTATTGTTGCTTTGTGGTTTTTGGATCTTCTTCAAGTTTAATTATTCCCTTCATTGTTAAATTCTACAACCTTATACCACTTATGTTTTCTCAAATACTCCAAGATGAATAACAATAACTTTTCATAACAGTAATCATAAATACATGTTATTTCATGAACATAATATATAAATGTTAGTTTAAATTTGTAGTTTATTGTATTTTCTCTGTTATACTACAATTGAAAAAAATTCAGTTTAATAGATTACTTTTCTTTATTGTAATGCAGACAACATTTATGGACTTTAACGTTAATTTGGTGTTAGAATTATTATGGAAGAACATGTCAGTACTTCACACTTTCTGCCTTTTCATTTAAGTCTGCTACGTTAAGCTGTAGGAAAATGTTTATACATGACGCTTCTTTAAAACAGATGTTTATTTTTTACTTTAAACAAAGTGTTGTCATTGTTGTAACTTACTTTGTGTGTAAGTACATTTACAGTCTCAGTGACGGCAGGCGACGTTGTGTCTCATGCTCCTTAATTATGACGTATTGAAGGAGATTTACGATAGCAGTCAGTATGTAATTTTGGTGGTGAATTTTTTCGTGAATTACATTTGGATTACATTTTCAAGATGTGATGTATCCATGAAATACGAAAAAGATTGTGGTATTTCTGTGAGTAATAACCATATAACGGCTTCTATTTTTCTGACGCCTCGCTGGAGATTGAACGCATCACTCACTTTTACATTAGAGTGGATTCAACTTGAGGTGGTCGTGAGTTTTTGCGGACCACTTTTTTTCTTGTTTTTCATTAATCCGGCAAAGTAATGGGGACCAATGGACAAAATATCAATCAAACAGAACTATAGACATCTACCAGGTAAGAAAGTATATAAATATACACGGAAACACATAGTTTGTAATGTCGAACCACCACAGAGTGCCAGAGTCTACAACGCACACAGGACACGGTCCAAATGTACATTGAGTGAATGAGAAACTCTACATTTATAGTAAATAGTATGATGGACGTCAAAAGAATCTTACTGTAAATCTCATCTGGTTCATTTTGTTTACAAACAGTGGCATGTCAGTCAAGCACGACCAACTGAATATTTGGGGTCAAATTAAACTAATATCTGCTCCGTATGTCGATCCATTTGGAGGAAATTTAAAGCACGATATGCTTGTGACATACCGGTTTAAACGACACCTCAACCGTGTTTGTAGCTTCTGTCAGTCTCGTGTTCCAGATACTTTCAACCCAGTTGAACCTATTTTGGTGTTGAATGCATTTGGTCGGTTTTTCATTAATGTCTGCTCCATATGTGGATCGATTTGGATGAAACTTAAACCACAAGATGTTTGTGACATTCCGGTTCAAACGAGACCTAATAATAATAATAATAATAATAATAATAATAATAATAATAATAATAATAATAATAATAATAATTGTATTAAATCTAAATGTTCATGAAAATAAATTATAAATAAAAAAATATAAATAATTACAGAGAACTAATCATCTGCCTCTACACATGACAGTATGTGCTGGACAGTATGTGCAACATCCAATATATGGTGGATCCTGTGTGGTACCACCACATGGTTGAATACACATACAAAGACGTCTGAGTTTCAAATCATGATAATGAAATTCCAACAGAATGGATGTCATGCTTCTCGATTCTTATTTATTGATCAGTGAACAACTATTTTAATAAAATAATATAATAAGCTTCAATTGCAACTTCCACTTCTGGACAATAGAAGCTAAACTAATCCACTCCAGAGGAACAGCACCAAACACTGCAGCCGGGAAACAGTTCTAGTTGGTGTGGCGTGTGGCCATGCACTTGTCGGGCGCCTGGCTCTGTAGGGTGCAGTCTGTCGTGTCCTCGGAGCAGTGTCCACAGTAGCAGCTCACCGCCACGGGGTAATGCACGGTGGGGTCCACATCAGGGAGGCAGTCCGGCAGCACAAAGGTCCGGTAATGCAGCTCCTTGTACGTGCACGCACGCTGGTACTCAAGCGTCTTAGGCTGCAGCACAGGGTCCTAGAGAGGGGAGGTGGGGCGGAGGGAGGGAGTACAAGAGAGAGAGGGAGGGAGGGAACAAGAGGGGGAGAGAGAGTGAGTGAGAGAGAGGAATTGAGGGAGAGAGGGATAAAGGAAGGGAGGAAAGGAGGGAGAGGTGAAGGGCGATAGCGAGAGGGCGGAAGAGAGAGGGCGACAGAGAGAGAGGGAGAGATGAAGGGAGATAGAGGGAGCGAGGAGGGGGGGAGGGATAAGGGACAGCAGGAGGGTGATAGAGAGGGAGGGAGAGGGAAGGAGGGAGGGAGGGAGGGGGGCGTAGAGCAGCGAGGGAGAGAGAGAGTGAGGGAGGGAGGGGGGAGGGGGATGAGGGACAGGAGGAGGGTGATATGGAGGGAGGGAGGGGGGGGCGTAGAGAGGCGAGGGAGAGAGGGGTGGGGAGAGAGGGAGAGATGAAGGAAGATGGAGGGAGAGAGGAGGTGGGAGGGAGAGATTTTGGCAGAGATGGAGGGAGGGGGATGGAGAGGCGAGGGAGGGAGAGAGGAAGAGATAGTTGGAGAGAGGGAGGGAGGGAGAGAGGGAGAGAGAGGTGGGCAGAGCGATAGGGAGAGAGGGAGAGAAGAAGGAAGGTAGAGGGAGAGAGGAGGTGGGAGGGAGAGATATTGGGAGAGATGGAGGGAAGGCAAGAGAGGGAGGGAGGGAAAGAGGACTGGAGGGAGGGCGAGAGAGAGGGAGGGAGAGAGGGAGGGAGGGAGGGGCAGAGAGAAAGATATGAAGTTCGACTGAATGTATTAATTCTTCAAACAGTAATAATATTTCAAACGATCATACTATGAAAGACTAACTCGTAACTGCAATAGTGACTTGTGATCAGGTAACTCACACATCAGTGAGAAAAGTGCTCTATAAATAAAATACATTATTATTATTATTATCATTATTATTATTATTATTGATAAAAATATTGGACATTTTCATCAATACTGGATACCATTCTGTAAAGGTCTTATGATATGGTAATAGGACCATAGGCCCTGCTACCTTGGTGAAGCAGCGTCCGCTGCAGATGGTGGTTTCCATGGGATGGCACGTGGGACAGCCTTCCTTCTCCAGAGACACGGTGAGGTTGACGAGCCGGCAGCGAGGCAGCTGATCGTCTGCTGGGGACCGAGGCCTCGTCCCGTCAGGATCACAACCCAGAGCTTCCGCGCCAGTGACGGCAACACGGCAACTGGTTGTCCTGGCTGCAAATCCCACGGGCACGTGGGTAAGAAAGCCTGGAGGTCCAAGCACCAAGCCCACAAACAGGAGGATCGTCGGGCCATGGACCAGCCCTGCCATCATCCTGGGGGAGGCGGCACAAAACATGTTCACTAGTTGGATAATTCAGTTGTTACAGAATAGTTTTTTTTATGCCATGTCAGACTAGGCTCTGGAGGCTAGTGTAGATTAAATACTATAAAATAAAAAAACAATATTGGAATGGCCCCATTCAGTCATTTGCTTTAATTGCCTCACCTACTCAAATCTCAATACTCTCAATACTCTCAATCTCAATATTGTTTGGAAAGCTCTACACGCAGTGCTAAACTACATTTAATTCTATATGATGATAATAATAACAATAATAATAATAATAATAATAATTATTATAATAATTATATATATATATATATATATATATATATATATATATATATATATATATATATTCAATAGATTAATAGAATTCAATAGAAATTACAATTGTAAATTGGCTAAAAATAGTCCCAGTTGTAAAACGAAGAGCCTTATAAAATATAAAGGTCTATCTTAGGACAATTTGTCCTACCCAGCATCTCCCAATGGACAGAATTCAAGATGTCAGACTTACCTCTCTGACTGGGGGTCAGTTTCAGTTTAGCAGCAGGCAGTCGCGCTGAAGGGTATTTATAAAGCTCTCTGCTTTATAAATATCCTTCAGCCCAACTGCCTGGTATCCTGAGGAAACGCAGTGACATCATCTACCTGCAGCTACTACCTTCATATCTGAAATAAGATCAGATGGAGGTTTTTATCAGTTAGACAGTGCTCTATGAAACCTGGGAGAATTGCTGTCATTATATTATTTAAGGTTTATTCATAATTTCTGGATATTGTAGCGAATTTACATTTCTGTTGTTTTTGTGGGTGAAACTGCAGATGTTGTGGTGTGATGCATTAGGGTCGCAGGCAGTCTATCCATTTGGCATAGGTAAGCAATTGCCTGGAGCCTCGCACTCTAGGGGACCTTGTGAATTTGTGTGGAATACATTTTTTTTTTTTTTTTTTCATAAAACTCCTTTGCCTTTGTTACTCCAGCGATCACTGATGTGCATCACTCACATCCAATAAATATCCCAATAATTCGAATTAGAAAAATAAAAGCCCTTATACATATATACACCGTGTTCCAAAGTATTATGCAAATTAGATTTACGTGTCCTAAACATTAATTTTTTTGTTTTTCAATTAAACTCATGGATGGTATTGTGTCTCAGGGCTCTTTGGATCACTGAAATCAATCTCAGACACCTGTGATAATAAGTTTGCCAGGTGAGCCCAATTAAAGGAAAACTACTTAAGAAGGACGTTCCACATCATTAAGCAGGCCACAGGTTTCAAGCAATATGGGAAAGAAAAAGGATCTCTCTGCTGCTGAAAAGCCTCAAATAGTGCAATGCCTTGAACAAGGTATTAAAACATTAGATATTTCACGAAAACTTAAGCGTGATCATCGCACTGTGAAGAGATTTGTGGCTGATTCAGAGCACAGACGGGTTGGTGCAGATAAAAGCATAATGAGGAAGGTTTCTGCCAGACAAATTCATGGGATTAAGAGAGCAGCTGCTAAAATGCCGTTACGAAGCAGCAAACAGGTATTTGAAGCTGCTGGTGCCTCTGGAGTCCCGCGAACCTCAGGGTGTGGGATCCTCCAGAGGCTTGCAGTTGTGCATAAACCTACTATTTGGCCACCCCTAACCAATGCTCACAAGCAGAAACGGTTGCAGTGGGCCCAGAAATACATGAAGACTCATTTTCAAACAGTCTTGTTTAATGATGAGGGCGGTGCAACCCTGGTTGGTGGTTGGCCACCATGTCCCAACAAGACTCCGACTTCAGCAAGGAGGTGGCGGAGTCATGTTTTGGGCCAGAATCATGGGGAGAGAGCTGGTAGGCCCCTTTAGGGTCCCTGAAGGTGTGAAAATGACCTCGGCAAAATATATAGAGTTTCTGACTGACCACTTTCTTCCATGGTACAAAAAGAAGAACCGTTTCTTCCGTAGCAAAATCATCTTCATGCATGACAATGCACCATGTCATGCTGCAAAGAATACCTCTGTGTCATTGGCTGCTATGGGCATAAAAGGAGAGAAACTCATGGTGTGGCCCCCATCCTCCCCTGACCTCAACCCTATTGAGAACCTTTGGAGCATCCTCAAGCAAAAGATCTATGAGGGTGGGAGGCAGTTTACATCAAAACAGCAGCTCTGGGAGGTTATTCTGACATCCTCCAAAGAAATTCAAGCAGAAACTCTCCAAAAACTCACAAGTTCAATGGATGCAGGAATTGTGAAGGTGATATCAAGACGGGGTCTTTTGTTAACATGTAACTTGGCCTCTTAAGATGTTTTTGATTGAAATAGCTTTTGATTTCAGTAAATATGACCTACTAATGCTGCAAATTTAACAAATGCCCATTTTCAGTTCTTGTGGCCTATAAAATGTTTTGAAACTCTGTTGTGCATAATAATTTGGAACAGTGCATTTTGAGGTTTTTTTTCATTTTTGAAAAAAATACTGTTATCATCAGGAGGTTTGTTCAATAACATTCAAATTATACCCTAACGGTTGATGACTTGAAAATTATGCTGACTGTCATTTGCATCGACTATTTAGGAAAATCAGAGAAAAACATAATTTGCATAATAATTTGGAACGCGGTGTAGAACGTACAGAGTGGACACAGACAGGGTGGGCGGAGGAGAGGACACAAAGAGATAAGAGATAAAGGTGAAAGGTTTGGCTCTTCACATGAATGGAGCCGGCAACACGTGCCCGGAGACCAGGGCTCAGCGTGAAGGCCATCCGGTGGTGTGTAGGAGTTGTAATTGTAATTTTATCATAAAGCTAAAAACCGCATAAACACTCAATGCTGTTGTTTAGGGCCACAACTGCTACACGATCAGTGTAGGGGCCACACAATGAGGCACGGTTTGGCCCTGCTTTCATTAAGTGAGCTAGAGAGAGGCCTCACATTGGTCCCGCTTCAGGCTTCCAAATCCCTAAGACCGTTCAGCACATTCAGAATGTGCTCTATCCACCCCTCCACTCAAAGTAGTTGATATTAAATGCAATCCAATCCATTCCTGAGTGACAAAAAGGAGAAAATGTGTCAACGACATGAACCTTATCTTTCAGTGTAGACACATTCCCTCCTTTGGTTGAGCTAAAAGTGAGGAGGGTCTAGTTTTTTGTAATTGGATTTCTGATTACTTTTTTTTAATGCTTTTTTATTTTAAATAAAATAAATAGTAAATTACAGGTGTGAAATCTAAATGGAGTGGAGTAAAGAAGAAAGAAAATTTATTTCAGATAAAAATAATTAATTCCACTAAAATGAAACTGCATATACTGAGCTGAAGCAGTCGTTCCACATCATGGCTTTGAGGTTCCATCAACTTGGATATAAGCATGGGAGCAAGTTTTCCCAAAATTATCAAAACTACTTGGGTGACAAAACTGCAAACATGATGTTCACTGACCGTTACAATGATTAATATAAATAATGACTTGTTGTAAATTGAATAGAGCAATTCTTTCAAACTGAGTAATCCCCATTTGCAGGAAAAGTGTCTCCAAAACACCCTGCTGTGTTATTCTTTGTTGGATCTCTATCTGCTGGCTTTTAGTTTTTAGTGCAACTAGAAGCTGGGAGATTAAATGTGTTTGTATTGACTACAGCGTGCGGTACAACTATCCAGAATGAAAACATGCACTATAGCGTCTGCTCCAAAATAAATTTCCGACCACAAGTTTCACAATGTGGTCATTTAAGTAATGACGCTGTAAATTACGTTTCCTCGATGCACCGGATGGGATTTGAGATGTGTTGTTGGTCCCCAGTCTTGTATCTAATCCCTGTAGATCAGTCTGACTTCCTTCTGATTTGTTTGAAACTGGGAGCCAGTAATTTATTTGATTTGGTAACCCTTCCTTCCGGGAGCAGAACTGGGACACTTAATTCCCACCAGGCCTATAAGATCACACTGACACTGGAAAATGGAAGTACAGTAATCCACATAACCCCAAGTGAAACCTGCAGCATGTTAGTCAGACCTAGATGTTAGTTAGTCAGTTGCTTTAACTTTCTTTCTTTATTTTTTATATGACTTATTACAATTATATTATTATTAATATTAGTAGTAGTAGTAGTAGTAGTAGTAATAATAATAATAATAATAATTATAATAATAATAATAATAGCACCTTTCATACATGAGACCTTAACTCAAAGTGCTTTACGTTAATAGGAGGCCATCAGATAGCGACAATTAAAGGAAAGCAAAATGCATTCACAAAGTAGAGTGATAAAACAATTTAAATAATGAAATAAACTAAAAACAGGGTAAGAATAACCGTTCCTCTGCAGATGATTTTCTTATTTCAAGTCTTAGCCGTAGCCAATTCCTCACATTTTGTGACAGATGCTTGGCTTAAAATGTCAGTAACAGAGTCAGGAATAAGCAGTTGGTCAATGGTGGAAAATATTATTTTAGGAGTACTCCCACTTTCTGTAAAAATCTTAGAAAAATGGCCTTTTCTTGCAGCACACACAGCATTGTTATATACAAATAAGGATTCTTTAAAAATGGACCTGGACCTTGAGTCCAGATTTTTTCCATTTCCTTTCAACTGCTCTACGTGATCTATGGAGCTTCCGGACAGGGTTATTTATCCATGGTGATGATTTACCACTTCAACTATTCTTGACCTTGAGCAGGAACACTTTGTTCAATGTATTAATGAGATTGTTATTGAAAGCATCAAGCATTTGATGTACTGAGAGGTTCAGATGAAAAGAGTCCAGTTACCATACACACTCTGAAAACTTCAGTTCTGCTGTTGGGACAGAGCGTTAAAATAAGAACTGGAGTTTAAGGACAAAGGCCACATATTCAAAAGAAGAAAACTCTCCTAGGTCCACCTTAGTACAGTTGAAGTGATCTGAGTAGATGGCGACAATTCCTCCCCCTCGCCTGCGCCGCCTCACTGACTGATATAAGACATCGTTTGGAGAACGTGCTTCAATACATAAGTGTTGCGCTACAATTTTGATCGAACCAAGTTTCTCTTAAAAGCACAGAATCAAGTTTGTATTCAACAAAAAGATCATCGGTTTAAAATGATTTGTTCGTTACTGACCTAACATTCGGTGAACCTAACTTTGACGTGTTAATAACAGGGCCTGAAACTGATTTTGAGCGATGAGGAATACATATCAAATTCAATAAGTTAGCGGAGCGAGTGCAGTACATCTTGTTTGGCCTGGTGCTCATCAAAACAGGAGTGGTGAGGGCTCCATGCACTGACGCAAGCGTCTCTCAATGTTGATAGTGGGCTAGCCGTGTGGGACCGAAGGACATTGGGTCCCGGCTTGGTATTTGAGAAGTTGCAGATGCCATCTCTACGGCAGCAGGGCCCATGAAAACATCAGTTGTTTCCTGGGATTGATATCCGTACTGTTGGCAGCCGGTGGCGATGAACGCAGAGGGGAGGAACGTTGTGGTTGGCGTCTTTCTCGACAGATGTGGGGAGCAGGATGAGAGGGAATTAGTAGAACCCCCGATCTGTTTGGAGAGAGGCCATCGGGTAACTCCAGATGAGCGCCAGAGGGAGAAAGTTGAGGGGAAAGGCAGGAAAAAAGGAGAGAATGAGCTGGAGGACTGGAGAGAATGGGGCTGATAGTTGTTATCCAAAGGTGGGTCACGTGGGATAGCCTGGCTCTCAGTGTTTCTGGTCTGTTTGTTGTGGATACACCGGAGACCGGAGAATGAGTGGCCTTGAGAAACTGATACTGGGGCGGAGAAGGGCGTTAGGGTGGGGGTGGAGGGCAGATGAGTGATGAAGGGAATAGTGGAAACTCTGCATGCGTAGTTTCACCCCAGATCTTTTTGGACCAAGGCCATCGGGTCCAAAAATCGGGTTTTTGCGCCCCCAGAACAAATTAAAGTCATCAATAAAACTCAGCTCTTTTGAAATGAAGGTTGTCAAAAGCCACGAGTTCAGCACCAGGAATCTGCTGAGCTTCCCTATTCCTCTGTCCACTGATGGTAGGGGACCACTGATAAATCACTGAATCTTCAGTTGGACAAGGCTGTCGAGCAATTTAACAAAGTCCTGTTTTAACAGTTCCGACTTAGGTATTGGGTATCATTAGTCCCACATGAACAACGATTTTATCATCGATGTCACTGACCATTGCGCCTGGGTAAAAACATCTTACCACTAATGTCTTTAACAGCGCAGCCTCCCACGATAAGAGTGGACGGCTCACTCGTGTTATCCGATGGGAGTGACAATTTAGTCCTTTGACTGGATGAGCTTTAAATGAGATTTCCTCTGGATGGGCCGTCATCTCTCCTTGTTCTCTCTTGTGCATCTGGTCAGCAGTGCTCTCTTTTTACAATTCTAGCTGATTCAAAAATGTTCTGCAGTAGTAGGGTTGGTCTGCCGGCGCCGGGGTGTAGGACTACAGCTCTGCGTTTTTCCTTTGGCTTTGCTCCCAGCCTGATCCAGCGTTTGGGTTTCTCTCTCGATTCGTAGACGGCTTCACTTCTACTGGCTGAGTTTTACCAAGCTCTGGAAAGGTTAAAATGTCATTTATAAACAGTTCTTCATTTTGAGCCTGCCAAGCTGTGCAAGGTTTTGTCAGCTCACCGGTAGAAGACATTGGTAGGGTGTCGTGAAGTTCTCAAAGCTGTTCCAAATCGATGATCCTGGTTTTGAGTACAGCAATCTTCTGTAACAGTCGAGAGCAGTCTCAAAGACATGCATCTCAAATACTCTGAGGCGAGGGGAGCCATACTTTGCTCACACGCCACATAGTAACTCGTGGTGGTTTAAAAATAAGTAGTAATCCTTTATAGGCAGTTGTAAAATAAGTGTCCAGTTGTTAGACAGAGACACCGATACAGTTATAGTGAGCCTGCTGAAGGAGGGGGAGACGTTCCATGGTTTTGTCAGATCATTCTTTTAAGATGGGGTCAAGAAGCCTTTTTCGGAATTAAATGTGACAAAGACCAAGAATATGTGTATTGATTTTATACGTCATCACTCCAACCCTTTCCACACTAAAATGAATGGTCAGGATCGTTGTGTCATACAAGTTCTTGGGCATTATAATTGATTAAAAAAAAAGCTGAGCTTTGATTGAAACACCAATATGTTGTGTAAAAAAAGTAGGGAGAGCCTTTTCTGTCTGAGGAAGCTGGCTAAGTTCAATGGTGACAGGTCCCTGATGGCTTTGTTTTACAGATCTTTTATTGAGTTGATTCTATCTGTTGCTATGCTTCTCTCAATCTAAAACAGGGGGAAAAAAAAACATTAACAAAGGGGATCAAGGTCTGTAGCAGTATCAAAGGTACTCAACAGAAAAGTCTGTCTGATTTGTATAACAAACAGTTGTTAAAGAAAGCAGAATCCATCCTTACCAACAGCACCCACCCCCTGCGCCTAGAGTTTCACACCTTGCCTTCGGGTTCCCGCTTCAAACACCCACTCGTCAAATCCAACAGACCTTAATACGCCTTCATACCCTCAGCCCTTTCACAGCAAAACTCCAATAGAAAAAGGTAATATCAGCTTGCCTTGGGTGTTTTTGATCTTGTGTTATTACTGTTCTCACTGCTACACAACCAATTGCTCCTCTGGGGACAAATAAAGTTCCACTACTATTACGAATGTTTCTTCTTTAAGCGGTGCAGCGGGGAAAAAGGTGCGGAAATTGCATTGGCACAAATAGAGACAAAAGAGAGAGTGGAGAGAAAAAAGCAATAAAAAGTCTGCTCCGCGCAAAAGACAGACCAGACATTATAAATTGCTATTACTATTTACTGTTACTGAACTACTTTACTGTTACTACTTTTTTTGTTAACAATAAGTGATTGTTATTGCACACTTTTTTTGATGTATGCTAGCTATCTATCTATCTGTCTATCTATCTATCTGTCTATCTGTCTATCTGTCTATCTATCTATCTATCTATCTATCTGTCTATCTATCTGTCTATCTGTCTATCTATCTATCTATCTATCTATCTATCTATCTATCTATCTATCTATCTATCTATCTATCTATCTATCTATCTATCTGTCTGTCTGTCTATCTGTCTGTCTGTCTGTCTGTCTGTCTGTCTGTCTGTCTGTCTGTCTGTTTGTCTGTCTGTCTGTCTGTCTGTCTGTCTGTCTGTCATTTGCATATTTCTATATCTAACTTTTCTATTTTGTATATTTGGCTATTTGTATCTATCTGACATTAACTTGTGATTATATTTTTTTATTTTATCCTATTTTATTTTAGTTTTATTCTCCTTTTTCGGACTGTGAATTATTATTATTATTATTTATTATCATTTTTTTTTATGTTATGGTCTGCACTGGAGCGCGCCGAACACCACCAGGGGAAATCCCGAGTGTATGCAAACGAACCTGGCGAATAAAAGCCATTCTGGTTCAGGTTCTGGTTCTGGTCAATCGATCAACTGTACTCGTTGGGAAAACGGAACCAACTTAACGCGTCGTAGTTTCCCAGCCGGTAATCAATATGGGACGGACCCGTTTCCCCACACGGCGCATGCGCAGAGCCCAATGTGAAAACGAGGATCCTTGTATTTCATTGTTGTTCTGCGTCGTTGTCTGTATGAGCCTTCCGTAGGGAGCGGGCCTGGGAGGGTGAAATGGCGCAAGAAGCAGACGAGAGCACAAATAAGGTAAGATCAAATGATAATGAGAGAAAAGGGGATTTGTTTGCCTTTTCTTTTCCAGAAGGTCAAACTGCAGTGGTTAGCTAATAGGTAACATCTAATAGGCTCCCCTCGGTGTTTCACATCATATGTCGTTGCGTCGTTTGGCATTATCCTTGATCTCGACATCATTTCGTATCTTGGCAAGCAAATCAATTTTCTGAGCTTCATGGACTGCACTAGGTGTTTTAATCAATGCATCTACCTGCTTGGTCACAATATCCACATTACTAATGAATGTTTTGCACATATATCTTGTGTGTAAATATCTTATGAATGCACCAATAGTCAAAGAAATGTTGTCAAATTATTAATATTAAGGCAGGAGACTTGCCTTAACTAATCTAACACCCTCGTTGAATGGATAGACAAGCTGTTTTTTTTTTCTTCTTTATCTTATCTAAATGTTTTCACTGGTGTGATATCTTCTCTGTCTCTCGTTCAGGGTTTTAAGCTGCTTGGGATTCTGGATGTCCAGAAAACTCCATGTGCCAGAGAAGCGGTCCTCCACGGCGCTGCAGGGGCAGCAGCTTGCGGCCTGTTGCACTTTTTAAGCACAAGTAAGTCAGAACGATCAGTCACTGCTCTGGGAGAACGGGGATGATCGTTTAACAGGATAATCACAGGGAATAATTAACATTGTTGATTTATCTCCCATTCAGCTGTCGGGAGAGAGGGTTTGAGCATGCGACAAATAGTTTTTGTTCCCATAAAAAAATGGGCCGTTCTCTTCAATGTCTATCAGGACAGGCATCCATTTGGAATTGTAATAACAATTGAGTTGTTATTTAAATTAGGGCTTTAACAGTCGTTACATTTGTCGTTATTGATGTCATACAACTAATTGTGAGTTGAATTGTCTTGTTCTTCAATTAATGTCACCATCAGAGTATAAGCTTATAATTATGGAATAATACACATACATCTTATGAAGAGGAGTAATTTACTGACATTGAACATTGGAAAATAAATATTCAGGTAGACGTTAATTTGCCTCAACCCAACTGATGTAAGCGCACCTAATTCAAAGTTTGTTATGAGACATTTTGAGCATTGACTTAAAATTCTCCTTATAAGCAGATGATTGTGGATTATCAACGGTTTTACAAAATGATTATGGTCAGCTAAAATAATTTAGATCAGACGCTTATGTTATAATTGTGACATCTCTAATTACAATTGACAATGGCAGTGGTACGAAACCTCATGGATTCGTGGATTGTCCCAGAAAATCATCCCGTCTGTCCCATCTGTCTTGCACAGGTCGAGTGAGGAGGTCATTTGATGTCGGATTCGCCGGCTTTATGCTCACCACACTGGGATCCTGGTAGTTGCTTCTTTTTTCGTTTTTAACCAAACTGTTTGTTCTTTCTCTCTTTGTGTCTCTTTTTCTGTGGTATGATGTGGAGGATGTTCCACATTAATGCTGGGCCTCCTTTTTTTTAAGTTACACATCATTTTGAGCTTCATGAGATCTTAAGCTTGATTAAAAGTTAAAGTGGAACTCAATTTAGATACTTATCAAATTACTGAACGAAAGCTGTGGATTTGTTGAACCAGATTGAACTATTGCTCAATGGTCTCCACGGATGAGCAGTGATGGAGATGGCAGCAGAGAATTGAGCTTTGAAGCTCAAACTTAACTCAGACAATAGCTGCAGTGAGATAACATTAGTCAACCAGGCACTTATATAGTGAATACATTTCATTAATTAAGCATATTTCCTGAAGACGGTAGTAAATTTGGTAAATAGGGGCCCTCTAGAAAAAAAAAAAATAATAATAATAAAAAAGTGTGTGTGTGTGTGTATGTGTGTTTTATTTATTCTGATTTGTTCTGTACAGGTTCTACTGCAGGATGTCCAACGCCCGACTGCGCATGCAGCAGAGGATCATCCAGGAGGGCATCAAGAACAAAGTGGCCTATGAAGGAACAAGCCTGGATCCCAGCATCAGGACCCGAGAAGACATGCCTCCTGGACCCCCTGGACCCCCGTGACCCCCTCCCCACCTCTCCAAACTGTCAGACTTTGAGGCTTCTTTTTAGCAACTGAAAACTATTGCGGCATCATGACAATTTCATCTCAACACGAAGATATTTCAGTGAAGGGATTTGCTGTCACATGTCACACTAACCCTAACCCATAAATATAATGTCCACGCAACAATGTACTAAAATATCCTCTGGTCTGTTTAACTCCACGTTCGATCTGTTGATCTTCAAAAACATACGTGGACTTTTAAAATGTCATGATAAATCTACAGTTGACATGAAAACATTTATATTACCTGAAATGAAAGTAGATATCATACGTCTGGTTGAGACGTCTGTGCAGGTTTTCCGTCAATAAACTGATGAAGTCAGGGGTGGAACCACATCTGTGAATCCTCTTCTGGTGAATTGAATTATTTTCTAACTCTGTTAAGACGCTGTTCCATCCATTATATGTATTAGTTACCAGAATTCACTTCCTGCTTTAGTCCCAAATGGTTGGATCAAAGTCACATCAACATTATTTCAAAGCTTCCTATGTATTTGATTGTCTGCTGGGTGAGTTTACCTATATTGGTGTGTTTCTGTTTTGTTTTTCTGATCAATGTGTTAAATTAAAAAAAACGAATAATTTTTTGCAAAGAGTCAGTTGTGAAAAGGCCGAGTTGTAAATGTGCGTGAGTGTGTCTACCGGGACAGTTAAGTGTCCGCTCTATTTTGTGTATGTCTGTGGTGGTTTGTGTCTGTGTAGGTTGTTTGCATAAAATCTTCCCACTTTTAGGAAAAACGGCCAACATAAATTGAGCTCATCTCAATTCCATCTACGGAATAAGAGTCTTTGCTTTCCACCTGTTTTGTTTCCAAATCCAGCATACGGACCAGACTGTACTGAAATTATAAGTAATATCCCAGTGTCAACAGGTGCCTCAAACCACCTCTGAGCCGGTTCAGTCAAAATGTTATTCGCCCATGTTTTGATGAATAGATTATTAACATGTTTACTAACCCATATTACACAGGAAATGTATGTGACTCCAAACGGAAGTATTATCTGTTGCTCCCCAAGGAAATGATGATTCTTCAATATCTCAGGTCAAAGAACACAGTATAGAATAATATAAACGTCAGGTAAATATATAACAAAAATGATTTGCTGCAATTATATATTAACCTTTTATCTTGCTATACATCAATATGTGACCATGATGAAAACTTGTTAATTATAACCTCATTTGTTGTTTTTGGGTATTGAAGAAGAAAAATCTTACTGATACAAGCTTTAACATTTTACTTGTACTTTATGTGTGTAATCCCTGACCTGGCGAAATGTTCTAGAGGTGAACTTTGAATGGGTTTCTTTTTTTTTTTTTCCATTGGGTTCACTACAGGATTCCCTTGCTGTGAATAATAAAGCAATAAAACCGTTTATTACACTTTCGTCCTATAAGAACGACCTAATTGCAGGATCGATGAGTCAGCGGCGCCACTCTTCTATCGGACGGCTCCGGGATTTCACTGTTCGCTCGGGCGACAGCCGAGCCGCCGCAGGGAGTCTTCGGCTGTGGGTCCCGCCGATGGCCGCTGGGTGACGCGCCGGAGAAGCCGCCGGTCAGTGGAAAAATGCGACGGGTCCGGTCGCGCCTCACGCCGCCGCGGACTCGCCCCCCCTTTTCCCGTGAGCGAGTCGCTCAGTGCGCAGACCTCCCGCCGCCGCGTCTCTCGGGCGTAGCTGTTGTCGTATTGGAGTAGCTGTTGTAACTTTAGCACGGGTGCCACTCACCTTGTTCTCTCCGCAACCACGCGTCCAATCACTCAATTATACCGTAGGCGTATGTATGTGGCTTGAATCTCGAATCTCGAACAGCATATATCCACGAACATACAATAAATGCCATTGATAAATAAACCAGGACGTTATTTGTGGAGCGTCACCGGAATTCGAGTTCAAAAGATGTAACAACACGACGATCAGTTACTTCTTTGAAATCCATTATGGATTCATATATATATATATATAAATGCATGAATATAAATAATACATATATATGTATTTATTTGTAATGTATCATTTTTTATTTGTACTCATTTAAACAACCCGTCCTATGCAGGTTGCGCGTCTGGTCTGGAGTCAGCCACCCAGAGCTTCCGGAATCCTTCGCCGGCGCCTACGGAGCGTGCGCACCGGAGACTTTAGTCGGCACGAGCAGGTAGACGCGGCCCTCGACCAATCAGAGCGCCCCTCACAAGCCCACGGCGGCACGTGCGGCACTCCGGCAAAAGGCCCCAATTCCGGATCGGTCGTCCCCGCTTGTGAGCTCAACGTGTTCCTCCATTACCTCGACAGCGTGACCACAACATGGTGTTTGTGTCACGCTTGTGAAATCTGCGAGCTGTAGTAGTTCAAGTCAACGCTCGACAAGTTTATTCCAATTTAAATGCATGGAATGCCATTTCAGTCAATATAAAATGAATAGATTCGCCTGTGAAATAAATAAATACGCCTATGAAATAAATGAATGTCTATGAAACAAATGAATGGGCCAATAAATACATAAATCAATTAAAATATAAATGTATAAATGAGGAAATATAGTTCCAACAAATGAATACGTTTTTCCAAAGACTACTTTTATTTATTTCTGGGAACTTTCATTTCACCATGACACATTCATTTAATTCAGGGGACCTTAATTTCATAATGCCACATTTCCATCTAGCAAATTCAAATGAATGGGGGCATGGTTATCTCACGGATTCAGAGCCGGAGCCAGCGACAGATTTACGACTCCTGCTGCCTGGGAACAGACTTTGCACCCGGGACCCAGGTGTGGGTCCACTGTCCGGGGAGAAGGAAGGGCCTCTCCCCCGAGTTGTCGAGCCGTGGGCTGGACTGGCCCTTTCACTGTGCTGGAACAGCTGTCGAACGTGGTGTAGAGGATGCGGCTGGTCGGGCGGAAGCGGGTGGCGGCCCTCCACCGTGACCTCTCTCCACAGGCTCTGAATCTGTGACCACGTTCCATTCATTTGCATATAACACGTGGAAATGTGGCATTATGAAATAAAAAATCCCCTGAAATAAATAAATGTGGAATTATGAGATAAAAGTCCCGTGAAAGAAATAAATGCGGAATTATGAAATAAAAGTCACCTGAAATGAAAGAAAGTAGTCTTTTGAAAGGCGTCTTTATAATAAAAACCTGATTTATTTATTTAGATATATTTACTCATTTATATATATTTACATTTATTTATATATTTATTGCCATATTTATATTTATTTCAGGATATATTTCATAGACATATTTATTTATGTATTATTTAATATATACTTTTGCTACACTCCCCCTCTCCCCCACCCACGTTAAACCAGCACTACATTTCCCAGAAGCCCCATCGCGGCAGCCTCTCCACCGCCATGCCACGGTCCTCCATTGGCCAATTGTGGGTTTAAGGATTTAACTGGACGCTCGCGCCGCCCTGGTCTACAGGCCGCAGCCGGACCCTTCTCAAAAAAGTAGAACCTTCTTCCCTTCTGTAAAGTTCAAGACGCAAAAAAAATTAATTAAGCATTAAAGTTTTCGTTACAAAATGAATAGCTAACAACTTTGATATTATAATAATAATAGTAAAGCTCTGAAACGGTCAAGAATAATTCATAGAAAACCATCTGCTTTCTTTGTCCTTATATGTAGCCAACCATTTTCGTTTCAGTCTTCTGAATATGTGAGGAGACAAAGAGAAACCGACAAGGACGAGCTGAGTTGTGGATGATTTGTTCGGTGTGTCAGAATTGAAAGTGAGGTTGCCTAAAAGCTATCCATCTCCACCCAGAGCAATCCATCCACCCGATATCGAAGCCTTTCTATGAGGTGTGTTTCTCAGCGCTGGTTCCTTGTGTTTCCCCCCCGTGGGACCTTGAACCGCCTCCAGGTGAAGGTCCTGTGCAGATAAGTGTGTGTACATGCTCAAACCCTCCTCTTCACACAACCTACTGTACATCCTTTGTGCTTCTTCTCCATACTGTGTGAGTGACTACATTCCTGAACACACACGTGAGGGAGGGGTGAGCACCCACAATGCACTGCAGCCACTTCAAAGAACAGTACCCCATAATAAATGAATGTTCCTCATAATAACACATTATTCCCGGGCCTTTTTGTCTAAATTTCTTTAATATGTCTTTAAGTATTCCATAATTAAAAGATAAGTCGTCTCATAATAATGATAATAGTCATCTATTTGGAATCCCTAAAATCCTACTCAAAATTACAAAATTGGTTTGTTACCATAAAACTGCATTCATATTTTATAAGAACCTCCTAATTGCAAAATAATGACACTGTTATTTGCGGGCTGTGCCCTAGAGTGTATTTATTTAGTATTTGGTATTTGTTTTCATCTTTTTATTATGTTGACATCAGTTTCCATATTTATGCATTCATTTGTTTGTGCTGGTCAGGAAGAGCAGAAACAGGACAATATCCTTATGGAAATACACAAAGTAATGTGAAGATAGATATGGAAACCCATGCAACTAATTAAGAATAAAGAATGAAAACACAAATTTTTTTTCCCTGCATTCACCTTAAAAATTATTTCATTTCCACATAGTGTTATTTATAAACTGTATACTGAATATATATATATAAATATATAAATATATAAATATATATATACATATATTTTTTACCAATTTATTTACCATTGCAGTACTGTAATTTTTTCCTCAGCACGAGCACCTTTGATGTTTAGGAAATAGAAATGGATGGTATTAAGGGTTTGTATTTATTTTTTTTAACAAGGTTGGTTCTGCCTGAACCTCTTGTCTGGAATGAGACGCCACTCGGTATAATGTGTTGATATTTGTCACCTTGCCCTGGTGGGTGTACACTGACGGCTGTCGCCACGGCTGCGGGCCAACATTTCCAGTGGCCAAGAAATGTGGAGGGCAGCTATTTTGGGAAGTCCTTAGACAGTGTAGGATAGATAGTGTGTGTGAGTGTGTATTGTATACTCACCAACTGTCCCGACGTGCAGCTACATTGTCTGTGCGGCATTACGCCGTGCTGGTCGGGACGCTCGCTATCTGAAAAACACAAACTGGGTACAGCACCGCGTGTGAGTTGCTGAACTAGAAGCAATCATGTGTTATTTACTTCCATTGTAAATAGAGAGTTGTTTAAACGGAGAACACCAAGTGTTTACAAACAGTGATTGTTAAAATGAGATTGAAGAAATGTTTAGTCAAGTCAGTAAATACTCAGTCATCGTTTTACAACGCTCTGATATAATTTTGCGATCTGCGTTTTAAAATGTTTTAATGCATTGAATACAGTTCCTTCTTTATAATTACAATAATTGTTTTATAGGTATTTCATCCAAACGTCGCTCTCCAGCATACAGTCAAATCTCGACAAAATTTGAAATCCTAGCTCAAAGCTTTGCCGTGTTAAAATTACAATGAGACTTAAAGATGGAGACCAGCTACTCAAAAGTTTTATTAATGAAATATTTACTCATAAGGTCTCAAATTTGTGTATTTATGTTGCATATAAAAGTATAAAAAAATACCATTGCAAGTGCCTGCTCGTAAAGAACAACGATGTCTTCTCAACCCAGTCCTTACAGATTAAAAGAATACATAAAAATGAATTTAAAATAAGAAATCTTTTAATCTGATACGCTTCACTCACTAACATTTGGAATCTAACATCGGGTCACGCACGTCCGCGTCCTCATTGAGGTGCTCACAGACCACATCCCCAAATTCCTCCTGCGCTCTGGCCTCCTCCGCTTTTGGGCTTTTCACGTCGAATACGTCCCAGCTCGGAGGCAACAGTTCTCTGTCAAACACCGTCGCCGCCAGATAGGAGAACAGCAGGATGGACGCCCCCGCCGACAGCATGCAGATGGTCCTGATGGGAGAGCGCTGGACGTAAACGTCGTTCACCAAGGTGCACCCCGGGAAATGGATGACCGGCGACAGGCCCAGCAGCGGCTCCCCGCACAGCAGCCTCAGCACGATGCCGATCAAGCAGCCCATGATGGCGCCATAGCCGTTGGAGACGCCGAAGAAGAGGACGCAGGTGAGCTGCGGCAGCATGAGGGTGTAGGTGAGGTCGGAGCGCAGCATCCACATCATCAGGACGCTGTTGTCCAGGAAGGTGAGCGACGTGCCCACCAGGCCCACCAGCACCACCGACACACGGATCACCCACTGCACCTCGGTGTCCGACGCCTGGAGGGGAGACACGGGTTGTGACCGTCAACTCCATCGACTCCATCTATCGATCAATTTATCTGTCTAGCCATCCATCCTTCTATCTATTGATCCATTAATCAATCTATCTATCTGTCTGTCTGTCACAATTAATATATAATAATACAGTACATACATACACATACAGTAACAATGTGTAAATTAATGGGCTTGAAATAGTTTCTATCTTGTCCCCTCCTCTCCTCCTCCCTCTTCTTGTCTCCCCCCATTCCCTCTTCCCTCCTGGTTTCAACCTCTCCTCGTAAAAACATTTATCGGAGCTACATGTAGCTCGCCGAGTGTTTTGTGAGGAAACTCGACCCGATTACACTGAAGTTTCCTGGGGCCGGCGCAGGGTTTAGCTCAGTGTGATAAGCTTATGCACAGTGAGCGCCAGACCGTGACTTTGAGTCGCACATCCAATCAAAACTCCTGCGAGAGGGCGTTCCCGATCGGAGTCCGGAGGGTTGCTGAGTCATGTCACCTCGCAGGAGTTGGGCAGAGCGTCGGCCTGCAGATGGACACCTAATCTCTAATACTAACCCTCGTGTCAGGGCAAAGCAGTGAAGATTCTCTCCGAGCGGTCAGGACCCGGCAGGACACTACGGTGTGATGGGATCAGGTGTCGCTGTGACGACAGCCAATCTTTCCATTCAAGTAACACAGACGAGGTTAATAGGATCGGAGGGGAACGCCAGCTCCTTCAAAGTCTCGCCGGTGTAAGAGTTAAGCCGCTGGATGAGATGTTTGCGGACTTGAGGGTTAGATTCCCGAGTGTGCTTTTTGAAGGCCGGCTGCCCGAGCTTCTGACGCATATTAATAACAATTAAAATATGTGCTTTCTTATTTTCTTTCTTACAGTGAGTTGTCAAACTGATTTTTTCACAAGAGAAACTAGAATATTATTCATATTATTAACATAGAGGGTCTAATTCAAACTTTAAAAAAATATTTTCTATGTTTTAAACATAAAGTAGTAATAAATCACATTTTTAACTTAACAATACCTATAGTTATGTTATTATATAAAGATAAATGAATATGCCTATCATTGATGTATGTATAGTTGACCTACCTATTCTGTCAATCACCTTCTTTCCTCCAACAACCAACTCCACCAATGAAGACTCATTTGGACTTGGCCGTAGGACTTGTTCACAACGCGTACTGGCTCATCAGGACTTTCTCTTCCTCCCAGGCAAATAAAGTTGTTCATTGTAGAATATGTGACTCATTAAAACGCTATAGTTGCTACGTTGTTCTCCTGTCGTGATAAAAAATAATGTTGGGAAAGGAGTTCTTGTCTTCTTTTTCCCCCCACGGAAACACAATATGGCGTAGCACTGTGGCTTAATTGGGGCTATTATTTGGGCTTGTATTATTCTATTTTTCATATGGCAGGTGCTTGGGAACCCTCAGCCCCTCTACACATGCCTGCTCTCTACTCCTTCCCCTCCTCCCCCTTTCCCCTCCTCTACTCTTCCCTCATCCACTCATCTGCCCTCCTATCCTCCCCTCCTTCCCTCCTTCTCACCTGGGTCCTCAGGATGTTCTTGTAAATGTTGGAGGAGAAGATGGAGGCCGCAGACAGCAAGGCAGAGTCGGTGGATGACATCACGGCGGCGGCCACGGCTCCGATGCCAATAATGGAGATGTAGGAGGGGGTGAGGTAGTTGAGGGTGAGGGGCAGGACCAGACCCGTCTCCCCGCGTTCGAATGGAGCCGGAGAGCCGTAGGCGGTCAGGTTCCAGTCTGAGCAGAGGAACAGCAGGTGCCAGTTATGGGATACTCTCTGGGCCAATATTGTTCCAAGCATAGAGCCTAAATGGGAAGGGATGCGCGTTGATCTGGGAACTGGATCTGGACGGTCAAAGGACTTGCACAATGCCCTATTGTCCAGTTTTATTTTCATTTGGAATGTTCTCAGGGTGATAATGTTTCACCAAAATGGAATTCAGAGAACCAACTCAATAGGTTAGCAATGTATTACAACATAGGGGAACATTCTAACTTCCTAAGAAACTGTAGAAGCGAACGGGTCAGGCTCCAGGCGGTACCACAGACAGATGGAGAAATAGACACAGACGTTAAAAAGGTACAGACAGTCAGTCAGGAGGACAGACAGACGGACAAACAGACGGAGAGAAAGACAGCAGACTAAGATGATACTGACAAGAACAAAGAAATGTATTTCTGATGAAATCCTTGTATTTCTCTTTTTTTATCTTGCTGTTTACTTATCTACTCGAGTTCCCTGTAGTCGGCCGACGCCTACCTGTGGAGGCGGCCACAGCTCCCAGCAGTATGGGAGGGATTCCCAGCGTGGGAACGATCACGGCTGCAGCGAAGCAGGTGATCTTGGCCGTGGATGAGGACGAAGCGGACAAAGTCCTCTGGTGGAAGTTCTGGAGTCCCAGGTTCCCCAAACCCTGAGAAAGGAGTGGAGAGGGGAGTGGAGGAAGGGGTCAGGCACTGTTTATCATGTGATATCTAATTTCTAGGACAGTTTCATACACATCTATCTATCTATCTATCTATCTATCTATCTATCTGTCTATCTGTCTATCTGTCTATCTGTCTGTCTGTCTGTCTGTCTGTCTATCTATCTATCCGTCTGTCTCTTCCTTCGCTCCCTGCAGCGGCATCTACATTTCCTCAAGAAGAGGAACAACGTGACATCTAATCCAAACGGGTTAAGAAGAGAATTATGTATATAAGTACATGAGGAATGCACACTTTTTGACAGTGAAAGCTTGTGTCCGTTTCTGTGTGTGTGTGTGTGTGTGTGTGTGTGTGCGCGCGTGCGTGTGTGAGTGCTGTGAAACGATTGTTCAATAATCACAATGTACAATGTTATTCTGATTAACATTGACATTAGAATCTGAAAATGAACATTCGAAAAACAAATATGCAGTGTTTCAGCAGAAATGTATTATTTTTTCATAAAAAATGTTGGCCACGTACGTCCACAAAAATACTCTTTGTGCACGCAAGTGAATGAGCCGTGTCCATGTGCCGCGCCGTGAGCAGCAGCCCGCCGGAGGGCGATTACAGATAAATTGACCCGTCTTATCCGCAAAGATATGCGGTCGATTAACATCTCGCAGAGGTCTGGATTTAAAGATTCCATCCGCGAGCTTGAGCCGAGGTACACGATCCCAAGCCGCCCGACCATCACCGACAGAGTGATGTCCTGTAGTGCAGAGGGTTCCCAACCATCGGTCCGTGGGAACACGGGAGGAAATTTTTTTCAGGCGCTTTCTGCGATCTGCTCAGCAGCGGAGAAGCAGCAGGAAACTGAGTAAATGAAATACATCTAGAGTAAAAACATTCTGTTTTATTAGCTCTGTTTGGAGAAAAGATCGCTCTGATCGGAGCTGCAGAACCGTTCCTCACATCACTGAGGGGACATATTTATTATGACTGACTTCTAATAATCATTCATGGAGTTTATGAATCACCTTACCAGCAGTAAAAAGTTATCAATCCACACCCAGGCTCTGTCTGCTTCCAGCGTGCCAACCCAGGGCGGTTGCAGCGTGTTATTGAAAGACGTCACCATGATGTCAGAGGAGGCAGGGCTCATCATGGCAAAGGGGACACACAGCCACTGTGCAGAAAGGGAATCAGGGGGATCCAAGGACATTCAGGTATCGATGTTACAGAATAACTGTAAACTAATACTCCTCGTGGCAATATGATGTCATCAGCAAACAATATGAGCAACCAATTCTGTGCATTTTTTTTTTTGCATCACAACAACTAACGATAACTCAAGATATTACCAAAATAATGAACTCACCAAGCTAATGAATATGAGAATAAGCTGTATGACGTCGGTGTAGGCCACAGAGTACAGCCCTCCCAGCAGGGTGTACGTGATGGCCACTGCAGCGGAGATCCAGATGCTCACGGTGTAAGATAAATCCAGAATAACACTCATGGTGACACCTAGGAGCACGCACACGCACGCACGCACGCACGCACGCACGCACGCACGCACGCACACACACACACACACACACACAGGCAACTATTAAATTAAAAGGTTTCTGTCTTTGCAGTTATCGCCCCTTAAAGAGTGCTGACACCGGATATCAACCCGACATGAACATAAGTCACTTGTCAAACGACGCACAGCCTGGGAGCTGCAGTGGCAACTTTCTCATTACAACGGGACAATACTGCAGTTCACCCATACATTTCAGCCCTAATCATGAAGCGCCATGTGTCTATGTCTGCAAAATTCTGAAATCAATCCAGAATTTCACAGAAAGTCAGACCCCAACGTCAGCAATATGAAAGCTATGGCTCCTATACCAGCCACACGGCCACTTCCAGTAGCCCAAGAGTGTTATAACATACATGTAGAGAGAAACACTTCATACACACACACACAAAAACATACAGTCTTTAACAAGCCTGCTCAATGTACGGTGTAGAATATAAGCTATATCCTAAGGTTTTTTTTTCGTCATTTAGAATGCAATCTTTCCTTGTCAACGTCAAATGTCTTTGAATCTTAAACCACTGGAGTGTTGATTCTACTGGAACAGAGGATCAGAGAGTCATGTGTCTCGCTGTCACCAGAGGGGGTCACCAGAAGTGGCACTGTGAGGCGTTATGATCAGGGTTCGCTTTACAATTGTTTTTATTAACACCCACTGTGTTGTCCCTCGGTTCAAGTTCAAGTCATCTGACCAATTATTCAACGTTTCCAGGCTTAAAGTCCCTGTAAAGTGAATTCAGTGATTTTGTTTCTAAACACCTCATAAATGTGAGAACGTATTTGCTGAAAACACCGGAAAAGACTGTTAACGATGTAGCACTGAAAAACAATTTCCGGAATTTTTGGGCGGGCCTAAATAGACTATATTTTAGATAGATAGATATATTTTAGATAGATAGATTTTAAGCCTATATTTTAGTGGAACACGGTAGGATGACCTCTGTTAGACTTTCTCCACCAGAGACTCACAGTAGTGTGTAACACCCTTCTACATTCTCAGGCAATAAAGGACGCCCATTTGTGACGGAACAAAGACAGCAAGACTAACCATTTGACTCTGTTTTGTTGTCTCGGCCGAAACTAAGTCAACCAATGGCTGCCCCTTTTACCCTCGTCCTTTGCCCTCCTTTTACCTTTAACCCCTTTTGTCCCCTTTTGATCAGGGCAGACCCCCCACGGAGGGCTGGTCTCTAGCCAGGTCTGGAAGGGAAATGCCCACCTGGATCATTTGCATCTGCATCTTTCATCTTTCCTTTGTATTGAGTCCGGATCATTGGGAACAAATGTCAAACTTGTGACATTATTTCTGCAGATGTTTCTATGACGAATGATCCAACTGCCATTACGATACGACGTCAATTGGCAAAGTTACCAATAATACTGTTCAAGGCGTAAACTTTCATGCTGCCAAGTTGGTGATCGACCGGAAAACCACCAAGATTACAATATCCCACTGTGCGTAAAATGAGATTAGAGATAATGTTGTCATGCCTTTTATTAGAAGGGTTGAAATTAGGGTTTTATAGTTACTAATTAGAAATTGTCTTAATAGTAAATTAATCACAAATGTTATGTTACTAAGATTATGGTTCTTAAGACGACTAATGCCTTGACCGTGTGTTTCATTTTTGTCACATAAGTTTATGTTGGTGAAATCATAAATATTTTTGAACATCGTGGTGTGTGAAGATATTAGACTTTTGTGTATATAGTAAAATTACCATCACTAGTCAGGAAATTATCAACAGCCGATACGAATCGCACGCAGTCTAGATTTTACTAAACAAGCCTGCTCGCTTCCCACACCAAAGCCTTCTCAAGCCCGCGAACCGTTCCGTCCGCCTGGGAACATTGGAGCTTGGCGGCCCCGCCCAAACCACCAACCGCTGAAGCCCACACGCCATGGATGAAAACCAGCAGCGGACGAGATGAGCGCGTGACTACCTACGAACTCCACTCGGCCCACGTAAGCTCTGGGAGCCTCTGAAACTACCAACCACGACTCAACGATCTGCAAGACTTTCAAAGGCTTCCAATTATGCTTCATGGCGACGGGCTGACGGTTGAATTTAATTAATTCCCCCTTCAGAGAAGTCAAATAGAGTTTCTCTTTTTATTATTTTCCAATGAGAGTCACATCACTTTCTACCTATTGTTTCTGAGTTAAAGTGTGTCACCATTTTTAAATCCTGAATTCATTGTTTATTGTCTTGATCATTTCTTGCCTTTACGCATTTTATTTTCCTTGTCATTTATTTGATTATTTTCATTTTATTTTATGTTTACTATTATTTCATTTGTTCAAGTAGATTAGTATGATAAAATAAATCCACCTTTTGGAAGGAGGTTGTCTGTCAGTATTCCTTAAGAGTTGGATTCAGAAGTCAATGTAAACGGCTCAACGACTCCTTATCATTCATTGACTGATTAATTACATTTGCTTACACTAATTTAAACCCATTAGCTTCTCCCAACTAAGACAACATGGGTGTGGTGCCCTTACTAGACAATTATTAATGACTATTTATTAAATATTAACAATTGAATATCAAAGTAGAGGTGAAACGCTACAATATAAATCCCAGAATTACATCTTGGGACCCTTGTACCGTCCTTGTTTGCTCTTGACCCACCAGTATATTACAGCTCACTAAATACGGTCGGGAACAGTTTGCAGGGACACCTACATGGAGGGCAACACTGGAATATAGGGTTTGGTTTGCTTGTTGGGTCACTTCATCACTCAACACCGAGACACCATCAACAGCTGCAGCTAACACTAAGAATGAATACACATCGATTATCACACACGCACGCACACACACACACACACACACACACACACACACACACACACATTACTTGCACATGTACATGTTGCATGCACACATAGACATAGAAAGAAAGAAATGTACTTAGACACATATTCCCTCTCTGTCTCTCGCACATACCCACACACATAATACACATACAATACACATACAATTACACACAAGACACACTCTTTCTCAATTTCACACACACATTTGCTCAATTTCACACACACACACACACGGGCACACACACACACACACACACACACACACACACACACACGTGTATTGTGCACATTCAATTGATCACCTACATTATGTAAAATGCACTCAACCATTGAAACATACATACTGAATATACACACCCAACACTTATACTCCACGACACTGTCTGATAAACAATGCACCAAATAAGTATGATAACACTCACACACTCAAATCACATGCATGTCTACACACACACACACACACACACACACACACACACACACACACACACAAAGTGAGGGTCTCGGTCCTACCTAGTCCAATCAGTGTCCCCGCCACCCACATGATCTCTGAGGCGAGCGCCGCCAGTGACAGAGCCGCCGTCGTCGCTTTCCCGTACTTGATGTGGAATGGATCCATCATGGTCACGTACTTCCTGTCCCTCATCGGCTGAGCGAAGAACAGGCCACCTCCACGGGCAAGAGTCAACGTAAAAAGCACGTTAGGGAGGCAACTCATGCGGAGGGGAGTCATGGAAATTTACAAAATATACCAGTGAAAGCATGACCTCATTTATGGAGACTGTTTGAAACTCAGTAATGCTCTGGTCTGCAGGTAATGAATAACTGGATAAAACTGATGAGAAAAATTCTATCTCTACCAATATTTAAGGCATATTACCCTCAATGTCCTTCCAGCTGAATACAAACCAGTGGTTCTCAACGGTTCCGGCCTCAGGATCCACATTTGCCCTGAGTCATTAAGTCATGATCCAACTATAATTTTAGATTTGTACCAATCTAATCATCATTATTGACTTAATGAACAGTGCGGTAATCCACAAACTGATGATACACCTGTCTTATCAAGATTCAAGATTCAAGAGGTTATTGGTCACATACATATACATACGCACATACATATATGCAGTGAAATGTCATGACACCCGGTGATTACGCACAATAAGCTCTATAAGCTCTTCTTAAAAATACTAAAATGTGCGTACTCAACAAGAGGGGCTCGCGCAGGCGGCCGCAAGGGGCGCTGCCACAATGCCGATTCTGGGTTCTATAATTATATAATAGAATTAATTGACTGTGCTGTATTAAATATACATTTAAATCCTCCGAAATGAAACTTACCTTAATTTACCTCCAGTACTTCTACCTTCTACCAGTACTTTATATACCTGTGCAATTGGAAGTGTAAGACAGTCATGTCTGGTGTTGCCTGACAGGTATTTGAAGACACTACGTCAGGCTACTGTCGTGGATACTGTGGGATGGTAAGAACCCTCACTGGTTTATTTCCTGAATTTCCCCCCCCGGGGATTAATGACTGGTAAAGTTATCCATCTAATGTTATCTCATCGTCTGCGGAGAGCTGTAATCAGTAATCAACGAGTTTTATACCTGAATACCCAATGCTGAAATGGGTTAATGACGGGTCACCTTGGGTTGTGTATGAAGGTTAATGGAATAAATTGATTTTTTTATCTAAAGCGCACTATGTCAAACGTGTTGCAATAGATTTCCGCCAACAACCCAATCGGCCCTAACCCTGCCAGCGCTAGTGCCTTTCACTACCCCCTGAGCTACACGGTAAACAGAAACCCAACCCTGGCGGAACCCTGTGAAATCTATATTAGTCTGGTTATTCTACAGCCAGTCTCTTACCGATGATAAAACACAAGGTAGCTGTTATGGGCATGACCGCCCAGATCAGGCCCATAGAGGGATTGTACACTGCCTCCGCTGTTCCCACGATGAAGCCTCCTCCAACCCATGTAGCTGCAGAGAGAGAGAGAGAGAGAGAGAGAGAGAGAAAGCGAGAGATGAACGGGTCCTATGAGAGGTGACATGAAAGTACGACTTGCACCTGCTTGAAACAGGATAACGAGCACAACTGACTTGTTTTAAATGAACAGTGATCTTTAAGGGGAAATCTCCCATTTCCTTTCATTGCGAACGAAACCTGATTCACTTCCTGTAGGGGCAGCAATACTTAATGGTCGTAGTAATTAAAATGGCATGGCCACATGACGTTCGCAACGCATAAAGGTTCAATGAGAATATTTGATTTTCATCACGCTCCCCTCACACACACACACACACACACACACACACACACACACACACACACACGCACACGCAGACACACACACACACGCACAAATGACGCGCACGCGCACCAACGCAACACACGCACTAATCTCGGCTTATGACTTAACAGGGTAATGTTCCACAACTCCCAAATGGCTAGACGTTTCCGGTAAAAAGACACAGTCATTGTTCCCCCCCCCCCCCCCCCTGAGATAAACGGGCGGAAAGCGCTCTTTGCGGTTCCCCGGGAGACGCACCGGTCATGGTGAAGATGCCCACCACCAGGTTGATGCCCCGGTTGCCCAGCAGCGCCATCTCCGTCTTGTCTCCCCGGAGCTTCTTTGCCTCCTTCTTGGATTTAAACGAAGCCCAGATGCCGGTGCCCAGGACCAGCAGATAGAAGCAGATCATCACCAGCACGCCGGGGACGTTGAGAGCCATGGCGGGAGTCGGTCCGTGTCGGGAACTCGGTCTGCGCGCGTCGGTATCCGTCCGTCCGTGTCCGTCCGTGGAGAGTCTGCCGCGGAGTGAGAGAAGCGCCGCGAAGCTGGGGCGCACCAAACCACACCAGACCACACCTCACACGCACCTTGTGCCAAGTCCCATTGTCGCCAGGGAGGAGAGAAAAAAGGCCCGACCGACCGACCGACCGACCGACCGACCGACCGACCGATCGACCGACCGACGTCCGACGCGCCGCACAGACGCAAAAAAAAAAAAAAAAAAAAAAAAAAACCGAAGTAAAGGCGACTAACGGCGTCGTGATGACGTCAGATCCTCGCCGCACGGCGCGCGTCTGCGGCGGTCTCCGCACGCGCGGCGGATCAGCGCGGTATGCGGCGCATTTTTTTTTTTTTTTTTTTTGAATTGTTTTATTTTTAGCTTTCGCTCAGAAGCCGCGCGGTACGCACATTCTTGCCCTTGCCCAAGGAGAAATGCCTGCGTTTAATCCGCGCGGCTCGGCCCCGACTGCAGCCTGCTGGAGGGACGGCGGGACGGCAGGCTGGAGGAGGTCTGCGCTCACATCACCGCGCACGAAGCGACGGGATGCGCCGTCGTACGGTTACGCACCAACCACCACCCCCCCTCATACACACACACACACACGCACACACACACACACACACACACACGCACACACACGCACACACACACAGAATTGAAATCCATATTTAATTATCAAAGTGTATATTCCTCGCAAGGCCAGACAAAGTGACCTAGTTGCCAGCACCAAGGTGCCCACCATCTCTAGGACATATATTATGTAGTCAGACTTATAAATAGATAAAAAGGTTTGCGTTTCATAAAAAAACGTGTGTGTGTGTGTGTGTGTGTGTGTGTGTTTGCGTGTGTGCGTGTGTGCGTGTGTGTGTGTGTGTGGTAGTTTCCTGGTAGTCAAGGTCAACAACAGATGATGTTTTATCTTGCTTCCAATCTGTCACTGAGCCAGAAACGCAGGCAGACAACACTTGCTGATAATAATAGTAGGCATAATAATAATATTAATAACAATAACAATAGCCTTTATTTGTATAGCACTTTTCATACGGAACATGCAAGTCAACGTGCGCAAGTCAATTCAATATAGAACTGCTCATACCACATCTACAACTACTACTAATAACCTTTATTTGTATAGCTCTTTTCAGACACATGCTTGAAAATAAATCGATCTG
The DNA here is from genome assembly GCF_960531495.2 of Zeus faber. Lineage (NCBI taxonomy): Eukaryota > Metazoa > Chordata > Actinopteri > Zeiformes > Zeidae > Zeus > Zeus faber. The sequence continues at coordinate 9,616,997 of NC_137202.1, read as the reverse complement.
TAAGACGATTTGAATACTAAAAAAAGAAAATAAATACTACAACTATTCATACTATTACTCCTAATAATAATAATAATAATAATAATAATAATAATAATAATAACCTTTATCTGTATAGCACCAATATAGTATAGAAAGGTATGTGTTTGGTGTTTTAAAAAAAGTATGGTGTGTTTATTTTGTGTACCTAAAGGTTATCAGGTATCTTATCAGTAAGTATTTTATCTTATCAGTAGAGATCAGGAAAGTTCTTGTCTTTTCGTACTCAAAGTGCTTTACATTGATATAAGGCAATCATTAATAATAAATAATAATAATAACAACAATAATAATAATAATAAAAAAAATAATAATAACAATAATAATAATAATAATAATAATAATAATAATAATAATAATACAAGTTTATGTTGTTATTTGTAGTTACTGTATGTAGTTCTACAGTTTCTATAGGATCAGAGTGACACAAGCAGGCCTCAGGCTGCACACACGTGAAACTTAGACTCATGGTAATGTAAGATCTTATGGCATTAGCAATGTTAATGAATATGTCCAGTAACGAGAGCAGCCGAAAGAAAAAGAAGAAGAAGAAGAATATTGAGTCCATACCTTCATACCTGTCAACGCTAAAATAGCCTGTGAAATACATTTAGAACATGAGTAAATCATAGGTCTATCACATATCATACAATATGATATATCACTGCAGTATATGGTTTAAACAGCTGTGGCTCCCAGATAGGGGTAAACAAAAGGTACAAGCCTTGATCTGTAATGAAAGTGAATGTTCACCCTGGCAAATAAAATTTCAGTTTTCTCTCCGGCCACTCGATGCTGGCCAGGCACTCTTTCTCTCCAATGTACATGATGGGGTGTTCCTCTCTATTTACCTTTTGGGTCAGGATGGCCCCGAGCCCGCCTCGGACGCATCCGTCTGCAGGATGAAGTCGGGGGGCCCGCCAGCACTGGTTCAGTGCCGAGAGGCTGTGGCAGGGTCTTGAAGGCCTTGTCCGTCTTGGGGTCCATTTCACCTGTTGCGGTTGTCTGTTCGGCAACAGAGCATGGAGAGGTGCAGCCAGCATGGCAAAATTGCGTATGAATTGTCTATAATACCCCATTAAGCCCAAGAAGGTCCTTACCTTACCTTACCTTCTCTGCCGGAGCCTCACTAGCCCCCTCCCGATTGCGTGTCCAAGGTACTCGACCCCTTCCAAGCCCAGCTGACACTTGACTGACACGGGCTGGCCACCAGCCGCACTCATAGGGAGCAGCGCCAGCGGCTGCTGTACCGGGCTTTCGGAGCGGTGAGTTGGCATGCCGCACACTGCCTACAATAGTCCTGGACTGGCAACCGAACGGCGTGCCAGCAGAACCGTGCCAGGACTCCCGAAGTGTGCCCCCCCAACAGGTGAGAGTGAGCGGGAAATAGGAGCTGGGAGATACACGCTCGAGGCACAAGCACCTGGTTAACTTTTGCCCCTCCTCCCTGCATCACGCGATACAGTGGTCCATTCATGATAGCGGAATGGGGATTAGCCAAAGCACACGGTTGTAGGTTCCCCCCTCAATTATCTGGACATTCTGGAGCGCATTGGGTGGGGCTGGGGTCCTCCCTCTGGCTGGAGGCAAACTGGCCTCTGATCGGTCTCCTGGTGCCACCGGGGGGAATTCTGGGGACAGCTCACCGAAGCCGACCTCCTCCAGGGCGGGAGGAGTTTCCCGTTGTTCCTCCAAGGCCGTCTTTAACACAGTAAGGTTTACACCGGTACGTTACACAGACGTCTGTTGAGCAGTTTTTGCATTTAACCTGACACGCTACTCCCACCTTATATCACCTTACCGTATATCAGTTAATATGTTGACGAACATAAGCCGGTTTTCGACATTTGCACTTCGAACACGTTTCGAAAATGGGATTTGAATGTATAAGAAAATCCACAATTCCTTAACCATAAGATCAATACTTTAATGTCAACAACTCAGTTACCAGGCAGGGCGCTTATGATTTGCATCCGCGCCGAAATCGCTATCTGCCTTTCGTAAAGGTCGAACAGCTTTCCACCGGGCAGGCTGCAGTAATTGTCCTGGTGTGAGAGAACACGCACACACACATCCATCTGCTCCTCCCATGATGCAAAGCGATGAAGCCCGTGCTTCTTTACAAAAAACAACACGCATTGTGAGTTGAGCTGGCAGCGGTCCAACAGGAGTCTCACTCCGCTCACGGTTCCCCCCCCCTCCAGCGCCAGCCGGCGACTGGGCTACGAAGCTCCTTCTTCGGCCTCATCCAGCGGATCCCCCGAGGCGAAGGATGCGGCGCGTCCGCCCTCTGGCGAACCCGCCGCCGCGCTGCGGCGATCCACGTCGACTTACAGTGGTAGGATTTATGTCCCAAACACACCCGGTCCCTTGGTAAGGTGGAACAAAATAAAGTAAACAGCCGCTGCCATTACGGCTAATCGTCGGTCAAGGTCAGTCGAGCAGCCTGTTTAGCCTGGGCAGCACGTACGGCACTGTAAACAATCATTACATTGAGCTATGGGGCGGTGGAAGATGTGACATCAGACCAAAACTCAAAAGATAAATATTCCAGACACCTCATATTAGGAGTCATTTACTGAGGCTACACATTTTCTGAGTTTCCCTCGATGATACAATCTGAAATGGATAAGTTATAATATTCCATTGCCGAATATGGCCAACCATGTGCTCATGTATTGCTGTAGGTATTTATTCAACCTGTTGAAGAGATATGATGTTTTTATTTTTTTTAATTTTTTTATCAACAATCCACTGAGAAACAATGGATAGAAAAAACCCCCCCAAAAAAACAAAAGTGTTGATTGATTCAACAGCAGGTCCGGCTGCGTCGCTACAAAAGGCCAGAGCGCCGTCGGTGAAGAGTTAGCGATACCACACACTGCAGCCAATCTAGCGGCAGCTTGTTATCAAGTTTAAAACCATTGTATGCATTCAAAGCAGCCGATAAGTACACCGGATTTAACGAGGTGCATGCAGGTCCACAAATATATCCTGGAAGAAGATAAGAGCAACAGCCTCGTCTGACCAGTGCAAGCATTTACTGAGACATTTAAAGAAAAGTTAAAAAAAATTCCATTCGGCTCAAGTTTTATGTAATTGCTTATGATGCTTCTCAGGAATTATAATGTTGTCGCTGTACATATACATGGCCCGTGAATTGTACAAGTTCCAGGGGGAAACAAATGAGTAGCATGTATTAACAGCTAATAAAAACCTATAGGAAAGCTTATTAAAAAAAAAGGGGTGGCGGGGGGGAGAGAGATTAGAAATTCTGCCAATAGAAATAATCTTTCTCACAGAAGGTTTGTTATTTGGCGGCAGGAATTTGAAGCCATACTGTGTTAAAATTCCATCGCTAATCACCCTAAAGTAGTTTTACAGCAAAAGCCCATCAAGTTAAAAAAAAACAAAAAAAAACGGCGAAACGCCTCCTGTCTCTGGCCTGCCCCGTCTCCCCCGTCTCCCCCCGTCTCCCCTTGTCCATCGAATAATCACAGTTCTTGTACCACCGTGTTTTAAAGTTTGCGTGAGCGAGCGAGGGAGGGAGGCCCAGAAAAGAAGCATGAGCGTGAACAAACCGCAGGGGCTGAAACTCGCTGGCAAGACAGTGTCTCACTGTTCCCTTGCTTAGGCAAGGTTGTTTCACGCTGTTTTACCCCAAAACAACAGCTTTAAATAAACCTGACCTTCACCAGCATGATCGTTAGCCCGGACGAACGAAACGCCGGCAGTTTGAGCGACACGTATATTGAGACTCCTTCTATGGCTCAAGACAGTTTGATCCAAAGTCAGGATTCTCTCGCTCCCTCCGTGGCGGCGCCCCGCCGCCGGTGCAGAAGCGGCCGCGTTGTTCCTGTAAACAACACCAGAAAAGGGTAAACCCTGTTCAGCGGGCGCCGCTCCACACCACTATCAGCTCGCCGCGTGCAGATAAGCCGCCCCGCTCCCATGGCGCTCCCGGACAGAAACGCAGCGCTTCCTCGAGAGGCGCCGCGGGGTTTTTCCCCCGACAGAAAAAGGGACACATGCAAATAAATGCAACAGCACAGACGGGACCGCGTCGATCTGACATCCAGAGCGCAGACGCGGCTTTGGATCCGTCACGTAGCCAGTTCTCACAGTGGAACGTATTGAAAGTGGAGAACAGTGGTTTTCTACGGCGGCCTGCGTTCCCTCGCAGGAGCCCGGCGGCAGTCAAAGCGTGTGAGTGTGTGTGTGTGTGTGTGTGTGTGCGGAAACAAAGGGAAAAATTGAGTGCATCTGAATGTAACTTGAGGAGAGACAGGGAAGAGGTATACCCTTCTGAGAAAGGGAGGTAGGTCAAATTTCTGCTCTTAAGAAATTCATCAGCGGCTGGAAAAGCCACTTGTAAAGTTACCGAACCGTTCCTGTTTGGTCGAAAGCCTTTCCGTTAAACACGGCTAGATGAACCGCGCCGCCCTCATTGACTCTGTACGAAACGGGTTTTTAATGGTGCTTGAATTTCAACGCACAGCGTCCGCATTTCTTTTCTGGATTTCACGTGACAGTCGTTCCATTCTCGCGGGGTGAGTCAATTCACATTTACGGGGGGGGGGGGGAAGAAAAAAACAACCTCTGACACACTTCCTGAAAGGAAACCCCTGGTACATGTGACATCAAAGCTGCTTCTCTCATCTCCTGATCTACTGAGACGGCATCAAACATTACACACACACTGAAACATCTGGAGGAGGAGCAATAAAACTAATTGTAGTAGGGCAGAAGCAGCAAACCTAGAGCGACTCTAAGGTCAAATTGGTGTTTTAATTTGGGCTTGTTAATAATAATAATAATAATAATAATAATAATAATAATAATTACAACAATAATAATAACAACAACAACAACAACAATAATAATAATAATAATAATAATAATAATAATAATAACAATAATAATAATAATATAATAACAATAATAACAACTGAACTTCATTGTATTTTTTTTTATTTTACCATGAAAGCCCTACCGGCAAAATATCTATGCAACAGAAATTCATTTTGGTAGGATTCGATGAACCACCGAGCCCTGCATCAAGTTCCTTTTTCGAGACGCTCCTCAGCCGCAGCGAAGGCCGTGCATCGCCGGCTGTGTTGACAGTTTGAGAGCAGCAGCTGCCGCGTAATGAGGAAACACAGTAATGCTGTTGATGATCCTGGAATCCGAGTATCGCGTGACCGTCAGGGGCACAAGGAGCTGGGCAGTCACGACTCCACTGTCACTCCTGTCACCGTTAACACGTCCAGGGACCCCCGGTGAATGAGATATCGCGCCGCTTTGACGCACGCCAACAGAAGCGGAATGCCGGCGTTTCGCGTGCGCGCTGACGTCTGCAACGAAGCCGTGCCAAAAAGATATAAATAAATAAATAGAAGTCTTGTTGGTTAATGTAAGGCACGTGTAACAGCACATTCCTCAGCGAATTATTTTGGATGCCGGGACCCATGGAAATTCCTTTGCGGACCCCCAGGAGGCCGCAGACCTCAGATTGGAACCGCTGCGTTATAAAACAGGGGTTTAATGGCTCTCTGTTGGGTTCAAAACTCCAGATGAGGCCACAAAGTAACTAGAGATTGAGAGCTGGTGCAGAGAGTCCACAGTAATGAGCAGGACATGAAAAACTGTAGGACGTAATCTACAGTCAGACAGGGGGAAGTGGGACGGGTTTCAAGCGGGGCTGAAGTGCAACGGGCAGATGGAAATAGTTTGTAAAATCTGTCTGTGATTTTTAAAGCACTTTGTGAGGTATGTAAACACCATCTCGTGGCCCCTACTTTAATATCGAGGAAGAAAATATTTCTGCTGACGATTTCATCCTAAACACGACACCCAGGGGCATTTATGTACGGGCATTTCATTGTATCGTGTCAGATGTCACATTTTGGGGCGAACATTTTTCAGCCAAAACACAAAATACCCCGACTGTTTACATTATGAGAGATTAGCGGGACCGCTATTTCTTTCATGGGCACCAGCAACTGAGCGCTGGGCCATCTGTCCGCAAACCACACCAGGCACTGACCTGTGAGCAGCTTAATATGGTTTGCCACAATTCTTTTATTTTTAGATATACCGAGTCATATCTCGTTACGGGAAAGCTGAATGCACCGAAATAGGATTTGAGTTATTAAAAGAACTACTCATGCGTCTCTTTCATCTATCTTTGTCCAGAGCGAGATGACAAGGTTGATACCAATTTCATCCCCGTGTCCAGTACGGAGATAGCAATGGGCGACTAAGCTCAATGCAAGGCTGCAGAGGGAAGCAACGAGCCTAGCGGCGGTGAAATTGGGGGAAATACACCACGGGAGCTGGGCGAGGACGAAATCGGTATTGACTTTCTCAAACGAATCTGGGTACAGAGAGAAAATAAAAAAACGAGGCGTATCCCTTTAAACATGGCGGCGTCTGCAATCCACAGGCCAGTTTCTGAGCCTGCTCAGGTTCACTGGGAGGTCCAATTCTTATTTCCCATGTTCTTGAATGGTTTCCAATTGGAAACCTTATGCTTTCCATCTCGGTTGGGATGGGGGTCAAATAAAAAAAATGCCGCTGAGGGACGTGGCGAAGGGGAATGAGCCGAACGTCTGAAAGAGGCGCAGTTGTATTTTTCGCTCATGTGTTTACGTTGTGTTGTTCTTGAATGCAGAAGACACGTTAATCGTCACCGTCTGTAGAGTGTCGAACGACTTTCCGATTGGACTCCAGCATCCATCCCAACAGCTGAGCACATAAATAGAACCAAAAGCCGCCTCCTATGGCCGACCTTGCCGGACGGACATCACCCGTCATCATCAACACCACAGGCAACTCGGCCCCGCCCACTGCAGACCGTCTGGCCCAGGTGATAGGCTGGCTGACCTTCAGCGTCGGGCTTCCAGCCATCGGATTGGCTATTTACATTCTCACGCATCAGTCGGCAGGTTGGTCTGAAGAAGCCTTGACTGGAGCATAAACATCAGCGTTCCTCACACAATTACAATCGTTTTCATTCTCCTTCCTTCGAAATGTTTTTCTTTTTTTGTTAGAGATGAACACACAGGTCGGACAGTGTGTGCGGAAAAGTTAGGGAAACAGACTGAGTACTGTTAAGCAAAAAGGACAAAATAAATCCATTTCTCCAAGAGCACAAGAGTAGTTCAGTATTAAGTGTGAAGTTGTGCTTCGGTAGTGTTCTGACTAGTGAGTCATAGGTGTTAAAATAAGAGTTATTACTCGTACTTTTAGCAGTAAAATGTGCTGTACAGTACACAAGGGAGATGAAATCCCCCTTTTATAGTTGTATAAAAGGCTGACCTACTCTTTATACGAGTGCAGGCCATTTGTATAATATTCAAATAGTTAATGCTTATCCTTTCCAATGCCCATTGGACACATAACACTACATATGTTATTAACATGCATTTTTCCCCCCCAAAAGGCGACAGAAAGATTCCCATCCACATCTTTAGTCTCCTGATATCGGACGCCCTCAGTTTCTTTGGGAGGCCGCAGGCAGGAGGAGGCTTGACCGTCACTTCCGCTGACACCGCCACCCTCATTTTCTACTTTGGCATGGTCTCCAATGTCACCTTCATGCTCTGCATAGCTCAGGAACGCCATCTCCTGGTGGCGTACCCGCAGTGTCACGGCTTCAACAGCAGTCTCAGGCGGTCTGCGTTGGTTTCTCTGGTGATCTGGGCGATTCCGTTTGCTGTCGTGGCCTTGGCCGGCCTGGGCTACTTCTTCTGGTTCTCCGTGGCTCTACTGGGGCCCTCCCCCCTCTTCCTGTTCTTCACCGTGGACTCCTGGAGAGCTCTGGTCTGCTGTCCACCTTCCCCTGCAACGCCGGAGAGGAGGAGAATGGCATGGGGGCTGGCGGTCATCTTGGCCCAATACAGCCTCCTCTACTTGCCCTTTATTCTCAGCATTCTGCTGGAGTCATTAGAGGCCGAGGTGCCCTACCTGGGGCTAGTGTCTCACCTGCTGCTCTACCTCGGCCCTCTGGTGGATCCTTTAATGTACATATTAATGACTCAAAGCCCCAGACAGGTCCTGGAGGCCCTGCCATGCTGGAAGAAAACGCCGCCCACCGTACACACTGTGGCTGAAACAGTGGAGACACGACTCTAGAGGACATAGTCTTTTGTGTGAGAGACCCAGTAGTTCTGCCTTCCTAAGTCCTTGTTCCAGGACAGCCTGGCAATGGGAGGGACCCAGGGGGATAGACAATATATCTCTGACCAATTAGGAAGAGAGGCTCAAAATCTCTGAGCAATCAAGGAGAAAGCCCAGAATGTCTGACTAATCAAGAAGAGACACATGGGAGGAGGTAAGACACAGGCAAATATCAAACCATCTGTGCCTAGGGGTTGGGAAGACAAGTATCTCTTTGTTCCTTCACATGAATATGGATATTTTCATGCAATTTAATCAAATCAAAAATCATAGTTATATCCGCTTTAACGTTAACGTTGTTCCACTGAATTACATCTTATCAACTTAAATAAGCCTGAATGTCCTTAATGTGTCATTGAATAAATAATTACTATGTTGCATCAGTGTCATTTTAAACTCAAGATTGTACAATCGGGACAAAACACACATGGGTCTTCTATAGGTGTTAAAAAGTTCTTTAATAACTTTTCAGAGGGTACAAATCTGTACAGCTCCACGGGGTACGGGGGTGGGGTGGGGTGGGGTTAACAAAGTGTAAAAGGTCTCAGGGTGTTTGAGCTGAGGTTCACGGATCTCATAGATCACTGTGCAGCGACTATTTTACTTCGAGCAGAATCACTTGCTATTGTCCAAAGGAGATGGATGCCATCTGTGAAGGAACACCCTCTTACAAAATAACATTTATACGGAAATAATGTAAACCAAGTGTTGAACAATATGGAGCCGTTGTCCTTAAAAATACATAGTCTGAAGCACGCCATGGAATGATTACTGATTTCCAAAGAGTCACGTGTTAGAGAAGATCCCATTTAAGGTACATTAAGGTACAAAGTATTATTATGAGTGAAGCCAATTTTTTGGACGAAGAAAAATAAGCTTGTTGATAAAATAAACGGTATAAATAAACTGTTGATTCACAGCATGTGTTGAATAAGAATCAATCAGCGATTTCAAGGACAGAACACAGGAATCTTGTGGAGTTTCGGAAACCTCACCAACTTCTGTCTGTCTGTCTGTGTGAGGCAACAGAGACAGAAAGACAGACAGAGAGAGAGAGAGAGAGAGACGGTAGAAAAAACAGTGCAGTCTTCAGTGAGCCAGTTACAGTAAAAATCAGGCATACTCCCCAGGGGGTGCTGACAGTGTGTGAGTGTGTGGTTTGTATGAATGCACATGGCAAAAACAATACGATTATTCAGAGATCCAGCATATTCTTCAAGCTCCATTTTACAATGAAATTATATTTTATAACTTGCTGCAAATTACCTCCATTCCCTGTTTTCATGGCCAAACGACCAATTGACACGCTAAACTAAATGTTTGATATTGTTCCTAAATAATTGTTTCGGGAAATCAATTCTTTGTGTTTGAGTAAGAATAGTCATTTTGTCATGAAGGAGGAAAAAAGTTTGTTGGAAATGAACTTGTGGTCCAGTGAGTTTCTCACAATACAAACACACTGGAGTTTTACTGTGCATGTGTGCGGTTGCCCAGATGGAAGCTTCACGGTACTAATTATAATATACAAGAGTGCACACACACACACACACACACACACACACACACACACACACACACACACACACACACACACACACACACACACACACACACACACACACACACACACACACACACACACACACACACACACACAAAATGAAAGCTCTCACCCCAAATTAGAAACAGCAATAAAAAAAAAAAATAAAATAAAAAAAATAAGTACGCCAGAGTTCTACAGAGTATCAAACAGTTCGTCAGAGTGTTGACTGTATTAGAAAATGCAAAAAACTGACAGTGTGAAAAGAAAAACATTTCACCACAAAGTCTGTTTGGAGTCCTGAGTTCATCAAACACAAAGTAAACCAGATTAAACAGTCTGAATAATCTGCACAAAACACAGATTTAAAAAAAAAGATCAAAGCAAAAAAACACTTTTTACAATTTCTGGCTTGTAAAAAAAACGACTCAAGGTGAGTCGTTGAGAGTGCGTCTCCTCTTGAAAATAACATCTATGGGTGTTGAGGGTTGGTGATAAATAAAGAACTTCTGTAAGAACATACAAGGTGTGGTTCCCAAATGACATGGGAGAATGAAATGAGATGACAGAGCAGTGTCAGAGGCAAAGTTATATATAAACTACTATGTGTGTTTTAAAAATGTATATCGGACATTTTGTTTTTATTTATAACTGCTGTAAGTAAAAAAATAGAAAGGTAAAGAAAATGTCCCACCCTTCCTTTCAGCCTGTTGGGTACGGGTCCAGAAATGAACACACACACACACACACACACACACACACACACACACACACACACACACACACACACACACACACACACACACACACACACACACACACACACACACACACACACACACACACACAGGTGATTAACATTGCTCATCTTGCTCGAATGGCACCTGTCAAGGGGTGGGATATATTAGGCATCAAGTGAACGGTCAGTTATTGAAATTGATGTGTTGGAAGCAGGAAAAATAGGCAAGCGTAAGGATCTGAGCCACGATGACAAGGGCCAAATTGTGACGGCTAGACGACTGGGTCAGAGCATCTCCAAAACGACAGGTCTTGTGGGTGCAGTGGTTAGTACCTACCAAAAGTGGTCCAAGGAAGGACAACCGACAGGGTCATGGGCGCCCAAGTCTAGCCCGTCTGGTCCGATCCCACAGAAGAGCTACTGTAGTACAAATAGTTGAAAAAGTTCATGCTGCTATGATAGAAAGGTGTCAGAACACACAGTGTATCACAGTTTGCTGTGTATGGGGCTGTGTAGCCACAGACCGGTCAGAGTGTCCATGCTGATCCCCGTCCACTGCCGAAAGCTCCTCAATGGGCACATTAGCGTCAGAACTCGACCATGGAGCAATGGAAGAAGGTAACCTGGTCTGACAAATCAATCTTTTCTTCTACGTCTATGGATGGCCAGGGTTAGGGTCCAATCCAAAAGAGCATCTCTGGGATGTGCTGGAACAACAAGGCTGATCCATGGAGGCCCCACCAGACAACTTACAGGACTTAAAGGATCTGCTGCTCACGTCTTGGTGCCAGATACCACAGGACACCTTCAGAGGTCTTGTGTCCATGCCTTGACGGGTCAGAAATGTGTTGCCGGAACGAGGGGGAGCTGCACTATATTAGGCAGGTGGTTTTAATGTCGCAGCTGATGGGTGTGTGTGTGTGTGTGTGTGTGTGTAATATATTTATATATATATATGGGATGAGTTGACCGACGACCATTATGTTCAGTGTCAACGTGACGATGTGTCTTCATCCCTGAGAGCTTGGAGGCATGATGGTAACGACGCAGTGCCTTGCTCAAAGGCACCTGAGCAGGTCGCTGAGGAGAGGGAGGGGTGTATGTTTGGTAGGGGATGTTTGCCTTTGGGCTCCTGTGGAGATTGTCTTCCTATTCTATCGCCATCAAGGTCAGAAAGTAGACAGTGCACACACGCACACAAACGCACAAACGCACACACGCACACACACACACACACACACACACACCACAGGCCACAAGGTCCATTCTTCTCAGAAAACAGAGGGATGTGAGCAGAAATAGACTGAAAGTGCCTAAACGCCCGAAACCCTCAGTTTGTTGCTACTCTGAAAGCCATTTGGCTGGTAAAACAGGAAACGTGGCCTTCCAGCCACGTCTCGTTTGGCTGACTTCAGAGTGGCATTGAACCAACCAACAGGAAATGCTTCATGGCCCAGAACGGACACTCCAATCCGAAAACGGACTCTCAGATCCGGGTACCGCCTCTGCATCTCCCTGCGGGCGGACGGGCAGGCAGCTGTGTGAGCGCCCCCTACCTGCGGGGCTGGTAGTGGGGGTTCCGTGGCAACGGGGCAGGGCTGGAGGAGGACGGTGAGACAGAGGCCAGTGAGGCCAGCGAAGCGGAGGCGGCGGCGTCCTCGCCCTCCTCCAGCTGCCCCCCACCGGCGTGGAGCTCCTGGCTGACGCTGGACTGCAGTGCGGCCGGCGTCAGCCACTCCTTGGGCAGGCAGCTCTGCAGGAAGGGCACGCAGGAGCTGAAGTATGCCAGTCTGTTGACCCAGCGGGGAATCTCCCTGCCGCACAGGATCTGGACGGGAAGGAGCGGATGCACAATGACTTTTTATTATTCTGGAAGAATAGTCTGATCATTTTAAGATGTATGGTACCTAGTCATATAAAGTTGCTTTATTTAGTCGTGTTCATGGAGATTAGAGAGAAAACAATACAATGTGGCGGACAATTACAGAACCACAATTCACACAACACAACCAGGTTTAATCAGGTTAAAAGTGTAGGTATATCCGCAATTGCAACTTGGAAGTAGAAAGAGAGATGGAAGCAGAGATAGAGAGGAGGAGAAAGAACAGCAGCGGAAGAGATAAGGAGAAGGAGATAGAGAAATGGAGGCAGGGCTGGAACGATGGATGAGCAGACAAGAAAGATGAAGGCGGCGATTGAGGCCGAGATGGAGGTGGAGATAGAGTTGGAGATCAGAGAGATAATCCAGACCTGTACCTCTGACAGGGTGGAGGAGAAGTGGTTGCAGTTCTTGTGCATCAGATGATAAGCATTTCCTTTGTATTCCTTCCCCATTTCCTCTACGATGCGTTCCACGTCTTCCTCTGTGAAGTCCGTGCTGCCCAGAACGATCGCTTCTCTACAGGAAGAGAGAGAAGCACACTTCCTGTGTCAATGCTGAGCAAGACATTTTATCACCATCTGTACCGTCCGTACAGTACCTTGTGTTCTGTGACTGAATGTTGTGTTACAAAATGAAGTTCACAAAGTCAAGAACACCTAAATAATAAATACCAGGACGGGCTCTTGTTTTGCCCAAAATATGGAGGATGCATCAGTTGCAACCTGGAATGACCCAGATATCTCGCCATGCATTTCAACAACAGTAGAAGGGAGGAAAACCTCACTGAGGTCATTTCTAAAATCGGTCACAGATAGGTTTGGAAGTTGGAAGTGCTGAATTTCTTTAGTGTACATTTTCTGGCACCGCAGAATTATTTGAAATAAGATTATTTAACACTATTTTGAACTCCATTCTGCCCCTTCGAAAAGGTCAACACGGCAAAGTTGTCAACCAACCACCAAGGTTGAACTCGATGTGAAAATTAGCTATGATTTACTTTGCGACCGGAATGAACTGATTGTAACGATCGCATTTCAATGAATTCAATTCAGTGTGAAATTTCACTGTCACACGAGGGCCTTGGGCTGCTGTTGGCCCATATTTTATGCCAAGATTGAGTATCTTTGAATTCCATATTTTCCATACTTTCACACCATAAGATTCCAATCAAATGGAATGAGGCTGAATTACTGCCTTCATACTAAAAAGTTTATTTCATATGAGAGAGAGAGAGAGAGAGAGAGAGAGAGAGAGAGAGAGAGAGAGAGAGAGAGAGAGAGAGAGAGAGAGAGAGAGAGAGAGAGAGAGAGAGAGAGAGAGAGAGAGAGAGAGAGAGAGAGAGAGAGAGAGAGAGAGAGAGAGAGAGAGAGAGAGAGAGAGAGAGAGAGAGAGAGAGAGAGAGAGAGAGAGAGAGAGAGAGAGAGAGACCTGCGTCCGGCCTACTGCACCTCTGCGTTGATCTAGTTTTGCTTTGCCTCTCTCTCCCAGTGCCAGAACTCAAACTCAGTACATACACGACACAATAGGTTTAAGGTATGCGGGGTGTTGGCGGGCATGGGGGCCCCACCGGCTCGCCTACGGGGCGGGAGGTTCTGGCGGGGGGGTCGGCACGGGACCTGGCACTGGGACTGTGCTCCACACCTGGCTCCCACGGCCCAGGTTCTGCGCTTGCAGCTGCATCTTATGCCTGCACATGGGGGTGAGTTGTATGTGTGTACTTCAGGTGTACAGGGTCTCCTCACGCTCTTTGGGTCTGGTTTATGCTCCTCGGGGCCACGTGTGGGTGTGTAACAAAAAAGCTTGCTATCTTGCCATCACACAGGACAGAGTTATTGCAGCAGTTCTTGACGATTAAAGAATTAATAAAGAGTGTCATTGCAGGTTGAGAACTTGAACTTCACTTGCAGACTAAGTCTGTCCTGGATGCAATAAACAAATACTCTTTGTTATATGCCAAGCGTGATGAGATGAGATGAGATGAGATTCAAGAAGTAGTGAAATGTCTTGCACCCGGAGATTATGCACAACAGTTACTGAACCAAACATAATAGATTACCTTATTCCTAACAAACTAACTCACTGAAACAAAGTTCCTAAAACATAATGCAGTTAGTGATTAGAATAACATAAGTAAAATAAAAATAAAATAAGACTAAAAATGTAATACAGAGTGGGGGTACAAAATAGAAGTAAAGGGAATAGAGTTATGTATATGGGATAGGCTATTTGTATATAGAGATGAGATGACTAACACAGCATCACCGACATCAAGTATGCAAGGATAAACAACGAACCTTTCTTCAACTTCTGCATTCAGACTTCATCTGATGAATTTCACAATGGCACAGTGTTCTCAACAGAGATTCACCACAGATTCGCCAAAGTTATGAAAGACAAAACACCAGTACATTTGAGAAAAGTGAACAAGGGCTTACGCACGTTTGTACACTGCTTGTAGTCACAAAAAAGATATTGCAAATTGTTCTTCTTGTACGCAGGCTACAGTCCAGACCGTTAGGAAGTGTTGGTGACAGGAAGCTCACAAATGGAGCCAACAGAATTGTCGTTCACACACAAAACCCGCAGTTCAGAATTACAACTCACAACAGAGAAAGTTGCAGCCCCACGGACCACAAAGACACGTACTGTAGGTCCCATTGGTATTCACATACCGATGTAGGAATCTCAACACAAACAGAAGTTTAACAATGCTTTAAATTATGTGCTCAGCTTGCATTACAGTCTTATTAGTGGTGAAAAAATATATAACTATCAATGCTGACGTTATCAGGTCGGGAAACGCATGTAAAAGTCATGAAGACGGCATTGTCAACCAAAATAGTCAACGTTCGCGGCGAAACAGAGAACTGAGTGTTACGTCGGTGACATGAGGATGGTAATGAAGCTCAGCCTTTGGGAAGACCAAATTTGACATCTCACCAAAGGACAATCGTACTCAATGAGGATGCCGACAGCAAACCATCAGGACGACTGTGTGGATCTCACAAGTACAAAGACCACGGTCGCTGCACAGAGATCACACGTGGAGGTACAGAGAACGAAACCGACATGAAACAAATAATTTTTTTGTCGTGAAAATCACCAATTATATTACATTAGAACTTGATCGTTGGTTGAGGTCACGTTGAAATGGGAACGTTTCGTATGTATTGTCGTCCAAGTTTAATTCACACCAATCTACATTTGTATCAAGAAATATTGATACAACTTTACAAGTTCATCGAAAATGTAAGAAAACTGGCGTTATATTGAGAACATGTGCACTTTATAACATTATATAACCTATAACCTATATAATGTTATTATAAATATATAATGCTATATAAATCCCCGGTTCGTCTCCGAGTGGTCGTAAAAACCTTTATTTTTTTTTTTTTTAACTCATGCTACATTGCTAGAAAAATTGTAACTACATACTACTTCCCTAAAACAAATGAACTGGACCCTGTCTATTGCTGCCTGCAGCTACATTTATTTGGGGTGCAGCCCCGTTGTTATTGTTCCGGGAAAATTCTCGTAATTTTTAAATCTAAAACTATCTGGATCACAACATCAGCAGAACCCACAAACATGTGCCCTGTTTGAACCAGTATGTCACAAACACCTCATGGTTCAATTTTCATCCAAATTGATCCACATATGGAGGAGAAATAAGCAAAAAAAAACAACCAAATTTGATCAATATCACAAACAGGGTCCAACGCATTTCACGCCAAAATATGTCCTAACTGGATAAAAGTATCTGGAACACAACAATGACAGAAGCTACGAACATGGTGTCATTTCAACCGGTATGTCACAAGGATCTCGTGGTTTAAAGTTCATTCAAATCGATCCACACATGGAGCAGATATTAGTGAAAAACCAAACAACTTTGCCCAGAAATATTCAGCTGGTCTTGCTTAACAGACATGTCACTAGTTGTAAACAAAATGAACGGGATGAGATTTACAGTAAGGGGACGCTTTATGACGTCCTCATACTATTTGCTATAAATGTACAGATTATAACAATGCTAATTTATAACAATGAAAGGGTTTGGTTGAAAGTCCAAAATAAACAGCTGTTTTAAGCGAGAAGGGATTGCGCTTGAATAGCTGTTATTCTGTTTTATTGTTCATTTGTATATCATGTATGTGTTTTACATCGTTTATTTTGTATGGCTGCTACCTTGGCCAGGTCTCCCTTGTAAAAGAGATTTTTGATCTCAATGAGACTTAGTGGTTAAATAAAGGTTAAAAAAAAAAAAAAAAAAAAAAAAAGAATAAATAAACAGTTTCCTACAGCTAAACTTAGCAGACTTTAATGAAAAGACAGAAAGTGTTAAGTATTGACACGTTCTTCCATAACAATTTATTATTATGTTAAAGTTCCATAAATGTTGTCTGCATTACTATATAGGTACTCCTCACTTAGTTCCGTTGCAAGGACCAGGTCCTTAAGTGAACTGGTCGATAAGCGAGGACCTGTGTTATTTCACGGTAAGGGGGTATGGCCATTGAGAACGCTAGAGTAGTGAATTCTTACAGACTGCGGGAACAAGACTCAGAACGGTGATGACCTGTATACAGTGTATATAGTGTGTTGTTTATAGTATAAACAGTGTATACTGTATATAAAGGGTGATGCGCGATGAGATACTTCACGCTGAGACGGCACAGTATTGTACACAGCATATGTAGAGAGCTGGTCATCAGTCCAAATGGTCGTTAAGTGAGGAGTACCTGTATCGATAAGTAATCTATTAAACTGAATTTTATAATTGTAGATTGTTAAAAGAAAAAATACAATGAAGTACTAATTAAAACTAACATTTACTTATTATATTTCAAAAATAAAATGTAGGTATTATTATTATTGTTGTGTAAAATAATTACAAAGTTTGCTTTGATTTTGTTACAGATGCCAAAAAGTAGCTAGAAGTCGCTGTTGGCTTATTTGAGAATACATAAATGGTATAAGGACGTATAATTTAACAATAAATGGAATAACCCTCTTTCCAAAATTGATCCAAGATCCAAAAGCCACAAAACAACAATAATGAATCTATGTGCATTGATAATATTGGAAATGTAGATTCAAACCAATGAAGCAAAATGTTACATTGAAAACAGTCACTTTGTACCATCAAGAATCAGTGCTGCAGTATATAAAGCCACGGTTTGTCTAGGACTGGTCATAAAAATATAAAAATTGTAACTCGTGCTACATTGTACAAAATTCAGTAACTGTAAAAAGTTTCTACCACGACTAAACTGGACCTCGTGTATTGCTGCCTGCAGCTACACTTGTTAGGGTCCGAGCCCATAGCATGTGGTCGAAGACCCTATTGTTGTTGCTCCGTTTATTCTTCTCCTTCAGCCTTTGTGAATCGTTTTTTTTTTTTGAGGGCCTTAAGATACTCCAAAAATCACAAGACTTTCCACACTCATCAGTCCCAGTGAGGCATTTGATATTCTATGGGTCTGTGGCAGAATGGCTTGCTAGCGCCCCCTAGAAGATTTAAAAACATTTTTTAATTCCCACTTCCCACCCCCCCCCCCCCCCCAGGAAAACCCATGGAACTAGGTATACATACGTAACATCAATCGACTTAAAAATATATATATTGGCGCCATGACCTAAACCCAACAGGAAGTTGGGCATATTTAATTAAAGGTGCCATTTTAGTCACTTTTTGATCATTTTTATGCTTTGTACTTTCACAAACTCCTCCAAGGTGATTTATCAGATCGACTTCAAACTTGGTAAGTATCTACAAGACACATTCATGATTAAAAGCTATTAAAAGCTTGAGTTTTTGTTACACGGTGTGCATGGCGTGGTGGGTGTGGCAAAGCGTTGAATTTCATATTGGGGAAAAAAGGCACTCTTTACGTGACTTTTGTCACTTTTTGGACATTTTCATGTACCGTAATTTTGCAAACTCCTCCAAGGCGATTTATCAGATCAACTTCCATCATGTCTCCCACCAACATTTGCACATCGAGGACCCAGTCATCGCTGCTTTCTGCATTAATTATTATCATCATCATCATCATCATTATTATAACAATTATTAGTTATTAGTAGTAGTAGTAGTAGTAGTAGTAGTAGTAGTACTATATGTGGAAAGAAGATATACCAATCAGCCACAACATTAAAACCACTGATAGGTGAAGTGATGTAAGTAAGATTGCTCATCTCATTCCAATGTCACCTGTCAAGAGGTGGGATATATCAGGCAGCAAGTGAACAGTCAGTTCTTGAAGTTGATGTTTTGGGCTGGAAGCACAAAAAATGGGCAAGCATAAGGATCTGATCGATTTTGACAAGGGCCAAATTGTGATGGCTAGACGACTGAATCAGAGCATCTGCAAAACGGCAGGTCTTGTGAGGTGTTCCAGGTATGCAGTGGTTAGCAACTACCAAAAGTGGTCCAAGGAAGGACATTCGGTGAACCAGTGTCATAGGCGCCCATGGGCTCATTGATGAGTGTCGGGAGCGAAGTCTAGCCCCTTGGTCTGATCCCACGGAAGAGCTTCTGTAATACAAATTGCAGAAAAAGTTCATGCTGCTATGATGGAAAGGTGTCAGAACACACAGTGCATCACAGTTTGCTGTGTATGGGGCTGTGTAGCCCCAGACCGGTCACCATGTCCATGCTGACCCCTGTCCACTGCTGAAAGCGCCTCAATGGGCACATGAGCGTCAAAACTGGACCATGGAGCAATGGAAGAAGGGGGCCTGGTCCGATGAATCAAGTTTTCTTCTACATCATGTGGATGGCCGGGGTTAGTTAAACAAATGTTAAACAAATAAATGAATTCCCTTCATTTTTCCATTGAGAAAGCTGAGAGAATGAGGTGTGGTTGGAAGCATTGGCAGAGGAAGGGGTTATATGGCGGGAGGCCAAAAGGTTAAACAAATAAATTAGGGCTAGGATTCGATCTGATCGAGCATCCGTGGGATGCGCTGGAACAATTAGCCTGATCCATGGAGGCCCCACCTCACAACTTACAGGACTTAAAGGATCTGCTGCTCACGTCTTGGTGCCAGATACCACAGGACACCTTCAGAGGTCTTGTGCAGTCCATGCCTTGACGGGTCAGAAATGTGTTGGTGGCACGAGGGGAAGCTACACAATATTAGTGGTTATTTTAATGTTGGGGCCAATCAGTGTAAATCTCCGATCAACAAGGGACAAGACTAAATAAATTAATTGAGCAGAACGCTTTCATAAGTTATGAGTAGCTGCTTTCAAAAGGTATTATACAAACCCCAATTCCAATGAAGTTGGGACGTTGTGTAAAACGTAAATAAAAACAGAATACAATGATTTGCAAATCCTTTTCAACCTACAGTATATCCAATTGAATACACTACAAAGACAACATATTTAATTTTCAAAACTGATAAACTTTGTTTTTCTTGCAAATATTCACTCATTTTGAGTTTGATGCCTGCAACACGTTCCAAAAAAGCTGGGACAGGGGCCTGTTTACCACTGTGTTACGTCACCTTTTCTTTTAACAACACTCAATAAGCGTTTGGGAACTGCGGACACTAATTGTTGAAGCTTTGTAGGTGGAATTCTTTCCCATTCTTGCTTGATGTACAACTTCAGTTGCGCAACAGTCCGGGTCTCCGTTGTCGTATTTTGCGCTTCATAATGCGCCACACATTTTCAATGGGAGACAGGTCTGGACTGTAGGCAGGCCAGTCTAGTACCCGCACTCTTTTACTAGTCATTGTAATCATTGTTTTCTGTTTTTATTTACATTTTACACAACGTCCCAACTTCATTGGAATTGGGGTTTGTATTATAACAAAGCTAGATGCCAGCAAAATGGAAATTCCTATTGGAGCACAACAGGGGAACAAACAAGATTTCCATTAGTGTGCCTTCAGTGTGTTTACTGGGACCAGAGATGAATGGGGAAAAACACTTATTCAAATAACATGGTATGATATTTGTGGGTCGATGCCGACATCTACTGGTCTAAAGGACTGTGGAGCCATAGTGACAGCAGGTGATTTAGTGTGTCACTGCAGTATAACAGCTTCAAACTCTGATGTCGGCTTCTGAAGTGAAATCAACAGATCAATAACAGATCAGAGCTTTCGCAGTGTGTGTGTGTGTGTGTGTGTGTATGTGTGTGTCTCTCAGAGTGCCACAGGGCAGATCAACTGGAGTGCGAAATAATACACAGTAGCACTCTGTGGGAGCGCGAGAGAGAGAGCGAGAGAGACTGTAGAAAACATGGTGTGTAATTAAACTAAATGATTTAGATGAAACTGCGATTGAATTTAGACCGACCTTCCACATATTCAATCTCATATGCAAAATGTGATTTCAAATGTGCAACCTCGAGTAGATGAAGATTAAGCTGTATATATCTGGCACTTTTGTTAATATATTATTCCCATTTTATTTTTACTTATGTTTTACAATGTGTTTGGCTGGCTCTATTCATAATGATTTCATGGCCAGCAATATCTGTGTCCGTGCTGTTTTGTTGTGCTTATGCCAAAGAAAATAAAACATGACAGTCCAACAACAGCACCAAAGCATAACCATTCACCTCTGTAGTACAACCGTACTGGAGGGCCAAAGGCATTCAGAAAATGGAATTGAGAGCCGTTTGTTGCATAGTAAAGTCAGCAGGATCAATGTACTGCTACCAGCTACGTTCTGCAACCCTCAGCTTCCTCTCCTCTGACACTGCACTGCACTAAACCATTAGTCGTTTGAGTTCCAAATGCTGCGTTCAGGCAAACCCCTTCGCAGCCACACAGCCGACACGGAGAGACTCAGAAAGGGCTTTATATCTCCGACCATAAGGATTATAAACTGCGGCATGGCCGGAGCCCCACATGTCCCTCACAGACCATAATCCATCTGGACACTAATTAAATCTGTCTAGTCAATACATAACCTGTATATTTTCATGTAATGGTACATCTGAGTCTTTGCACAGATTGCACCCTTACAGCTCATAAAATATGCCTTTACATCACAGTACAGAAAAACTGTGGGTTAAACCTCCTAATAACCCCCCTCTACCAAGTGTTTATACACAAATATTCTGCTGTTATTGTGTTGTTCGGTTCGATCCCCGGCTCCTCTTGGTAGCATGACACTTAACCCCCTAACTGCTCCCCGAGTGCCGCTACGTGGCAGCCCACTGCTCTTAGATACGTCAGATAATAGGATGGGAAAAATGCAGAGAACTAATTTTCCCCAGAGAGACTGATAAAAATGTAAGTATTCAAAAAGGTTTTATGAAATACTCATAGATATTTTTTCTTATATCTTTTACTTGTGATATATGTTTTTCTCATTTAGATTAAATAATTGTTTGTATTACTCTACCTAATTTGTTTTGCACAGCCCATGAAGTTCATCGTTTCCCTACACCATACTAATATGATGCATGTGAAAACAACATCTTGAAGATTGAATCTTGAAGGGTAGAATAGGCCTCTCTACTGTTATAATTGGTAAATTAACTTTTAAATAAGCATATTCTATTTGTAATCTGGCTTGGGAGCCGAAGATCCGAACACAGAGACTGCACTGTGGTGTGGTGTAGTGTACTGAGTGGTGTTTTGTGATGGCGGGTCATTTTGAGACAGCAAGGTGAAAAGAGTATACTGACTTGAACTTGAAGGTGTCGCCGAGCTCCGTGGCGTCGCCTGGTGTGATCTCGAACACTCCTGAGAACGGGTAGGGGTGTCCTCCATAG
Source organism: Zeus faber (assembly GCF_960531495.2). Taxonomy (NCBI): domain Eukaryota; kingdom Metazoa; phylum Chordata; class Actinopteri; order Zeiformes; family Zeidae; genus Zeus; species Zeus faber. The sequence goes on along the minus strand of NC_137202.1, from coordinate 9,594,867 downwards.
GCAAACTCTGCACACGCACACGCACACACACACACACACACACACACACACACACACACACATTGTTCAAGAAAAAGCAGCATGAAGGTGGAAGATGGGTGCTGCCCATTTGCCCCTTGATGTCCATGGTGCCCTTTGTTTAAGGCGGGTTTTTGAATAAAAAAAATTTGTAAAAAGGCTTGAGATTTAAGGAAGCAAAACAGCGGTATTATACTGTATTAAAAGAGGGGTCCCCAACCCGACAGATCCCTGTTTTAGTCCGACAGTTGGGAGAGGGGTGCTGATGGGGGAACCGTTTCTCTGAGATAGAGACGCACAAAGGCAGAGCGGAGATGAGAGCAGTCCCGATGAGGCATTTGATATTCTATGGGTCCTGTGCATGGGCGTGGCAAAATGGCCTCTAGTGCCCCCTCGAAAAGTTGAAAAAAATCAATCATATTCACTTTTTTCAACGAAAACTTGCGAAATTCGGTACACATATTGTATGTAACATCACTAGTGTTAAAAAAAAAAAAAAAAAAAAGATGATGTTGGCACCATGACCTAAACTCAACAGGAAGACGGCCATATATATATATTTTTTTTAAAGGTGCCATTTTAGTCACTTTTTGGTCATTTTTATGCTTTGTACTTTCGCAAACTCCTCCAGGGCGATTTATCGGATCGACTTTAAACTTGGCGAGTGTCTACAAGAGACATTCACGACTAAAAGTTATTACAATCTTGATTTTCGTCACACAGTGTGGGCATGGCAAAGCCTTGAATTTCTTGTTCGAAAGAAGGCACTATTCAGTTACTTTTTTGTCACTTTTTGGTAATGTTCATGCTCTGTACTTTCGCCAACTCCTCCAAGGCGATTTTTCGGATCGCCTTCAAACTTCCGTCCCACCAACACTCACACGTCAAGTACCCGGTCATTGCTGCTTGCAGCTTTAATTATTATTATTATTATTACTACTACTAAATAGACTACTGCGAAAGGGAGATTAAAAACAATGCTATTTGCAATGCACAGTAAACTTCAAAGACAGCGCACTTCAGAGACTGCGATTTTTGCAGGGAGAAGTGTTGTCGGCTTTGTTTTAGAGTGATCGTGTGGTGTTTAAGCACAAATTAAACTATTAACGCATATTCACAGGAAATGTCAATTATTGAATACATTTTAGAAAAACTGGTGATTATGACTTTTTTTTGCGTGTGTGTTGATAACCGTCGATAACCGTCAATAGCCCGATTACGAAATAACCGCCGCGGCCCTAATTATGTAAAACTATTACAATATATAACTATGTTGGTAATGTTCTGTTGTCTTACCTCTCCCGTACACCTCGATACCTGAGTGGAAGACACCGATGCCTAAAGAGGTGGTGAAGTCATTTATCCAGTACTAAAGAGAGAGAGACACAAACAGACATAGAAGGAAGGACAAAGACAAGACGTATATTCAGATACATTACTACACATACATTACTTTTTTTTAGAAATTACTACATATAGCACTATAAGTATTAAATCCTGTATACGTTTGACCTTACCTGACCATACCTCATGTATGTAACGTTTGACCTTAAAATAACAACTTAAAAATAATTTTGATGGTACACTGTAGAAAATGGCACCTCTTCCATTCCAACCCAGCCCACCCGAACGCCTGTTCTTGCACACATGTAACTTTGGTGTTCAGGTGCAAACACCAAAGTTTTATTGTAATAAATGTTTTTAATTCATCATAAAAAAAAATAAAATAATAAAAAAACTATACATTATAAACTTGCCTGTCAAAATGTCCAGTAATAATGGTCATACAAAACTAAGCCACTCCACCTCCCCGAGCAAGGATGAGACGGGCCAGTGGTGCGTCCTGCACCCGCACGTCAGTCGCACGTCGCTCACTTTCATTGCACCACAGGGTTTGTTTCACCCTCTGCCTCATGCGTGCGAGCTGATTTGCCAGTCCGAGCACATCTGTTATTGAAACGTGACCGAAAAGGTTCAAATTTGTCCAGTAAAATAAATTATTTTCGGACACTGGACCACGTTTTGCAACAGCGGTATATCAATAATAGATTGTGTAAGCCTTGAGCTCCAGCATTAGGTTGCATCTTCTCAATTCTACCATCAGGCACTGTGGCTGCCAGCTAATTGGCCAGATTGTCGCTAGAGTTTGCTGGGGTGAGGCGGTTAATAAGAGACTCACTAGTGCAGCTATGATGATTTAATGACCTTATCCCAATACAGGTACTTCTCACTTAACGACCTACCTGTTTAACAACTGTTCGGACTAACGACCAGGTCTCCGACCAGTCGGTATTGAATGCTGTGTATAACACCACAGCATGCGCTGTGCGTGCGGCGTCTCAACGTCAAGCATCTCATTGCGCATCACCCTTTATATATTTTATACACACACACACACACACACACACACACACACACACACACACACACACACACACACACACACACACACACACACACACACACACACACACACACACACACACTATATACACAGTATACATCTAAGCTCCTTCTCAGTCTGTCTCGTTCCCAGTCTGTCAGAATTTACTGCACTAGTGTTCGCAATCGCCAGAGTTTCCAGGGAGCATGTGCTGGCTGATTTTTTTTCTGTTAAGCTCTTTGACAGTGTTACTCTGATGAAACTCACCATCAAATGGAAATTTCACTGCAAGCACTTTTACCATGTATTCCCCTAGATCAACTAGACACTATTTTAAAGAGAGAACCTTTGCCGTCTGCATAAGAAAGGACTCACATTACTTGTGGTGTACCGCAAGGTTCTATTTTAGGTCCAATTTTATTTCTTCAACTTTATCTATGCGCTGCCTCTTGGCCAAATTATCCAAAGACACAATGTCTCTTTTCATTGCTACGCAGAGGACACACAGATATACCTTTTTCTGAGACCTGGTGACTCAAACAGCCTAGCAGCTGTTGTAAATTGTCTCAATGATGTCAACAGTTGGATGGCACTGAATTTTCTTCAGCCCAATAATTCAAAATCAGAAATCATATTGTTCACTCCCCCAAATTCTACCGGTCAAATTGAGAGTGGCCTCGACACTCGAAACCTCCTCCAACTAGTTATAAACGCAGCAGCTCGGCTTCTTACCAGTTCCAAAAGACGACATCACATCACCCCAATCCTGGCTTCTCTCCATTGGCTCCCTGTTCGGTTCATAATCGATTTTAAGATTTTTCTGATCACTTTTAACGCACGTCTGAGTCTGACTCCAAGCTACATAACAGATATGTTGACCCCATATGAGCCAGTATGCAGCCTTAGATCCTCAGCGGGGCCCTCCTGGCCTGAGGAGAAACAGCTGGCTGAGTGATTTATTTTAAATCGCTTCTCAAAACCCATTTTCATAGATCTGCTTTTATGTGATGTCGCTGTTTCTTTATCCATTTTATTTTCTTGTTTTTATTTTTTCCTTTTTTATTTATATTTCTTATCATATTGTTTCTATTTATTTGTTTTTATTGTCTCTTTATCCGCATTTACAATTTAGTGAATGAATTTATTAATGTTCCTTTGCTTTTTAAATACATGATCTGAACACTCTGCTTTTATTCCATCTGTCAAAGCACTCTGCAAACTGTGTTTCTAAAGTTGCTTTATAACTAAGCGATTATTATTATTAAAGTGACCAGAGTCTACCACAGCAGTACATAAAGGAGCACGAAGACGAATTAGCACAGGACTGCTATGCATATGCTCACCACTGCAGTGGATAAAATTCAAAACATCTGTGGGAAAAGTTGCATTGTTTCCTCTGCTGGGGGAAAGATATGTTAAGTGAGTGTTATTAGGGTTTTCGCCCACAGCATGTGAGCGAAGACCTTATTGTTATTGCTCCGTATATTCTTCTTCTTCATCAGCCTTTGAGTCTGCTGTCTGGGGGCCTTAAGAAACTCGAAAACTCACATTTGAGATTCTATGGGTCCCGTGCATGGGCATTGCAAAATGGCCATTATACCGTAAAAAAACTAATCTTCTTTGTCAGTCAGATAAGAAGTTAATTCTAAGCTTGAATTAGGTTTCTCACCATTTTTCGAAATGGAAAAATAGAGACAAAAATCGAAATATATATCTGCCTTTTATAGTGTAAACAGGGCATTAACACGAACAGGCACTTGATTTAATTTAGGAAATAATTGCAATTTATCACAAGGTGCACCTGGTGCATAAAAAGGAGGGAATCTACATGTTTCATGAATCCCATATGGAACAAAAGAGGAATTGAGAAAAGCTTTTGTGAATGAGGCCCAATGTGCACTGCAGCACTGACACACTGAAACCGATCTAGACTGTTACATCACACTACTCCTCGGGGGGGAAGTAAGTCTCTTATCTCAACCAGCCCTAATTAAATAAAGGCTCGTTAAAACAGTCCTATGACACCAGTTCACACAGAGTGACTGCTGTGTGATGTTAAGACTTGAAATCACAACGCTGTGTGTGTGTATAGTATATTATGGATGTGTCAAAATGGCTGACAAGGTTAAAAACATTAATAAAGATAAGTTCTGACTTTTTTTTTTTATTTTAAATCAAAATTTACACATGAAAAACATTTTAGATTAGGGCTGCAAAATATCAATATAATTTTCTCTGTGTGTGAATATCTCATGAAAGCACCAATAGTCATCCCAAAGATATAAAATGATCTATATCCAGGTATTTGTAAAAATAATTATGATATTTGATCAATATAACCCAGCCCTATATTGCACTATACTTGTCTGTTTTGCTTGCTTCATTTCAAACAGTTCTTTTAAATAAACGGAAACACGGAGCAACACAGACTTAGCAAATGTTGGCGCTGGTCCTAATGTGTGACTCCAGGTGCAAGAAAACAATGATAAAATCAACACCTCACTTCCTGTTTCTTTTCTGAATGGTCTCTAGCTTGAGGTTTGGGTTCCCAAAAAGGGGTCTGTGGCCACCTAGGGGTCCTTGAAAAAAATTGCAGGAGGTCTACAGCAAGAGCTTAGCCTGGTTAGCCAAGAACTTCGCTGATCTACACAACCTGGGCTAACCACAGACAGGGATAGATACTTTATTAAAAGACCATTCTCAGCCTGATCGATCAGAAAACCATAATGTCTCGGTTGTTCTCGCGCTAAATGATGTGAGAAACACTTTCTACGGGGTTTAACTCTGTTCTCATAAGCTGCTTTCACACATGCACTGCAGCCCTGTGAGTCTAGGGCAGGCAGCAGGCTACATGACACCGTTAATCGTAACACGGAGGCTAAGCGCACACACACTCAAACAACTACACACTCACACATGGGATGAGTATAAACCAATAGACTTCTTAACACAACACATATGTGGACGTAAAGAGAAATTGTTGTGCATGCACATGCGCACACCCGCACGCACACTGCCATGGCTGGCAGACAAGTGGTATGTAGATAATTGCGTCTTATCAGGCAGGTTGCTGATAGTCAAAGTGGACCAAGAAATCCACTTATCGGAGCCCAGATCACTACAGCATTAACAAACAACACACACAGAGGAGCGATGTGAGCCTCCCTCCACAGGGAGTTCAGCAAGTGCCTTGCTCCAGAGAACTGCAACGGGATGGACTTCCTATTAGGGCTGGATATTGGATAAATGGAAACAAGTTGTGCATTTCTATTTGAGAAAGGAAACTGGTGCTTTCACCATTGTTTTAAATGTCACAACTTTGGCAAAGGGGTCATCAGAAGGCAGTTCTACAATTTCTGAACAAGGAGAAGTTAGGGAGAAAAAATATCCATAGAAATTCTTGACCATCTTTGGTCTGAGGACCTAGAAACAACATGCAGCCTTCGCTTGAGACAAATGACAGGAAATGAAAACGCAGATGGTGGTGGATAGACAGAAACCAAAGAAAGAAAGAGAAAGAGAGACAGTGGGGTGTTTTTTAGAATGAAGACATCCATGTTAACACAGTTTGTTAACTATGAATCATGGAACAGCGGAAAAATAAAATGGAGGGCTGGTTGCCTGTTACAATCACCCTAAATGCTGTCTCTGTATTACAGCCAAACCCAGCAATCAATAACAATCAATGATCCACTGAGTGAGTCAGCGCTGCGGGATGACTGCAACCGGACTCAGGCTCAACGGCTCCCAAACAAAGAGACGAGACTTCTGGGAAAAATCTGCTTTGCATTCCCTTAGGCATTTTCATAGTGTCATCATGGTACATGTGGCCACAGTGCAGAATGGCTTTCATGGCAGTTTATCTGACCAATATATAAACCGACAGTAGCTACTGAATCTGGGAATATTGGCTGTCACAGTTTTCTTTTTCACGTGAACTCGACTTGACTTGACTTTCCAGTTTTGGCTACATCAGCTTAGTAGACACACGCTCAAGACATTTTGTGCCACTCCAAATACGGCAAATATCGCTCACAAGATTATTATCACAAGCATGCTCTATGTGTGTGTGAGAGAGAGAGAGAGATGGGAAGTGAGAGCGAGAGAGGCGAGAGCAAGCTACAGGGGGAGAAAGAGGAAGCCAGTGAGGGGGGAGGGAGATACGGTGAGAGAGGGGGGTGGGGTGAGACAGAAAGGGAGATAAAGAGAGCAGATTTCTTTCTCGGGATTATTATCAGAGGCATGCTCTGTGTATGGGTGTGTGTGTGTGAGAGAGAGAGAGAGAGATAGAGAGAGAGAGAGAGGGGGAGACAGGAAGATAAGGAGAGGGGGAAGGAGATACAGTGACCGAGGGGGAGAGAGACAGAAAGGGAGATAAAAAAAAAAAAAGAGAAAATCTAAGATAATCATCACACGCATACTCTATAAGAAAGATGGGGAGATATATATGTATATACTGAAGGTTATTTGACCCATTTGAAGTGCAATACATCTGTTTATCTTGATTTGTTGTAAACACGTCTACCATGCATATGAACACCCTTGACTTGAATTGAATTGACAGACAGAGTGGACGCGGGAGAGAGAGAGAGAGAGAGGAAGATGCAGGTGTACATAGAAGTCCGTATGTGAAAGTGAAAAGTTATCGAACCGTTACACGTCTTCATCTCTCTTTTTTTTTTTTTTTTTCATAACCAGACTCCGTGTCTCTACTCACCATATCATACACGTTCAGTATAACGGGCTCGTTTGCCATCACTGGCATCAGGGTTCAGTCCTTTATGCCTCTGCTTTGCTTTTGGGTTGCCTTCAACCCCAAACGCACACCTCGGTCCCCGCACGGTCACACGCTGCCGACCAGCTGGCGTATTAATTTTCATAACCAGTCGGACACCAGCACACCAGCTCGAGCCGCCGCCGTCGGTCCGCCGCGTGTGCGCGCCTCCATAAAGCACCAGCAGCTGTTAGCGCGGCTAGCCACCTTAGCTAGCGGGCTCCGAGGGGAAAGGAGCACTTTCGGGTTGTCAACTGAGAAGACGGAATGCCATATTTACCAGCGAACGACCCCAGCGGAGACGCCACCGCGTTGAAATGCTAAAAAAAAAATAATAATAATAAAATGTATTTGTCAGTGAACGACTAACCGGGAAGGCTTTTCTTCCGTTATGTGCTAGCAGGGGCGCAGGGAGGAGAGAAGATGCGATTGTTCGGTGGAAGGAGAGAAAAAACCCCCCCCCCAAAAAAACAAAACAAGACCGATCAGCTGAGGAGACTCGATGCTCGATTAGTCAACCTGGGGCGGGGGGGGGTCGTCGCACGCAGGAGGGTTATGGGTAATGTAGTTTAGCGCGATGAAGCGCCTATTTATTTTCTCAGAAAAGTTCAAACTGTATTTCAAATGGATTATTTAAAGTGGGCTATATTGTTTATATCTGGGTGAACGCTTTTGTCATTTTTTTCTGGGTTTCTATTATTTGTATTATTATTTACTATTCCCTTCGACGTGATGCTCTCTCTCTCTCTCACAGGATGAACGAGGTATCGATCTATCGCATATTTAACATGTGATATAAAAATGTTCCGTGAACCGCGAAAACATCACAAACACTTGCCGGCGCTATTTGCAAACCGAAATCACACACACACACGATAAATTACTAGAGCCCCGCAATTTCGATCTTGCAACACGAGTCATTTCTGTTGCGTGTTTATTTTAAAGTGGAATCCCAAAGATTTCATGGCACACGAGTGTGCTGGCACACTGGTTGAAAAACACGGATATAAATATATCATTGACTCATATTACATTCAGGCCTAGCTCCAAACAGAAGTGCACACATTTTCTCACAGATCCAAAACAATGAAGTGCAATTTAACATTCTGTAAAGAACAAAAAAAGGGATCAAAAATGCAATTTGTCGTCTCCTTATAACTAAGTAATGTAACATGGACCCAGCCTCTGACCTCTGTTGTCTTACAAATAAAGTACAATTTCAGAAGCTCCTGATTAATGACATTATTGACAATATTGCATGTGCACACACAGGTTTAGGAATTGGAATCAAACAAACCTAACTGCTCTGATACTGCCATTGCACGAGTGCCCTTTTTAAACATTCAATCATCAACATTTATTTCCCCTAAAATACATTTCCCCATAATTTCCCTCTTCCGAATGATATCAGCAGCCTGCTTTCCTCATTGGTTGTTGGTGGGAGTTAGGTGACTCCGATTCAAATCATCAGCCAAGAATTCTGCCGGGTGAAAATATGACGCACTCAGCTCAGCCCTTCAGCTCTGTTTTCTACCGTTCTATTCCTGGCGGACAGGCAGCGTGCGAGTCAGGTGTGACCATGACAAACAGGACGTCTGTATGCTCATTCATAGCTCAGGCCCATCCCCTGTGGTTTTCTTCCAGTAACTCCATGAGTGTCTCCTGGTTGGAGAACTCCTGCAGGGATGAATTCATGTTCTCCAGAAGCTCCTCCCCGAGTAGGAAGCCCCTCACGTCGTGCACCGTCATCCCGATGCGATGGTCCGTAATACGATCCTGAGGGAAGTTGTAGGTGCGGACCTTCTCTGACCTTCCTTTGGTTCCGACCTGGAAGAGAGGGATTCAAGGTGGATGTTTTAAATGTTATAAAGGGTGAAGTTCTAATTTCACCTTCATAGTCATTGTCAGCCATAGCAGGAAGGTTTGCCATTCCTACTGTAATACTGCCATCTAATGGTAGCCAACAGTACTTTCAAAACCAGCTTCAAGGGTTTCAAAGAACTTGATGTTTTTTTTTTTTTGTTTTTTTTTAAACATCACAAGATGCAATTTTGTGCGTGTCTGACCTGGATTTTGCGAGCACTGTAGCGTTTGCTGGTCTCCTCCTCCAGTTTGATGCTGTACAGTTTGGCCCTCAGCATTTTCAGAGCCTTCTCTTTGTTCTTCAACTGGGAGCGTTCCTGTTGACACTCTGACACCACACCTAACACACACACACACGCATTTTAGTTGAGCACCAAAATGACTAATAAACCAAGCGATAAATTGTTTTCTAGCTATATGAACACTATTTCATCAAGTCTGGTATAGGCAGAGAAGTTAAGTCTATTCCAAACTTCATTTATTCTGCACTTTATACACACACACACAATGGACTGAACATGAAGATATGAAAAGTGAATCTGATGCAGACCCGTGGGCAGGTGGACGATCCTCACAGCGCTGTCTGTGGTGTTGACATGCTGCCCTCCTGCTCCGCTCGCTCGCTTTGTCTCAATACGCAGATCCTTAGTATGGATGCTGAAAGAGATCTGAGAAAGAGAGAGAGAGAAAAAGAGAGAGCGAGAGAGAAAAAAATATATAAGGTGTCTTTTTCCTCCAAACCCTGTCTCTCTGTTGTCAGAATAGATTTGGCAATTGTCAGTGTATAATGGTGGCAGAGAGAAAGACAGAGAGAGAGAGAGAGAGAGAGAGAGAGAGAGAGAGAGAGAGAGAGAGAGAGAGAGAGAGAGAGAGAGAGAGAGAGAGAGAGAGAGAGAGAGAGAGAGAGAGAGAGAGAGAGAGAGAGAGAGAGAGAGAGAGAGAGAGAGAGAGAGAGAGAGAGAGAGAGAGAGAAAGAGAGAGAGAGAGAGTGCAGCGGCACGGTAGCAGAAAAGGCAATAGAGGATGACAATACAGAGCGGTACAGACAGACAGGCACCTCGGTGGGTTGTGGCAGAACAGCCACGGTCATGGTGCTGGTGTGCATGCGTCCCTGTTTCTCCGTCTTGGGAACCCTCTGCACGCGGTGGACGCCCCCCTCAAACTTCATCCTCTTGTAGCTGTGAGGACCGCTGATGCTGGCTGAGGCGTGCCTGACTCCACCTGAAACATGCCAAACAACACACAACCCCCCTCTCAAACACAAAGACTAAAGGGGCTCGCCGAAATACGCCTGGGTGTTTTATTTTATTAATTTTTTTTTGTTAACAAGTTTTGTTAACTCTGCCGCTGAAGGGTTTCAATGCTGCAATTACCAAGAATGGTGGGCAGGTTTTCATTAGTCACATTATATAGTGTACATATAATCTTTTGCATTTTTATTTTCGTCTCTTTTTTGGAATTTCACCTCTCTGTCGACCTCTGCTGCTATCACACCTGACGTTGCCCCCAGGGATCACTAATATGCTATCTTAAATGAACTTATCTTACAGAGAGACAGACTCTTACCCAGCTCACTGGTCATGTACTCCAGGATTTCGAAGACCCAGCCTTGATGATAAGCAAAGCCTTGATACATGTTGAATACCTTCAGACAAGAGAGAGAACAATCTGAACCGATGGCAGCGTGAAAAATTTAAAACTTTAAATGTCAGGAACTTGATCAAATAACTATAAGAACCCATTTATAGCCCCAGTGAGGCAAGTGACCACCCAGGTATGTATCAATGGGAACAATTGAAGAACTGTAATGAAAGATAAGCTTTTAACTTGCAGGGATCAATAAATAAAGCCGAAAAGTAACTACTTCAACTATCTAACACCATGTTATGTGAATTCTAACTCTGTAAGAGATGAGAGAACTGGTTTGAAGTTTTTTTTTTTGCATGACGTCATTTGAAAACGCTCTCGCTTTGCATTCATATGTAACCGTATTTACTCAGTAACTTTGCATTCACTGATGACGCGCTGGTACCATGTCGGCTGCAAGCTTGAAGTGACGCGGGGGCTTCTCACCTCAGCAGTGAACAACATAGCCTCTTGACCACCGACCCCAGCTGTGACTTCCAGGATGAGGTCACTAAGCCCTGCTTCCTCATCGGGGATCAAAAGATCCAGGATCTGATGGGTGTGGTGGGTGGATTTACAGGTGGGTAGAAAAAGAGGAAACATTTATTTCAAAATAAAGTCACACAAATAGCCAGTTCTCTGTATTGCTATGACGGTACTGGTTTTGGTTTCCTGTGAAAATCTAGCAAGTGTTTCACTGCAGTCTAATTTGATCCCAAGTGCTGGTATCACCTCTCGCAAGTGGCATGGTCGGCGGGGTGTAAATAGCAGCAAAGTTAATTCCCTGCGACTCGGTTTGGTGAATAAGGGCCTGGTTTGAGAAACGAGACTGCTATTCAACTTTTAATTTATACTACTCTTGACTTCCTAAACCGCAGAGGTCTTCCATTAATCCATATGAATGTCAGAAGCTTGGTACCAAAACTGGACTCTATTAGAATTTGGGTCCAACAAACCCATCCAGAAATTTTAATTCTGACAGAAACCTGGTTGACTGATCAAATGAAGGATGACGTCATTGCACTTGACGGTTACAATATATATATATAGGGTGGACAGAACTGACAGAGTCATTTGTAAGTTCATGGGTGAGCTTAACCTTGACTAGTTATCTTCTACCTCTGAGGGGCTACAAAATTATTGTATTGAATTACATAATTTGTTCATTGTCCAGTTTTCAGGAATTACAGATTCCAGACAAGGAAAGGTTCCACCACATACTATCGTAAAGAGACTTTAAACATTTTGTTGAGCAGGCTTTTCTTTATTACATTACATTGCATTTAGCAGACGCTTTTATCCAAAGCGACTTACAATTATTCAAACACCGACGGACACAGCCATCAGGAGCAATTAGGGGTCAAGGACACTACAGCATGCTAGCAGGAGGAGCCTGGGATCGAACCAGCAACCTTTAGATTACTAGACGACCAGCTCTACCTCCTGAGCGATTTATCATTTATTTCAGTCTTATCACAAGGTTATGTGCTATTCCTGAACCTGAATTAGCCCTGAATTAGCCCTATTTAGCAAATAAACATGCTCCCTTTAAGAAATACAGAGTAAAAAATATAACTAATCTTTCGTTTTCACCTGAAATCTCAGAGATGTTAAGGGATGTAGCAGGGCCAAATGCACAAGGCTCAAAGTACTCGGATCAGCAGATCTTTAGACAGTTGAGAAACAAATGCGTCGGGGCAATCAGAAGTGGTGAGTTGTAATACCAACAGCCCTTTTTGGGGAAGGTTTTTCCTTAGTCAGTTCTCTGCTAAGGTGGTATTTGATGCCTTGGCCTCAATTGACCCCAAAAAAAAAAGGCTATTGGAGCGGACCTTTTGAATGCAAGACTGTGTTTAGCTTCACTTATTATAGCTTATCCTGTAACACATATTTTCAATTTGAATCTTGTATCCGAGAATATTCCTATAGTGCGGAAAGCAGCCCACGAGCCGCCTCTGTATAAAGGTGGTGACACTAGCGATCCAAATAGCTACCGCCCAACCTCTTAAACTGTAATGTTTAACCAAAATCCCAGATTTTGGTTGAACATGACAGTTCATCAATATTACAGATCATCAATATTATAAATGCGTCCCTCTCTATCTGAGCATTACATTTTAAATCCCCATCAGTTTGGTTTTTCAGACCTGGACATCGGACTTTGACAGCAGCATGTAGGTAGTACATCATATAATATGTTCTCTGGATAAGAAGGCATGTTGTATTGCCCTGTTCATTTATTTGTCTAAAGCATTTATTTGACACAGTGGATCATACTCTCTTTTGGATCGACTTAGATCAATTGGTTTTGACACAAATGCATGTAACTGGTTTCACAGTTACATGCTGGCAGAACTCAAGCAATAGCTGCAGATGGTCATCAATATGGTTTCCTTGTGGCACCCCTTTTGTAGGAAGGGGTGCCACAACGAAGGAGAGCTCAATACTAGGTCCTATCCTGTTCACATGGTACATAAATGACCTGGGCTCATTGGTTAGAACCAGCTCTATTTATTATTATGCTGACAACACAGTTATTTACTTACCAGTGAAAAAGATTTGCCTAATTTAAAATCAGATTTTAGCTAATCAAAAGGCCCCAATTAAACTGAAGCTTTTATGAAGCTTTTACTAAATCCAGATAAGACTAAATACATGCTCTTCACCTGATCCCAAATGAAAAATCCTCCAAGTTGTATTTTCCGTACAATAACTGGTGCTCAATTTTAAAAATGTCCCATGTTATAAGTACCAAGGTATCCCGTTAGATGAAAACCTGGAACTGACTAAGAAAAGTTATTTTAAATAAGGTTCCTTTTTTTCGAAATAAGCCCTGCTTCACTTTTAGCAGCAGGTTGCAGATTGTACAGGCAACATTTTTATCGGTGCTTGTCTATGCAGATGTAACTTACATGCATGCCGCTGCCCATACCCTCAAGCCCCTTGATGCTGTGTACCACAGTTTTCTAACCCATCATTGTATCCTCTATGAGAAGGTAGGGTGGCCATCACTTACCACTCGAAGGGAACAACACTGTTTTTTTTGTTTTTTACAAAGCCATCCTTGATAAGCTACCATTTTATTTATCATAACTTTTAAGACTTAGAAATATGGGATACTCTTTCACAACAATGCATTACGTTTGATATCCGTCCCATATACGGAACTGGGAAAAACTGCATTCATTCATTCATTCACGCTCCTCATAGATGGAATAAGCTTCAGGACTCCCTTAAGTTAGACAAATTTTCAACCTTAGAACAGTTTAAGCTTCTGTTGAACGACCTTTTTGAGTAATGAATGCTGCTGTTTTAATGTGTCTGCCTTGTCCCTGTGTAATGTACTTGTTTTACTGTCTTTTTCTTTGTGTTTTTTGTGTAATGCACTTGTTTTCCTGTTTTCTTCTTTGTGTATTGTTTTAGTCATTTGTAAGTCATTTGTCTGTGTTTGTGTTTTATTTATGCTTTGTATAAGAAAGTTGATTTTACACTTTCTATTGTATAACTTATTTTTGATTTTGATTAGGTATTTGCAGGACACCATTGTTAATGAGAGCTTTGCTCGCAATTGGTCTTCCCCTGATTAAATAAAGTTTATCTATATATCTATCTATCTACACTACTCACAAAAAGTTAGGGATATTTGGCTTTAGGGTGAAATTTATGCAAAATGTAAAAAGTTCACACTAGAGTGATATTATATCATGAAAGTAGGGCATTTAAGTAGAAGCATGCAATGGTGATTTCCTCATCTCAAACAACTGACGGAAACAAAAGCCAACAACAGTGGTGGGTTTACCACAACAAAAAATGTCAATGTCTCAATAACTTGTCATGTGCCCTTGAGCATCAATTACAGCTTGACAACGACGTCTCATGCTGTTCACAAGTCGACTTATTGTCTGCTGAGGCCTGGCACCCCACTCTTCTTGATGGGCGGCCCTCAGGTCATTGAGGTTCTGGGGTACAGAGTTACGAGACCCTACACGGCGACTCAGCTGATCCCATAGGTGTTCTATGGGATTCAGGTCTGGAGAAAGTGCAGGGCACTCCATTTGAGGTACCCCAGTCTCCAGCAGCCGTTCCCTAATGATGCGACCTCGATGAGCTGGAGCATTGTCGTCCATGAAGATGAAATCAGGCCTGTGTTGTTCATGCAGGGGCACAATGACTGGATTAATGATGTTATTCAGGTAGTATGGGCAAAGTGTAGGGCAGTTCTGTATTGACTAGACACACCTGCCCACACTGTAACACCACCACCACCAAAGGCTCATCTGGTGACAACAGTGGCTCATGCATAGCGCTCTACTTGACGTCTCCAACATCGTTGGCGGCCATCATCTCTGCTCAACGTGAATCGACTTTCATCAGAGAACAGCACTGAGGCCACTGGTCCCTCGTCCAGCATAAATTCTCCCTGGCCCATGCAAGACCATGATGCCTGTGCCTGGTGGTGTGGTCAGGTACCCCTGCAGGTCGTCTAGCACACAGACCACGCTGATGTCAACTGTTTTGAATGGTCTGACATGACACTTGGGTGCCTCTCACCTCCCTTAAATGTGCCTGGAGCTGAGTGGCATTCATCATCTGGTTCCGCAGGGCACTGTTCACAATGAAGCGGTCATCAGTGGGGGATGTGGCCAAAGGACGTCCACTTCTATGCCTTTCTGTGACTCTTCCAGTCTCTGTATCTCTGTTGCAACCTGCTGATGACACTCTGTGACACTCTAAGTTCAGTGGCCACTCCTCTCTGAGAACATCCTGTTTGAAGCCTCACAATGGTGAGGTACTGTTGATCAATTGTTAGGTGTCGTCTTGGTCTCATGATGTCAAAATGTGAACAGCATGATGAAGAGGACTGTTTAAATACCAATTCTAATTGAACCAGGAAATGTATTGGTCGATTCATGGATCAAACACCTGTTGTGAATTTTGCCATTCAGCTCCTTGTAAGAGAACAGCAAGTTGTGCAAAAAGTACTGAAACATTAAACAGTTGGACATGTGCCTTCAAAAGTTTAGAGAAAGTCAAATTAAGTTCACCTGTAAAGGTTATAGTGCATTTTAGGTTCATCATGAAATTTCACCCGAAAACCGAATATCCCTAACTTTTTGTGAGTAGTGTATCTATGTTATATTATGTATTTTGGTGGTAAGTTAAGAGTTTCCGCTGGTCAGATAGTCTATCTTGTGTCTACCTCGTGTCTGTGAGACTGAATGTCTCTGAGACATGCTTCTTTCTCCAGGACAGCCAGCTCTCGCAGCTCTTGGTCTTCATCTGTATAGAGAAACACACATTGAGAATTGAAAACATCAGCCTAGCCCCAATACACAGCCAAACATAACCAATAAATATATAAATTATTTCCTAAATACATAGTTGAATACATGGGGGGTGCTGACCGGTGTGGAGCCATTTCAAGATGTAAGATTCAAGAGGTTTATTTGTCACAAATATATACTTATGTCATAAATATATGCAGTGAAATGTCTTTGCAATGCACCCGGAGATTATGCACAATAAGTTCTAAACTTGACAATAACTTCTAAACTGAACACAATAGCTAAGCTAGTTACTACCTAACTAAACTAACTGAACTAAATGATTCCTAAAAAGTAATACAGTTAGTAAATAGAATAATATAATATAAAATTAAATAAAAAAATAAGACTCAAAAAGGTAATGCTGAGTGGGGGTACGAAATGGAAATAAAGTGAATAGAATAGAATAGACTTGTATATGGGATAGGCTATTTGTAAATACAGATATGTGCAGTAAAGTAGCATATGACTAAAGCAAGGTAGTGTTTGTGGAGACATACAGTACAGTATACAACAGTACGACACAGCAATACAGTAACACCGAACAGAACAGCAATACAGCGCAGTATGCAGTAACCCAGAACAGTGATACAGTATGCAGTACAGTATGCAACATACAGTCAAGTAAGGCAGTGGGGCCTATGTGTAGTGTGTCTCAGTGAGGGCCCCTGGTGACCATGCCATGGTAATTGAAATTGTTCCATTCATGGAATGTTTCTGCAGCATTACTTACTAATTTGTTTTGTTTTCTTCCTTTCACCGCCCCAATTTCTGATTATTTAGTAACGTATCAATGTTGTAGATCTGAAGGTAGTTCAGAGCTCTCACCTGTCATGAGAGAGTCGCACTCTGCCACCTCCCTCTGTCTGGTTTCCAGCACCCTGATGCTCTGGACGAGCGGGGCCAAGCGGCTCGCCTTGCTCCTTTTCCCTCTCCGCTCCTCCTCGCCCTCCTGCCCCTCGGACACGCATTCGCGGTATTCCATCTCCAGCTTCTTCAGGTGCTCCTGCAGCGTCCTTCTGGCGAAGATCTCGTCCACAGTCATCAGTTTATCCACCCACCGCTGCCCGGTGGCGTGCACGGCTCTCCTGCTGTGGGAGAGGAGGGGTCGAGAGGGTCCGACCCACGCGCCCGACGTACAGCCACGGTGAAAGGTGACATCTGGAGAGGTTTTGAGAAACGATTTAAACACACTGACAACACGCTCCTTCCCCGTGGGCGCCAGGTTTGCAGCTCTTCGCAAAGCCATGTTCAACCTAATCTGTATGGATAATCTCCAGAGTCCAAACGCAATAGCTCTACAACTAGAATGAAATACTGACGTTCGGCAGAACACCAGACAGGATCGGCTCCGTAAACCTCGTCGCACAAGGGGATGAGCTATCTGTGTACTCGTTTGGTGACATTTCCGACGTTAAAGTAAATGCTTAACCTCGTGCGACGGACGTTTCTTACGACCGACGCTTAAAAGGTCGCTTTCATCCACATAGGGCGAGCAGGCCGCCGAGAATGTGTCTGCTTCGTCCGCTTCTTCGTCACCCTGCAGCTGCTAGAGGGGGGCCGCCATGTTGAAGGCGACGCGCATGCGCGAAAGACAATGACGGCGCATTTCCGCGACCAACTGGTGAGGATCCACCGCCTCCAGAGTCCAGTGTTTTAAATTAATACATAAAATAAAACAGAATAAAATAAATAAATAAAAATCACGATCCACTGCAGTCACCCCTTTAATTATGGCGCATAGGACAGCAGGTCTGGAATACCAAATCCCAAATTGAGAATTAAAAGGCGAAACAAAAATTTTGACCCAAACGTCACAGTGTTAGAATGAAAGTATCACTGTACATGCTGCAAAATTATCAGTCAACATCCAAGTTATATCCTTCTGCTGCTTGCTCGTATGTATGTAGGTAGCCTGATCTGTAATTATACTTCCCTAATGTCATTATTAATAAAAAAACCCAATAATAAATAAACCTTTAGGAATAATTTGTCCAGTGAATGTCCTCAAACGATGAAGGCCCATAACCCATGGATTATTGGGACACAGCGCATTTGGAGCCTGCTGTTACGTTCTGTCTTCTGCCGTGTGGAAAGTCCCACGGGAAACGGAAAAAAACTCTCTTGTGCCTCCTCTGTTGTGACTGTTTTACATGTGAACTGTTGTCTCAGTGGGTCGTTTCTGGTTGTGGGATCATCGTGGAAAGGCCCTGTATGTACTCTGCATTGAAATGAGTTTTCCGATCCCCTTATATGTAAGGCTTTACTTATTTTCAACCAGACATACTGTTCTGACAACGGATTTCGCCGGAGGAGGGTAGTAGTAACAGTTACTACACGTACTCAGTTACATATATTTAAGTAATCTTTTGAAGAAATTGCTGAGTAGATTGTAGGTGCCATTACTTAGTTGAGTATATTAGTAAAGCAAGTAATGGGCTTTTTCCTCTGTTACATTTTGACGACATATTAGAAAACATGTTTTTGTTTTAAATGCGGTCACATCTCTCCTTCTATTTCCTTTGTGGGGTTGAAACTTTCATCAATGTCAGCTGCTCCCTGTTTAAATAAAAGGCGTGCATTGTGTTAAGTTGGATGTGTTGCACTGGTATTTAAATGTTACAATACATAAACACAGACTAGGCTTAAATGATCTTGTACTTGAATATTTGTTTGACTTCTTACTCCAACTTTCAGTCCCTTTACTTATGCGTGAGTAAATATCTTTGAAAGCAAACAAGAAAACAGTGTCTTTACTTTTTTTTCAGACAAGAGAGACCGAAATCTTGGTTCAATGCCACACTGTTGCCTTGCAGAATACAGGGGGATTAAAGCATTTTTCCCATCATGTGCACTGTTCAGTGTATATACGCATATACAGACCGGACCTATTGGATTTTCTACCTATTTTTATTGTGTTTTCCAATTAGCATTCTAATGCTGTTTCACTTTTGTAAATAAGCCTACTTGGCAAACACAAGTAGGCCATATCAGGTTTCACTATTATAGCCCAATTCACACATACCACACATATGGGGTGGAATGTAAATGAGGACCCGTTTGTTTCTTGAAATACTGGCCTGTGCCTGTGGGGACTCCAAACTCTCAAAGCACTTCAGTAGTCCACCAGCTGGACTGCAGTCTTTCCCTGCACTCCAAGGCATAGGCACTTCCTGAAAAAAAAACATGATACTGACAGCATGAATGCAGGAGTATACATGTTTGAACGAAAGACACGCTTCGACACAAGTTTAACCTAAGTTAAGTCTGCTTTGGTGATGGTGATTTTTGTGGCGTTGTGTGTGAATAGCTAGTAAGGCTTTATTCATATTTGACTTTTTAGAAACTTCGCAAAAGGTAAATGGCATAAAATGAAATACGATGGAAAATAATTTAAAACATGAGCGGTCATAAAAACAAAGATGTCATATTTAAAAAAAAATATGATCTTAAAAAATGCAGTGTCTCCCTCAATCACCAGTTTATTGTGAAATAGAGAGTAATTGTGTTCACTAAAAACTGGAAGAACAACAAAAATAAAAAGCAACTAACCAGACTGAATCCCTTATCATTTCAAATTATGAGGGAAAAATCAGCGGGAGTGAGACGTCGGACGCGCGACGTCACCACGCCGACGTGGCCAGCTCCGGCGCCCATTGGCTCACGTTTTAAAGGTCGCTCCGCGCTGCGCTCTCATTGGTTTGCGCCTTTTGGGCACGGATTTTAAACGCCTCCGAATCTGGCGCTCCCGGTCTCGCAGGGAGTACGAGAGCAGTTGAGTTCACCGTGCCCGCAGCGTCTGGAACGGGAGGCGGCTCTGGAAGGGAAACAGTATTTAACCGAACACCCTAACCCGCAGGTAAGGGGGGGGGGGGGGAAACAAGGCCAACGACAAAAAGAAAAAGCCGTCTTTTGACGCGCTGCGGTGGTGTTGGCTCGTGGGCTTAGTTGAACGCGTTTTCGTGTCGGCGCCGTGGGAAGCTTTGCTACGCGCTCACACAGGAGGGTTAAGAAAGAAGCGGGTGAATTCCCGCTGCTGGTCCTGTAAGTACGGAACGCACCTTATCAACCTCAAGTATTTAGGACAGTTGTTGATAAAGTTGGGGTTTGTTTTGCCACGCAAAGTGTATATGCATCGTGTATATGCCGCGCAATCATGGCAGGCCTAACTAGGCCCGACTCTTGCTTTTAACCGTTTTCTTCACCGCGTTTAACGAAGTAAACTAACAGGTCACCTAATATGTCATGACGTTGCACCGACTTTGAAAGTCCCTCGTTTTTTTTTTTGTTGTTTTTTTTTGCCGCGGTTTGAGGTGTTTGGGTTTGAATATGCACCCCGCCAAAACGACCTGTCCGCTTTCGGAAGCGATTGGTGTCAGTACGCGTGGACAGCTTTCTATGCGGGGAAAACAAGGGATGGAAGATGCGCTGTTCCTGCTTGGGGCGACACTGCAAAATACAACATTGTGAGAAGACACAAACACCAGTGTCAAACCTTAGAAGTTAGTTGAATGGATGACGTATGCTTTTTTTTTTTTTTATTATATATAAACCATTTCACTGCACCACCATTTTATGACTTATGTGACAAAGTGTTTCGATGTCAGTTTAATGACTTACTTTTAACATTTTGGATTGTTGGTGTAAGGTCTAATACAACTTTTCTGTTGTTCCTCCTTCTGTCGGCAGTTCTGCGTCTCAGCCATCATGAAGTGTCCTTCTAGTCACCATGCGGCTGGGAACAGAAGTGCAAAGGGAGCTTATGTGGAGCCTCTATTAAAACCCAGCCCTATAAAGGAGCCTTCGCTCAGAAGTAGCCCCGTGAAGCAGCACGACGTGTTAAAACCTCACTCCCCTACCGCGGCGGAGGTGACCGCGCCGCCGCCGTGTCTCAACAGCACCAGAGCCGCCCACAACAAGGAAAACAGCGTCGTCAACGTAGAGCACCACGGGTCCTTGAACGAGGCGTTGGAGGACAGTGGATACCTGTCCCTGCACAGCAGTCAGATCCACGGTGACGCCGACGACAGTACAGGCGGCGCCCAGGAACTGCAACCCGTGACCCCGGCGTTGTGCCGTAAAACACGGCCCGCCCACCCGCTGTGCTCCACCCCCGCCCTGCAGGAGGCCGACGCAAACCTGCCGATACTCAAGTTCCAGCGTGCGGTGTGCCAACAGCTGGCCATGAGCTTCGAGAAGACCAAGAGGTACGGCAATCTCATGCTAATAGGCTTGTGGTATTGTATCATGTCGGACAAGGAAAGTGGCTTGATTTTCTGGGGAGGGGTGTCATCATATGTAAATCAATACACTCCCATGAGCTCAAGCAAACAATGGACCGGGCCATGTATCTGGCTCCAGGACTCTTTTTTTTTTTTTTTTATACTGACTGTGAAGAGCTAAGCCGGTGTTTTCCGATTCCACATGTCTGCACCGGTGCATTAGAGTTTCGCCCCGTCTCTTCCAGGTACGATTGGAGCGTGGTTTCCAGGCTGGCGAACGAGCATCTCCTGGACAGGGTGATCGGCGGCCAGATGGGACGGGACTACGTGGACGTTTTAGCCTCGCTGCTCTCCCGCAACATGAGGACGATCCTCACCCGCATCCTGGGGCTGCTCAGCGACGCAGACCTCATCAGGTAAGCGGCCGACCAAAGCGGTCACCCGGGGGAAACATGCGGGTCGGTGATGCGCCAAGTGGGTTTTGGAGTTTAAATCGATGTCCGCCGGGAGGTGACGATCAAAATAAAATATACACGTTGGTTCTCAAGATGTGTGTTAATGCCGGGTGTAGCTTTTTAAACTGAACTTGTCAGCGGGGAATGTGAAAAGGGTTTAGATGGTTTCGGTTTTGGATTTGTAGTTCTGACCATTTATTTATTTTTATTTTTTCTCCACCCTCAGCTGTAAGAAGGTGAGCAGAACGTGGAAACAGATTCTGTGCGACGACTCCAACGCGCTGAGCCGGACTCAGACAGCCGAGAGCCGCATCAGAGTAAGATCCCACAATCCTTCAACCGCCTTTAAGCCAATTCTATTATTTATTTCCCCCCCCCCGCACAGTGAATACTGACTTGCTGCTCAGTAAAGTGTGCTCTTTTAAAAACTCAATTCGTTCTCCCAGTTGTCTAACCACACGGTCTTGTTCTGCGTGGTTAACCCGTGTCTTTTCTGTCGTTCAGGAAGCAGCGACCAAGCAGAAAGCCGGAGGTCTGACCAGAGACTCCTCTCTGTCCAGAGTGGTTCTGTCCTGTGTGCAGACGCTTGCCACCACCTCCAGCGGCAGAACCAGGCAACAGCCCACGCGCTTCTCTGAATACCTGCAGGTAAGTCGTCGCTTTGAGGAGAACTCAACTTAAGGGTGTTTATGCTGGCTCAATGATAACCGCACCAGCTGTCCATGTATTGAAAATGTCTAACTGAGGCTTATCACCCTAAGATATGTGCATTATGAGACCAAGTTAATTCAAAAAGCCCTTAATCACTGCGCAGTCTCAAAGGCTTTCACATAAAAGCCCCTTTTCCACGGTCAGGCCGAATGGTTCTCAGTGCGGTGGGTGACGGTTACTGCCGTGGTGCCGCTATGCACGATTTGGCATGGAACGGTTGTGAACCATTCCTATTTTGGATTTTCGGAATGCATTACAGCCTGTCGCTTTGCGGCGCCCCGACACCGGTGGTGTGACCGTAAGAGTGTTCAGTGATTGGTCTCATCACATGCGATACGTGTAATGTTTGCATCGAGCGCTGCCATTGTTAAAATACAAATTTTGTATGAGGCGAGCACGGCAGCATTTCCACTTTTCCAACGCATTTTCACCAATCGTGTTGTGAACATTGGCAGGGGAAAAGACTGCGTGTGGTAATGAATGATACGCTTTACATAGATATAAGAGCTGCTTATGTACATAAATGAACAGAGCAGCAAGCAAAACTCGACGTGTGTGTGTGTGTGTGTGTGTGTGTGTGTGTGTGTGTGTGTGTGTGTGTGTGTGTGTGTGTGTGTGTGTGTGTGTGTGTGTGTGTGTGTGTGTGTGTGTGTGTGTGTGTGTGTGTGTGTGTGTGTGTGTGAGACCAAGACAGGTCCTTGTATTTACAGAAATGATATCGATTGACACATAAGCACGAAGGAGACAAATTTAGGCGCATCACTTGTTGTCATCACTAGTTTTTCGTCGGGACTTCCTGGTGCTGATTCCAACACAATCGCTGGTGGAAACTGAACCCCTTAACTGAGAACAAGCATGCTAACTGGCGCGGCAGCACTTTGTCCTCGGAAGGATCGTGGAAATGAGACTAAGTGCACATTTTACATAGAAATCAAAACTTTAGTTATTTAACAAGCTGTTAGTCACGTTTTAATTTCTGGATTTAGAGTTTTATAAGAACCGGCCAGTAAGTGTTAATTTGCCCACAAAACACTTTTGACCCACTTAATACAAATGACCATTAATTAAGCATGAATAATCTCTCACAGTTTTTGTTCCCAAACCCCTCACAAAATCATATTGTCCAGACAACAACTTGTGAAAATATGACTATCCCACTGAGAGATGCTATCATATGCATGGCA
This sequence comes from Zeus faber, assembly GCF_960531495.2. Lineage (NCBI taxonomy): Eukaryota > Metazoa > Chordata > Actinopteri > Zeiformes > Zeidae > Zeus > Zeus faber. The sequence goes on along the minus strand of NC_137202.1, from coordinate 9,571,307 downwards.
GCCATTAGTGCTTGTTTCTGAAATATTCCTTGTTGTTAAATATCTTTATGAAGGCATTCCCGTGCAATCGTCAAATTACTTTGATTGTCCGCTGAGTCGTCTCTCTGAAAACTAACCAGGTGTGTCTTTGGTTTCCTTCCCCCCCCAGACGGCCAGCGGTCTGAAGCAGAACGAGTCCTTGTGCTCGTGCAAGCTCTGCGGCTCGCCCTCCAAGGTGTGCGCGGGAGCCCAGCGTGCCACGTGCACGCGCCTCAGCTGCCGGTTTGACTTCTGCACGCGCTGCAAGGAGGATTTCCACGGCTCGACGCCCTGCCGCTCGGTGCCCTCCAAAGCGCCGCTCATCCTCCCCCGGAGAACGCAAAGCAAGAGGAACTTAAGGCGCCTGTGAATTGGCACGTTGAGGCTTTATTATTATTTTTTTTTTGTATTAATTACTTTTAATAACTTGTCATCCTGGGCGGCGTGCCGCCCAAGACTGTCAGCGCATTGTTTCCATGTCAAAGGCAATAGGACTGTTGTTCTTTGAAAGCGGAAGAAATGTAATTCTACATTTGAGCGCAAGACTCTTTTTATTTTATTTTTTAAACCCAACAACCGACTCTTTCTTCTCTTTTCTTGTGGGTTTAGTAGCTGTATTTTAACAGCCTTAAGTCCACGTGCGCTGCAGTGCACACAGGGCATGGTTACATTCCAAATAGATGATGAAATGCCAGTCAGCTGCACAAGTATTTTAAAGAGACTGAAAACACCATTTGTTGGGCAGACTGAAGTGACAATCTGAGGCTTTCGTTAGTAAGCGATGGCCTATATTTCCAAAAACCAGAAACGTGAAACTATTTTTGAATTAATGCTTTAACGACTTTTATATATATATATTTTTATTATTTTATGAGCGGACCCCTGAACTGTTTGTCTGAATATATGTCTGTATATATCTGTAAATTAATGTAAAAAAAAAAAATGTAAAAAATTATTAGACTTAATAAAAGTTTATGGATGGGGAGTTTTTGTATCTAATGTAAATAAATACTTAAATATGACCATAGATTTTTTTTGTGTTGCTTTGTTTCTGGCCTACATAAATGATGGTATTCTACACTTTTACACATATATATGTGTGTGTGTGTGTGTGTGTGTGTGTGTGTGTGATCCCTTTGCCTAATCTTTCAGCGCTCATTACTATGACAGTGTTGACCAAATTCTGAGATCAGCCACTATTGAGTTACTCTCAAGGAGGGATGAACATCTGAACACAAAAGAGGGGGAACATATAAACACATTGCATCATTAACTTCATATATTAATAACTGACATTCCTTCTCAGAAAAAAACTATTTACAAAGAAGTCTGCCTGGTTAATGTACAATTATTACAAGGACACAAACAACTTGTACCAACCATTCAGAATATGTAAGTTAGGTTTGATTTGTCAAACCTGGGTATGGGGAACGTGAAGCTGACGTCAGATTGACGTCACATTGCTGGCGCAAACCGCCACATTTGGGGGATCACTCGTCGCATTTGGCTGAATGTCGGTCGGCACGAGTTAAAAGATGCTTGGAAGTCTTGTTGGGTGACAATCTTGCATCCATGTGTGTGTGCAACCCCGACCCTTCCCTTTCTCCATTTTTATTTGTTCATTTCGTGTCTTTGAGCGCTTTCTCTGCGCAAGTGATCCTCCAAATATGGCGTCGGTTTCTATGGCAACCGTCAAACTCCACTCTCACTGCCGAGAGAAGAAGATACATATATATTTTTGTATACTATATATTGATGTTATTTTATATTACAGGCTATGATATCTGTGGGACTGAACATATCATCGCAAAAAAGTGCCCACGCACAATATGTACACGCAATACAATTATTTGCGACAAGTTATATTCTTAAAATATAAAAAAAGAAAATGATTAAAAAAAAGATGATTAAAAAAAGAGAAGTTTGAAGTTGGTGTACGCTTCGTATCAGTCTCTTTCTTTCTTTCTTTCTTCCTTTTATAAATGGGTACGCAAGGGAACGCAATTTGGTTTAAATGGAACGTGCTAATCATTTACTTGAGATCAGTTTAAGTGGAAAGGCAACTATAACAAAAACAAATAATAAAATGAAAAGTAAGCAGCTCGGGATCTAGACTATTATTAACAAATTACTTAGAGCTTGATGTAACTATTTACTACAGCTCATTTTGCGTTGGATAACTGGGCCTATTTACCACTAGATGGCAGAATTGGATCGAAACATGTTCAGGTAAAACAAGATCAAATTACACTGCAGGTTGGCAGAACAGTAAAATTAGAAAACAAATCAAAATGACTCTCTCGTCTCTCTCGATGGTAAAAGTGGAACAGTCCAGTCGGGAGCGGTTGATCGCGTCCCCAGAATAAGGTGCAGCTTCACGGACAGCGGCAGCGCTGAGAGTCGGCCGCTTTTTCAACGGCGTATTAGGAACCGTCTACAAGTTACATGACCCAATTTTAAACATTTTAACAGCTTCTCTGCCATGTGACTTAGGACACCTCAACCCGGTCTATATAGAACGAGGACCTGCACTACACGTTGCACAGCCTTTCAATTTCAAAATAAAGGCTCCTGTTTTTGTACATATGATTTTTTAAATTTCAAAGTTCAATAGCATTTCTGTCATGTCATTTAGGACACCCAAACCGGGTCTATATTCAAGATTCAGGATTTTTATTCGTCACTTACATATACATACTTTCATACATATATGCAGTGAAGTGTAATGAAATGTATGAAATGAAATGAAATGTATGGTACAAAGACCTAGATTACATGTTGCACGGCCTTTCAATTTAAAAATAAAAGCTCCTTTTCTTACATATGTGGCGAGGGGGCACACGCCAAGGAGCGTGGTTAAGCCACAGCTGCAGACAGCAGCATGGCTTCCTTCCCCGTGACCGCACAGCTGCCCCGCGCACGGCGCTGGCTGGTTCGATCCGGGGCAGGGAGCTTTCTTCATGTTTGTCCGTCTTGCAGAGGGGATCAGCCGACCAGGAGACAAACTGGAACGTCATTCCTCCTGCACCCAACCTCATTATTCTCTATCATTTATCCTTTTGGCCATCGAGCCTTTTTGTTCAGTTTGTATAATAAAACTCTCGCCATGTGGGCAACCCACGGCAAGAACGACTCCGTCTCCCTCCCTCAACCCCTACCTGTGGGCAGAGACTCCCACAAGTGACGCCTGACCAGGGACTTTCCGGCACGGGGAAGGAAGCCATTCTGCCGTCTGCAACCGCGGCTTAACCACGCCCTTTGGTCTGCCGCAAATATGATTGTTTGAATTTCAAAGTTCAATAGCTTTTCTCTCATGTGACTTAGGACACCCAAACTAGGTCGATATAGTACTAGGACTTAGCCTACACGTTGCACAGCTTTTCAATTTCAAAATAAAAGTTCTTGTTTCAATATATATGATTTTTTTTAATGTCAAAGTTCAATAGCTTTTCTCTCATGTGACTTAGGAAACCCAAACTAGGTCTCTATGGTACTAGAACCTAGACTGGTCACACATACATATAAATACACACACACACACACACACACACACACACACACACACACACACACACACACACACACACACACACACACACACACACACACACACATTAATACATACGTAAAAACATGTCTTTACTTTCATTCAATGTAAAAATTTGTTGTCATACCTTATTATAGAATTATTATTATTGTAGAATGGCCAACTTTATTAACAGCAAAGTGAATACTTCTAGTGAGATCTCTTCACTTTGTTGAATTTTTGTACTCATGCCAAGGCATAGTTGGTGGTACCATCTTTTACAACAGTGACATTCAATCTCAAAGATAAAAACACCAACCATAAACATACACACACACTGCTTGCACCACATGGTATGTTGTTTACAGCGGATATCCTGTGTTGTCAGGAAAAACAAGTACAAGAGCATAATAATAATGACCGAAGATGAATGTCAAATGTATTAGAGATGAATATGATCATAGTGACTGTAAGAGATTTGTCAAATCATGATTGTAATGGGTAACATTTTACATTAACGAATAGCTACTGTAGTGTTTATAACAAAATCACCTACCCAAACTGTTTGTGGTCCTCCTCCACGCGCTTTGTCCGACATACCCATTGCACAGTTGTTTGCATCATCAAAGACTGAATTTAAATGCATATTTATGTAAAGAAAATTACAATTTGAGTTGGACATAAATGATTGCACTTTACATGATGTTATCTTATGATGACATAACAATGTAGAAATGTATTGGAAGATATTTATATTACTGTGTCTTATTTCAGTATTTTATTTATCAATAGAAGGTGAAGATGTTTAAGGGTGTTGTGTGTGTAATATATTTTTAGTTTAAGTAGTGCAATAGCCTTGCTACTCCATAAATTCCCATAATTTGTGTCATTTAATGTAAATTAATTGTAGGTTCTATTGGTAGAAGCGCAATACTTGGGATGCTGGAGATTCAGGTTTACATCAGGGTTGTACTGCCGGTACTTGGCCCTCTTGTAGCGGCGTCCCGATCTGACAAGTGTGTTTCAGAGTGCGATTTTGGACTTATTCAGATTGGTGTGCAGTGCTTATCTTTTATGAGTTCTTCTTATGTTGTATTTGGTCTTGTGGATTTCTGTGCTTCTGCCGCTTTATGACAACGCTACAGGTCCTGCCCCTGAACTTACCCTTTCCTGGCCCTGTTTATTTTAGAACACTGACCTATTTCTGGGTTGTTGTTTTTTGTCAACAGCATCTTTGTATGTCTCTACTCTGCATCTGCTTCTCGGCCTGATTTCCAGGCCCATCAGTATCGGGACCTGTGGTATTCGTCTGCCCTGAGGTTCCTTATCTGATAAAGGAGTGAAGGTGTCATTGTCAAGTGGGACTCTTACATGAAGTAAAGTCATTACAGAGTAATATTAAACAACAAATCGTTGCACCTTTACTTATTGTGACTACACTACACTACACATTTAATGACTAGGATATGCCTGTAAAATGTAATATTTTCTTCATCTATGAAATAAGAGTCCAGCTTCTCATTTTGACCTGCAGGAGCGATGCCAAACACTTAGAGAAGATACTGGGGAGAAGTAAATATTGATCAGCACATTAGAAAGTAAAGTTATTCATGATTTGCTCGAGATTTCTATAGACATCCTTATCAGAAACCTCCGGTGATTAGTGTTGATATTGAGGCAACTAATGGCTGCAATGTAGTCCTCAAAATTGACCTGCAACGGAACATCAGAAATGACTGTAGTAGCGATGAATCATGTTAACCTCACATTTATAATTCTCGCAATTTTATTGACATGTACCTTTGGGAGACCTTGTCGGCGTACGTCTGTCCTCTTTCCATCCATTATCATGCCAGCAGTGTAATGGTTCAGGATGTACACGTCTCGTCGAAGGCCTCGAGTTTGCACAGCCACTATAGCACTCAATGGTCTAAATTGGGACAGCACAAGCATGTTAAAAACTTCAACGAATGTCGCATTATAATTTTTTTTTAGATGAAATCAAAAATAATAAAAAATGTCTAAATGAAAACAAGACAAAAGAGTTAAATATTTTTAAAAAGGAAATAATACATTTTACATACTGTATACATAAAGTCATGAAAACATTTACGTCTTAAATAGACTGTAGTTACTCGAGATTGTAGATTTTTAAATATTATTACATATTAAATTTTTTCTGGCTCGTTTTCACGAGGTTAGATAGACAGACAACATTTGTTGTTGTGGCTTTTACCCCTCCTGTCCGCCGTTGGTGTGGACGTAGTGTGTTGAAATCGGAGTGGTGCAAAATGTATGACGCCCTTCGGTCACTTCCTGGAATCAAAGCAACCACCACCTCCACCTCCACCTCCTGCTTTGCTTTTCCAAAGAGTTGTAACCTGCAAGTAAAAAAGTTAAGAACAAATGAAGTTGATGAAAGGGAACGTCCATTGACTTGTACGCAAAACGATCATTATAAATATTTCTAAGTAATTAACTGAGATGAGATGAGATGAGATTAACTGGTTGAAAGTATCTGGACTTTTTCTTTTTTTGCACTCTCATTTGTGCCTCTCCTTGCCCATTTCTCCTCTTCCTGATCAAGGCCTTGAATGAGAGCTGGAGATCGCTTAGTCACCAGCGTCTCTTTTACCATTTTCACACCAAAAATGAGCTGCAAAAAAAATAGGCGATTGACACATTTCCCATTGTAGGAAGAAATGCTGTTTTTTCTGGAGCGTCACGTTCAACGTCACAGACACGCCGGAAAAGGGGCGTGGCAGTTCACAATAAAACTGTGAAACTTGAAAAAAGGCATTTTGAGCCGTTCAAAATAATTGGATTGTTCACGAATGACCCAACATTACAGTAGAGGCAGCATGCAACACTGGCAGTCGTGGATGTGATCCTCATACTCACAACATTTCATGGTCCCCCATGCGGAAAAAATGTCAATAACCTCTGATTTTGGATTCAAAATGGGATATGAAATGATGGATGAGACACGGATATTCCTGTCTATTTTCGCGGCAGCATCCGTAATTTCAACGAGCGTCGCATCACGCAGGTAAAGGGACATTAATTAGCAGGTCGACCCGGGTGTCCTGTTCACATCAGAGCTGTTTGGAGGTGGAGCCGATTAAAACCGTGGTCTATTGTAGGATAATTTGACCCAGTACTATGACCCGGGTTAGTTCTTTCCTACTGGTGACAAATGCCAGATGTTAGTGGGAGTTACCGGGTTTTTGGTGCAGTAGGAAAGGGGTATAAGTGAAGGTAAGGTGAAGAAGAGTGTACAGGCAGGGTGGTGTGGGTGGAGAAGAGTGTCCAGAGTGATCTGTGACAGAAGGGTTCCAGCAAGAGTGAAGGGGGAGGTCTACAGGACGGTAGTGAGACCAGCTATGTTGTACGGTTCAGAGGCGGTGGCTCTGACAAAAAGGCAGGCGGCTGAACTGGAGGTGGCAGAGTCGAGGATGTTGAGGTTTTCATTGGGAGTGACAAGGATGGACAGGATTAAGAATGAGTACATTAGAGGGACAGCTCAGGTTGGACAGTTTGGTGGAAAAGTGAGAAAGGCCAGACTGAGATGGTTTGGACACGTGTGTAGGAGAGATGAGAGTCACATTGGGAGAAGGATGCTGAGGATGGAGCTGCCAGGCAAGAGGAAAAGAGGAAGTCCAAAGAGAAGGTTTATGGATGTGGTGAGGGAGGATATACAGGCGGTTGGTGTAAGGGAGGAAGATGCGCAGAACAGAAGGTGTTGGAGGCAGATGATCCGCTGTGGCGACCCCTAACAGGAGCAGCCCAAAGAAGAAGAAGAGGGAAAGGGGTTTAAGTGAGCTGATGTTCCATTACATGTTCTTTGTACCGGCCTCGAAGAGAGCCGTACAACATCTGTATAAAATCAGCCGGGAGGAGGAATTTCTTCTTTTGAAGAATAGAATACTTGACCAGAACCACATCTCCACATGACAATTTGTGTCTCGCATTTATGCCATGTTTTTTGTTGGTGAGAAGTCAGCATCTTTAGTATATATGTTTTTGAATTACCGAGCAGTATTCCCCTCCATAATGGAAGTAATGCCAGGTAGCTGCTGAACAGAAATGTGATTTTCATTTCTGGGAAATGTTCCCTGTGTTGGCATTTCCACGAGCCAGTTAGAAAACTGCATTCAATTCTTGTGTAAAGGGGGACTGCCCACACATAGTCTTTGCATGGCTTTCTATGGCAAGTTCTTTGTCTGTATTTTCCTCCGACTGTTCCTGTGGGTTTGAGTGGTGGTCCAGGGTGCGCCTGCTTTTTCTCACCACGTCACCGCCTTGTTTAGTGGTGAAAAGAAGACGCATGGGATGGAACACATTAAGTCCCTTATCCATTGAAGTGCTGTTCAGAAGTAATATGAGACAACATGTGGTATACTCCTTCAGCCCTTGGTCTGTTTCTTTCCTCCCAAATCCCTGGTGTGATGGCTTTAGGCTGGCAGGCCTGGCAGAATACAGGTGCAAAATTTGATTCTATGCACATCACTGCTGATTATCTTTTTGGTTACTATATTATATGTTATCTCAAGGTATGCAGTAATACTGTTTGTTATAGGACATGAGCACACTCTCCATTGAAGCCCAGCTGTAGTCAGTCACCACCCGGCTCACCCTTCTTGTGGTGAAAATGGAAACTTAGTGTTGCGTTTCCATCAGCCAATATGTGAGGTTTGGAATGGAATGCCGGTTGGTTATGAGCTCAGAAATAGGCAGGGGCGGTTTGTCTTTGCGCATTCCTGGATATACAAGGGCATAATACAGAACACTTTTGTTTTGGTTGGGAATCTTTTGGAGAACCCCACCAGTAGCATCCAGATAGAGGGTGACGGGTGTGGGTTTTTTAAGGTGCTCCACCCAAATCCTAATTCCTGCATCCATCTACAGATGTACAGCAAATGGGTCCACCATACCATTTTGCGCGTAGCCACCTGTGAACATGTCCATGCTGCACTGATTTTTTGAGTTTCACATTAGTTCCAGTAAAATATTTTTGTGCAGTCTTCCACTTTTTTTTTTTTCCCCCAATTCTGAGGAGATTACTTTTAATACATCTTTAGTAAGACTGCATGCTATGTTGCCAGCTAAAATTTCCTCCGTTGGTGTTTCCTGGAGCTTTTTGTCGTGGTAGTTGCTCACCCCCCTTTTTTACAGACCTTGCAATCTTACCCCGCCTAACGTTGCTGGCAAGCCGGAATTTTCTTTCTTAAATTGCATTACACACTTTTCCAAATCTAAAAAAGTTGATGTTAATGTATTTGGTTTGCCGTGTTGGTATTCGTGCAGATAAATGGAGGTACAGTAACCTTATTTTAAAGCTATGTCTGTGCATAACATGTTGATATTTAAAAGAAAGAGTGCAGCACGGCGAGAATTGTTTAGAGATGATATATGCCCATGGTTGTCTGAGGCACGTTGAAACTTTTAACTGTTTTATCTTGCTGCACTTATTTCTATTAATGGCAATGGTGAACATCTTTGGTCCAGGCTTTGTTGACCTCAAATCTGACTGTTTCATGTGACTTTCAGAAGAAACTGTCTCAGTCTCTGAAACTTCATTAAGCTTCCCTGAAAACGCCACCTGGGTGGCATGTGGTGGCGAAAGGGCCACAGTGGCGCCCAATGTGGTGCTCCAGCACAGGGAAGGGACACCGAAGACGTCCTGGAGCCACCAGCGGTTCAACGGGTGGCACCAGCACCAACCCTCTCCCGACTGGCAGCAGCAGCAGCATCCAGGGGGTCCGCTGGAGAACTGTGGCAGTTTCGCCACCACACGCCACCCCAGTGGCGTTTTCAGGGACCGTCGGCACAGAGACACAGATGCCGGGGGGGGGGTTAACACCAGTTTAATGTAGAGATGAGGATAGGTGGAATTAGCCAGGAGCAGATGGAAATGTCATGACAGGGCTCCTACGCTGACTGAGTGTGTGGATGGGGTTTTTAAACCTGCCTCTCGTCCGCCCAACCAACGAGCGTCGAGTGTGGCTGCACAAGCCATCCCATCCACCACAGCACCCTACAACAACACACAAAGCCAGCCACGGGTGCAACCCAAACACCCTAACCTGGAAAAATAGCCACATGTCCCGAAACACCACAACACCGTCCAGACTCAGGAATAATCACGTTTTGATGGAGTTGTGTCATCATTTCTTAAAAGCTGTCAGAGCTAAAGGATCTGAGAGAAGCTGAGAAGCTGAGAAGAAGCTGAGAAGAAGCGACCCATGACCCTGTTGGTTGTCAAATAGTAGCAGAATAGAGATGTCATGGCTAGGATAGCTGTTGTGGTCTCCTGTGATCCTCAGAGAATTTGTTTCCTACACTTTTGGGTCGTGCAGCATTGGAGCCTGTGTGGAGGCTCAGCCACCAGGGAGAGGCCAAGACTCTGCAGGAAAAAGATTGGGGAGTTGAAATTGTTTTAAAGACGGAAGAAAAACAGGAACTTGTATTTCAAAATTTAAAGGATGTGCAACATGTAGTCTAGTCTTAGTACTATATCGACCTAGTTTGGGTGTACTAATTCACATGACAGAAAAGATATTGAACTTTGAAAATTAAGAAATCATATGTATATACAGGTGTGTATATATATAAACAGGAACTTTTATTTAGAAATCGAAAGGCTGTGCAACAGTAGTCTAGGTCCTAGTACTTCATAAACCTAGTTTGGGTTTCCTTAGTCACAAGCCAGAAAAGCTATTGAACTTTGAAATTTAGAAAACCATATAAAAACAGGAGCTTTTATTTTGAAATTGAAAGGCTGTGCAACATGTAGTCCAGGTGCTAGTATTATATAGACCTAGTTTGGGTGTCCTAAGTCACATGATAGTTATTACAGTTATTAAAACTTTACAATTGGGTCATGTAACTTGTAGACGGTTCCTAATACATCGTTGAAAAAGCAACCAACTCTATTCTGTCCGTGAAGCTGCACCTTATTGCGGGGATGCGATCTACCGCTCCCCCTCGTGAGGTCCAGACGAATGTCTGTTATGTCTGGTCAGTGATTCTGTTTTTCTATTGGTGAGTTTCAGCTGGGTGTGATTGCCAATTTTTTACTAATGTGTCATCACACCTGAATCTGGGGAGGCGATAGTGGCGCCGCCCCTTGCGGTCGCCTGCGCCGGTGCACCGCTCTAACATTTCACTGCATATATGTATGAAAGTATGTATATGTATGTGACGAATAAACCTCTTGAATCCTGAATCTCTGGTATTCTTTATATTTCAGCTCCAGCTCTTCTTCTGAAAAAGAGACATACAATTAATATATAAAAAAGTGATAAAACCCTGAAAAACCTGATAAAATGCACATGTTGCAACCATTTAGGTATAACATATAAAGACTGTTTGACTATACTGGAGGTTTCCGGTTTTGATAAAGGACATTTATAGAATAAAAAGATGGTGGTAAGTTACAAATGATGGGCTATAACATTTTAACTTTTAGTCCTGGGTTAGAAAAATGTATCCTTTAATTACAATATTAACTGACACATACAGAAAGTATTCAGGCCCCTTCACTTTTTGCACACGTTATTGTCTTTGAGAAGTAATTTTAAACTGATAAAATTGCCCATCAATCCATCAATCATTTTTGCCCATCAATCTACACTCAATAACCCATAATGACAAAGTGAAAACATGTTTTTACATTTCTTTTGAAAATTTGTTAAAAACCTGAAACGGAAGTCTCTCGTTTTTTTTTCCCAACATTGTATTTATTAGATTTTAACAATTTTGTACATACAAAGTCTTACAGATTAATCAGCAAGTTTATATCACACATTAGTACCAAAGTGTAGGACATCAAAAAAATAAAAATAAAATAAAAATAATAATAATAAAAAATAAATAAAAATAATAATAATAACAATATCACAAATACAATAACAAGAAAATAAAAAAATAACGTGAGACAACAAACAATACCAAAAATATATAAAATACAACTAATAAGTCTTGTGATATTTCAAATGTTGCAGTCGGGGAATACATGTGATGCTACATTACAGTCTAGTGTTCATCTTATAATCACGTGAGCGTTGCAGAGGGCCATTTATTCATCCCCAGTTTCTTCTATCAGATGTGCTATGTCTGTCCTCTCCAGATAACTTATAAACAGACCCCGAATGTTATTAAAGAATAACTCCTTGCCCTTGATAATGTACGTAATTTTTTCCAAGGGCAGAGTTGTAGATAACTCACTGATCCATTTATTCAAACTTGGCATGCCCACTTTTTTCCATGACAGAGCAATTATTCTTCTTGCCAACAATATACCAATTTCTGAAAATATGCGGTGTCCTTTCCTAATATTATACTTCTCTGGATATAGGCCGAGTAAGAAAAGTTTGGCATCTAAAGGTATTTGTATTGGAAGAATATCCTGGATACACATCCTCACAGCCTCCCAAAACCTTTTTACTTCATCACATTACCAAAGACAATGAAAAAGAGTGCCCTTTTCCTTCTCACACTTGATACAGATATCAGGAACGTCACTGTTGTATTTATTGAGTTTTTCTGGGGTAATGTAAGTTCTCACGAGCCAATTGTACTGCAGTAATTTAAGACGTGTGTTGATTGTCTGTGATTGTGCTTTGGTACATGCTCTCTCCCAGTCCTCAATGGTTATGTTGTCATGTAGGTCTTCTCGCCAGGCCTCCAGCCTCTTTACCGATGACGCTAAGGACTCAGCTACTCCAAGGTTATAGATTTTTGAGATTATGCCCCGCCCCAAATTGTCCGTACACATTACCTTTTCTGCTTTTGATAAGGGTGGGATGGATAATGATTGGCCTTGTTGTGATCGGATAAAATTCAATTCTGCAATTGTGAAAATTTGAAAAAGTGATTACGAGGGGTATTATAGTTAGCAGTTAATTCTTCAAATGATTTCAGATGTTTCGTGACTGGGTTAAATAAATCTCCAATTTTTTGTATTCCATTGTCAGCGCAGAGTTTGAATCCTGCATCGGATTTACCTGGAGGGAACATTTTTTTTCCCCAGATTGGACTAAAGAGTGAGAGAGAGACATGTTCCCCAAGATGTGTGTTAAGTTGTTGTAACACAGTAATCATATTTTTAACAATGGGGTTCTTTATGATTTTTTTAAGCCTTTTAAGTTTATCCGAGTACAGGAAAAGGGGAAGAGGGAGGCTCAGCTGTTGGCTCTCCATCTCCCTCCAAAGAGGGGCTTCCTCTTCTGAGAAGTAAACCATCAGCTTCCTTAACTGTGCTGCCCAATAATACCAGAGCGGATTGGGGCACTTAAGCCCCCCTCTATCATACGGCAAGAATAGCAGTGACAGTCGCAACCTGGAGCGTCTATTGTTCCATGTAAATCCAATGAAAAGTTTCTTTAGGTGAGAGAATAGATTACTCGGTGGTGGCAGTGGTAAATTTTGAAACAAATACAACAATTTTGGCATTACATTCATTTTAAGGACGTTTATTTCCCTATTAACGACATTGGTATAAATGACCATCTATCCATCGACTTTTGGACTTCGTGCATTAAAGGACTGTAATTAACTTCTACAATATTCTCAAGATGGGGCACAATTTGAATGCCCAGGTATGTAAAACAATCAACAACTTTAAATTGAGCAGCTTCCTGAGGTGGGGATTTCCTTTCTAAATGGTTTAACGGCATAATTGAAGTTTTAGATTTGTTTATCTTATAGCCTGATATGTTTCCAAATGTCTTGATCAAGTCTAACAGAACAGGAATAGATTTTCCCATATTTTTTAGGAAGACAATAATATCATCTGCATATAATGCAAGACGGTGCTCCAAGTCTCTCATTTTAATAAGTATTCAGACCCTTTGCTGTGGCACTCCAAATTGTGGCCGCGTCCACCCTGTTTGCTTTAATTATCCTTGAGATGTCTCTGGAACTTAATGTGAGTTCACCTGTGGCAAATCGAAATGATTGGACATAGTTTAGAGAGGCACACTGTGTGTGTGTGTGTGTGTGTGTGTGTGTGTGTGTGTGTGTGTGTGTGTGTGTGTGTGTGTGTGTGTGTGTGTGTGTGTGTGTACGTGCATGCGTCCGTGCCTGCTTGCGTGCGTGCCTATGTGTGTGCCTGTGTGAATGTGTGTGTGTGAGTGTGTGTGTGTATATGAGGTCCCACAATTCACACTGCATGTCAGGACAAAATCCAAGCCATGAGGCCCAAGGAACTCTCTGTAGACGTCCACGATAAAACTGTGGTGAGGCACAGATCAGGGTGAGGGAATAAAACCAGTTCTGAAGGTTGAGCGTTCCTAGGAGCACAGTGGCCTCAATAACTGTGAATGGAAGAAGTTTGGAAGCACCGGGACTCTGCCTAGAGTTGGCCATCCGGCCAAACTGAGTAACCGGGCGAGAAGAGCCTTGGTTTAGGGAGGGGACAAGAAGTGATGGGCGGGCAAATCCTCGTGATCCTCGCTTTTTACATTTACATTACATTTAGTCATTTAGCAGACGCTTTTATCCAAAGCGACTTACAAGGGAGAATAACATTCAAGCTACATTGCGACAGAGACATTAGTGTAACAATAAATACTGCTAAGTAGTGCTAAGTAATTGTAAGTTAGGAGAGCAGGTACTCTCTGAAGAGCTGGGTCTTCAAGTGCTTCTTAAAGACAGAGAGGGAGGCCCCTGCTCTGGTCGTTTTTGGCAGCTCATTCCACCGACGTGGAACTACAAATGAGAATAACCTGGATTGCCGTGGTTGATTTGATGAGCGCAGCATCCGGGGGGTAACATATGCTTTTACAAGAGCATTTAAGTAGGTGGGAGCATTCCCAACAATCACTCTGTAGGCAACATAAGAGACTTGAACTTGATGCGAGCGGCTACAGGTAGCCAGTGGAGCTCGATGAGCAGCGGAGTGACATGTGCCCTCTTTGGCTGGTTGAACACCAGTCGCGCCGCCGGCAAGCCTGTTAAGAGAGCGTTGCAGTAGTCGAGACGGGACATCACCAAGGTTTGTACCAGCAGTTGAATGGCATATTGGGTCAGGTACAGCCTGACTTTTCGGATGTTGAATAGTGCGGCAGGACCGGGAGACGGCGGCAACATGGTCCGAGAATGTCAGTTCGTCATCGATAATGACGCCTAGATTCCTTGCAGCCTTGGTAGGAACAAGAGATAGAGAGTCAATTTTAATATCAATGTTGTGATGAATACCTTGTTTGGCCAGGAAGACCAGCAGTTCCGTTTTCGCCAGGTTTAGTTGAAGATGATAATCCTTCATCCATGTGGATATGTCAGCGAGACAATCCGAGATCCACGTCGAGACAGTGGGGTTGTCAGGCAGGAAGGACAGATAGAGTTGAGTATCATCCGCATAGCAGTGATATGAAAAGCCATGTGAGCGGATGATCGGGCCCAGTGAGGTGGTGTATATGGCAAAGAGGAGGGGTCCCAGCACCGAGCCTTGGGGCACCCCTGTGGTGAGGTTGTGAAGCACAGACAGCTGGCCTTGCCATGTCACGCTGAACGAGCGCCCAGTGAGGTAAGATTCGAACCAGGAAAGTGCACTGCCCGATATGCCCATACTTGAGAGTATGGACAGGAGTATGCTGTGATTGACAGTGTCAAAAGCAGCTGATAAGTCTAGCAGAATGAGAACCGAGGATTTGCCAGCAGCTCTAGCAGTTTTTAAGGCCTCTGTCACAGACAACAGGGCTGTTTGGGTGGAGTGACCACTTTTGAAGCCAGATTGAAGTATATCGAGAAGGTTGTTTCTTGACAGGTATTCTGTTACCTGTCTAGAGACCGCCCTCTCTATGGTTTTGGAAAGGAATGGGAGGAGTGAGACCGGCCGATAGTTTTCTACTTGAGTGGGATCGAGTGAGGGTTTTTTGAGCAGTGGTGAGACCCTAGCCACTTTGAAAGCAGAGGGGCTTTGGGGCTTTCTTCCGGTTTGTGTTGAAAAAGTTACAGCAGTAACGTAATCTGGACACTGCAGATGCGAATTAGGTGAGATTTCTGACACAAGGGCAGGTTAGTTTCAGTTACAATTTGATATGCGCTCAATGTTCACTCATTAAAGTTCTGTAATACACATTTGTAGTATTTTATGGGTATGTGATAGCGCCAAAACTTCAAAACTGTTCGAAGGTTCAGACATCATCAGCTACATGCTTAGGCTCCTTTGATATTGCCTTCACCAGAGTGGATCAGGCATCGGTGCATCGGTCGGTATCAAACGTCCCATACGACCAAGAACCCGGCGGTCACTCTAAGAGGACTTCGGAAGTCCTCTGCAGGGACGGGAGAACCTGCCGGAAGGACCACCATCTCAGCACCACTCCATCAATCCCTTATGGTAGAGTGGCTAGACGGAGGCCCCTCTTGATTAAAAGGCATATGACAGCCCGCTTGGAGCTTGCCAAAAGGCATTTAAAGGACTCTGAGAGCACAAGAAAAAAGATTCCCTGGTCTGATGTGACAACAATTTAACTCTTTGGGGCAAAACTCCAAGCACCAGGCCACCGC
This sequence comes from Zeus faber, assembly GCF_960531495.2. Lineage (NCBI taxonomy): Eukaryota > Metazoa > Chordata > Actinopteri > Zeiformes > Zeidae > Zeus > Zeus faber. Next base: position 9,555,247 of record NC_137202.1, on the reverse strand, counting down.
TCATCACCTGGCTACTGTAACACCATCCCCACGGTGAAGCATGGTGGTGGCAACATCGTGCTATGGGGGTACTTCTCAGCGGCAGGGAGACGAGTCACAATTGAGGGAAGGATGAATGCAGCCAAATACATCCCTTGAATAAAACCTGCTCAAGAGCACACGCGCCCTCTGACTGGGGCGATGGTTCACCTTTCAAGACAACGCTGAGGTGGCGTCGGGACAAGTCTCTGACTGTCCTTGAGTGGCCCAGCCAAAGTCCACAAATTATGTAAGAAAGTAATCGCTGAAAACATCTGAAAAGACTGCAAACTATGTAGTACTGAATTGTGGAGTTAGACTGTTAAACTGCTTCTCACCATTTTTGTGGTGGGGAGTCCTCCAGCCAGACGGCGGTGCTTTGAGATAAGCAACCTGGCACACAGGACTGGGTTCAGGAGAACATTTAAACATGGAATTTACTCCAATGTAAACGTATTTTAACACGACTGGGCGAGGTCTCAGCGTCTTCAGAGGACACTGATAATAATGAACACTTATGTAAATGAGAGAGTTCAATTTTAGATTTTAGATTTTTTCACTTTCACATTTTACCTTTGTCATTTATGGGTTATTGAGTGTAGATTGATGGGCAAAATGGAAATTTTCTCAGTTTAAAATGACATCTACAACACAATAAAGTGTGCAAAAAGTGAAGGGGTCTGAATACTTTCCAAAGCCAGCGCATACAAACAGTAGAATAGTTGTTTGGTGAAAAATTAATTTTCTGAAGGACTCATGATATGGTCCGTTGAGGTCCGAAATTTCCCATACGTCCACCTACAGCGCAATGTTGCAGGGTGTGGGTCTGTGTAATGAAACTAGAGACATGTGACGGCTCCAGGGTGGAGGGAGAAGCGTGGGCTTATCGGAGATGTCTCCTAAGTCAAGACGCCAGGCTGTGCACGGAGGAAACCTGACGCATGGATGGTCATCAGCCGAGAGAGAGAGGGAGAGAAAGAGAGAGAGAGAGAGAGAGAGAGAGAGAGAAGGAGAGAGAAAGAGAGGTAAAGAGCCATAGACAAGTGGGTCATCATGTAAATGTCAGGGGTAGCCCGATAATGCCACATCTATTTGTAGCTCCATCCCTTCCATCATCAAGACAAATAGTTTTTAGTCTTTTGGTTTAACATTGTATACCTTAATGGGAACTCAGAGGGATTGCATTATGTCTCTCATTCAAAACAATCTGCTGCTTTTCTTTTCATTTGGCTCATTTGGATGGCGACTTTGAAAAACTGATTTCTGAACATCATTAAAGCCAATTAACTTTTTTTCTGAACATGCAATAACTCAATCCAATTTAAGAAGGTTTGCATTTATAGCAGAGATGGAAAGTAGCAACATAACAAGCAACAACTACTCTATTGCAGCCACTGCATTTGGTAGAAATAAAATTCAATACTTTTACTTGAGTTATTTTCCACAAAGGTCTGTACCTACCTATTATCAAATTTGATAACAGTTGCAAAGTAAGTATTTTAACATGAATCTGCGTAGATATCATCATTGCAATCCCCACTATTGTGTACACAAAATATGTTGAAAATATGTTATTTACGTTCATTTGGGTTAGAGCCAATGTCATCTCAAAAAGATTGCATTCCAAATAAACAGGGTGAAAAATAAAGGCTGAAGCTGAAGTAGTAAGTAAGTAATGTAAGTAACTTGATCATCCTCAGCACTGCATCTACTTGTACCCCAGTAAAGTATCTCGGCAGCAGCAGTAGTCTTACTTAAGTAAGGATGGGCAGTAGTCTTTCCACCTCTGATACAGATGTATGTGCACCTCTTTCAGTCTGTTTATTGTTAGACAGATTCTTCTTTCCACAATACAGAATATCTGCTGTTTTGTGTTTGTGTGTGTGTGTGTGTGTGTGTGTGTGTGTGTGTGTGTGTGTGTGTGTGTGTGTGTGTGTGTGCGTGCGTGCGTGTGTGTGTGTGTAGCGGATGCGCCAAAATCTGATGTGTAGTG
>NC_137202.1:9548236-9550736 GCF_960531495.2 Zeus faber | reverse complement strand
AGTATAGTAAAGGTATAGTAGTGCGAGGTAGAGGTCGAGTAGAGTAAGGTAGAGTAGAGAAGAGGTAGGGTAGAGTGAGGTAGAGTAGAGAAGAGGTAGGCTAGAGTAGAGGGAGGTATAGTAGAGGGAGGTGGATTAGAGTAGAGAGAGATTGAGTAGCGTATAGTACAGGTATAGTATAGTTTATTGGTTGAGTTAGGTAGAGTAGAGGGAGGTAGAGAGGGGGAGAAGGGTGGAGTAGAGGGAGTTAGAGTACAGAAGAGGTAGTACAGAGGGGTTGAGTAGAGGTAGAGTAGAGAAGAGGGAGAATAGAGGGAGGTAGAGTAGAAAGAGAAGAGGTAGGGTAGAGGGATAGAGTACCAAAGAGGTAGGGCAGAGGGGTAGAGTATAGAAGAGGTAGAACAGAGGGAGGTAGAGTAGAGAAGAGGTAGGGTAGAGGGGTAGAGTACAGAAGAGGTAAGATATAGGGGTAGAGTAGAGAAGAGGTAGGGTAGAGGGGTAGTGTAGAGGGGTAGAGTGCAGAAGAGGTAGGGTAGAGGGAGGTAGAGACATAGAGTAGAGGGGGTAGAGTACAGAAGAGGTAGGTAAAGTAGAGGGGAAGAGTAGAGACGAGGTAGAATAGAGGGAGGCAGGATAGAGAAGAAGTAGAATAGAGGGAGGCAGAGTAGAAAAGAGGTAGAATAGAGGGAGACAGTGTAGAGAAGAGGTAGGGTTGAGGGAGGTAGAGTAGAGATGTAGGGTAGAGGGGTAGAGAAGAGGTAGAGTAGAGGGAGGCAGAGTAGATCCCCGCTGATGTCCCCATTTAATTTCTGCAAAAATAAATGGACGAGGAGCCGAAACAAGTACAAGTTCCAGTCCATCCACTGAGCAGCCATCACATGTTCACGGTGTCTGAGGCACCAGCATCATCCTAGAGACACGGAGCGCGGAGGAGGGCTTACACGTCTATTACAGCATAAAGAGGGTCCTCAGGTGTGCAGCCTGACTGGAGAGCATGATAGGCGGAGTCTGTGATTCCTGTTCTAAAAAAGCCGGTGAAAAGCATTCGGCAGATCCGCCCGTTGTTCTTCCCCTCTGGTTACGCTCGTGTGTCTGCGAGGAGCCTTGGTGAAAGATCTGCCAACGGTGTGAGGTCCGACGACCAGACAAAATGACGTCATCAGCATCTCCCATCTGTTCAGAAGTTTGCGGTGGCAGCCATTACGGTCTCACTCTTTGTTGAAATCGAACAAAGAGTCTCATGTAATGAGAAGACCCGCAAATGCATTAGGGCCGATGGCCTTGTTTGGCTCGGGTTGCCGAGTGGCTGAGACAGAAATACAGTATACAGTATATGTTGGTGTCAAAAGGGGTTTTGTCAATGCTCCCGCACATCTACGTTTTAGGATGCATTCACACCTAGGCTGTTGCGTTCCATTCATCCAAATTGTACTGTGTTTGCCCCCTTAGCTCTGTTTGTTTAGACAGGCGCGAACGATGCCATTTTATCCACACAGCAACTTTGTGGGAGTCAGAAATTGTGATTTGTTTGGGAGTAACCCTTCCATTTCTTCCTGGTCCCGTTCTTCTCCTTTGCTCTGTCCTTAATCACATACTAGTATATTATACTTATAAAAGTACCAGAATGGCATACTATATCCAGTGTAATTTCGTGGACTGCCCACAATGTTGGGAATCATACCCTACAATGCATTGTGAGTGAGAGATGCATGTAGAGGTTTCTGTGCAGTGTTGTTATCCTGCAAAGTGCTGAAAGGAAGTGGAGTATGAGGATGGAGTATGTCCAAAAAACCATCCTTCTCTTTACTCATTATGCAATTATAGTACAACAGCAGCTCTCTCTCTCTCCCTCTCTCTCTCTCTCTCCCTCTCGCTCTGTGTTTCTTTTTCAACATCAACATCAATCTCCGCCAATCTCATTCACCTTGTTTGCTTGCATAGACCACCCTCTTCCAAAATGACTTTTTATGACCAATTAAGCAGTATACTAAAATGATGTAATTTTGACAAAGAGGTCATTTTAATGGGGGATTTTTACAAACAATTGGAAAATAAATGCAATAGAAGAGCTGTCAAACAAATTACAAATACCTTTGACCTGATACAGCTAATTATAAGGGGCCGACAAGAATAACACGGTTTTTAAAAACAATTGTCAAAACATTCATTATGACCACTGGGCCATCTGATCATAACTTAACCCTTAGGTAGTTAGGAAATTGTCCAAAAAGCTGTAATGTAAGAAAGCCCAGTGGGCTGAGAATACCTAAGGGAGAACAAAATACGTTTGAAAATGCAATTAAAGGGATTAAATGGAATAACATTGTGTCTTATTCTGATGATGACTCTGACTGCCAGATCATTTTGTCCACAATCCAATGTATATTGAATATTTTTTAAGGAAAGCTGAACCTGACCGCAGACTAAAAAATATGCTCTTCCATGGTAAAGTGGTGACATACATAAATTGATGAGAGAACATGATGCGGCACTAAAAGCA
>NC_137202.1:9535736-9543236 GCF_960531495.2 Zeus faber | reverse complement strand
CCATCTGTTTACGGAAGCGGCTGTAGTTGTCTGTAAAGATGGCGTCCGAATGGCGTTTCACTGGCATGTCGACGAGGTCATCGCTGGGGAGAGGGAGGAAGGACGGAGGGGGGAATTTATTAACACCATTTATTAACGTTCAGGGGACTGAAGAGGCGTCTTCAACAGGTCGACCCCAAACTAAACCGAGGATACACCCGCACCCCTTTTCATCTGATAAGGGTCTTCAAACCCTACTACTCTCACCTGGTCCTCGATCGCTTGCTATGAGTCTGTCTGTCTATTAGAGTAAAAAAAATAAATAAATAAAGTTTCTCTTTCTTATTGAATGCTTTCCTGCCGATGGCTGTGATGTACATTCAGTCGCACGACTAACAACTCAACTCTGATAAAAGTAACTGTATATGACGAAAAATGGGACAAGAGAAAAACTTCACAGTGCAGTACTTTATATTTAATAATGTGCAACTCCACCCATCCACCACGATTCAGAAATATAATGCCAATACCCACAGGTGTGATTTTTGTTTCTGTATGTGCGATTTCAGGGGAAAAATAAACGACAGAGTAAAATTAATATTGACATGAGTAATATTAGTATATATTAAAATATTTTCCATTACAATTATGTTCTCATATATGTCATAAAGGATATTTCCAGATGGGATAAACATTTACTTTGCAGCATTAAGACTGCAATCATTGAAATTGTATTTAGTAACATTTTTAGATCTTCTAGTTCATGTGCTGAAATAATCATTTTTCCCTTTCTACTTTCTTTCTCTAATTCCATCCTTCTCTGTCTCAAGGGGGTTGGCAGCACTCAGGCAGTTTGCGCCTCCGCTATTCAAATTGGAAAATTGCGCCTGAAGTGATTTGAATGGGAGTTCACAGGGAACTTGGAAGAACTGGAGGATAGCTACACCAATGTGAAATGGCGCGAACCCCTCCCTAAAATGAGCCTCTATATTATGAGAAAACTGATTTGCAAAAGTCTTCTGCAACTGTTTGTCTTATAATCAGAGTTTTAATGTGAAGTGGATAAAGGTGATGAGGTGATGGAGGTGATGGCTGTGATGGAGGTGGTGAAGTGATGGAGGTGGTGAGGTGATGGAGGTGATGCGCTGATGGAGGTGGTGAAGTGATGGAGGTTGTGAGGTGATGGAGGTGGGGAAAGTGAAGAAGGGGAAAAAGGTGTTCACCCACCTGACTCTCTTCCCGATCAGGGACTCCAGATACCGCCGAGCTGAAAGCTGCCCCAGCAGTTTGCTGTACCCACTGGTGAACAGACCGTCTGCGTGCCTAGTAACTCTGGAATAATAATAATAATAATAATAATAATAATAATAAAAATAACAACAGCAACAATAATAATAATGATAATAATAATAATAATCATCATCACAATACTCATATTATTATATTTATTATTATTTTTTTTATTATTATTATTATTATTATTATTATTAATAATAATAATAATAATAATAATAATAATAATAATAATAATAATACAATGATACAATTATACATTCCAGTAATGCACGGCAGTTTTCTTGGGTCACTACTCAAAAAGCTTTGCGCATAAAGCCTCGAGATGTGGAAGATAATTGAATAACAACGAATAATTCACCACGAATGATTCTGTGAATCCAGTTAAACTTTAAACCGGCGTGTCTCTAAATCTACTTTATATATGAATTGAGACCGGTTGGGTTTTTAATTGTAGCTTTCATTTCCAAAAAAATTTTTGTAAAATAAATATATAATTGAGGTTATATTACAGGTTGGATATACAGTTTTAACTTGTCTCCCACTGCTGATAAATCCTAAATATGGATATTATATTTTTCTCCCACCTCATGGATGTGTGCGGCAGAGCCAGAGTCCGGGTGTGGAGCACTGCGCACAGGGCTGCAAGGAGGAGCAGCTGGGGTCCGGTCCGATGGAGCATCCTTCAAACCTGGAGACCAAAACCACGATAAGTTATTATTCATAGCGGTTTGTGTTTAATTCGTACTGTTTGTTCAGAGTTATCATATATATTCAATCTGAGAGAAATACTACAACGAAAAGCCCATGCAGGTGGATTCCTTTAATTTCACATGCAAACAACGCGGCAATATTCACAATAGACAAATCTTCACCCTTGATAAATGTCTTATTATTACTGTTTTAATATCGACATTTAAAGGTAGAAAACGAATGGAGACTATTCGGTGCGTAATTGCGCACGCACCGAATGCGTTTCGGCGAAGGCGAACAAACTGTACAATCCAACTGAAGGAAATGCACATTTTCCGGTTGAAAAAACCTTGAGAACATGCCAAAATAAATTTGAACAAAGTACAATTCGTTAATTTAACTCCTTTAACACTCCTCTGTAGACTTTCCAACGTTGGATCTGATCATTTGGAAGGCTTTTGCGCGTAAATAATTTTAAAACAAAATATGAATGATTAGAATATAGAATAATATTAAAATTACACAATATATATACTCTATATACATATTTAAAAGCATTCTTACACAAGCTTCAGATAAACCACGGGTCTTTTCCTCTCTCCAAGGTCCTGATCCTTCCAGTTGTATCTCCAGTGGGACGCACGGTGGGTGGATCTCCGTTCCCCTTCTTCTTGCGCTTGGTCACTGCTGCACCGTGCGTGCGCGTTTTATACATGGGTACACCTTCTGGAAGGGATGAAGATCGGGTCCCGTCAAGGGCCCGTGACGTCACGAGGTCCCGTTGGGACTGGGTGCTTCCGTCACCATGTGGGGACCAAACAGGCCTGTGGTGACATTATGGGATGTCTTACTTTTTTTTCTTTTTTGTGTGTGTGAAAGGGAAGTTGTTGTGATGATTCTGTTGTGTTGTTGACTCATTCAACGGGTCAACTGGCAGGTAGGAGGAAATAACTTCATGAGGGGCAGTGTGGTGTGCGTGCGTGTGTGTGTGTGTGTGATTGTTTTGTATTACTGAAACATTCTTCTTCACTGCTGTACAGCTACCCCAGTCTGTGCAAAGTGACTTTATTCCAATGAAATCAATTGTCTTTCAACCCCTTTCTGGAATTCCGTATTATTTGTCTTCTTTTAATGTTTTGTGTCTGTCTGTCTGTCTGTCTGTCTGTCTGTCTGTCTGTCTGTCCCGCTGTCTGTCTGTCTGTGTCTGTCCATCTGTCTGCCTCACTGTCATTTAATGTCAATTAAATTCCATCCAACAAGGCTTTATTGGAATGAACATAAATAAATGCAGTTCTGTGAAAACAGTTAGAAAATTATTATTATTATTATTATTATTATTATTATTATTATTATTATTATTATTATTATTATTATTATTATACAGTATATATACACAGCCACAACCACCTGCCTAACTGTGTAGCTCCCCCTTGTGCCACCAAAACAGCTCTAACATGTCAAGGCATGGACTCTACAAGACCTCTGAAGGTGTCCTGTGGTGTCTGGCACCAAGACGTTACAGCAGATCTTTTAAGTCCTCTCACTTTGTCCTGTTCCTCAAACCATTCCTGAACATTCCTTGCAGTGTGGCAGGGCGTATCATCCTGCTGAAAGAGTCCACTGTCATCAGGCAATACCATCACCGTGAAGGGGTGAACTTGGTCTACAACGATGTTTAGGGAGGTGGTACATGTCAAAGTAACATCCACATGAATGCCAGGACCCAAGGTCTCCCAGGAGAACATTGGCCAGAGCATCACACAGGCTCCGTCGGCTTGCCTTCTTCCCATAGTGCATGCTGGTGCCATCTCTTACCAAGGTAAACACGCACCTGACCATCCATATGGTGTAAAATAAAACGTGATTCATCAGACCAGGCCACCTTCTTCCATTGCTCCATGGTCCAGTTCTGACGCTCACGTTCCCATTGTAGGCGGTTTTGGCGGTAGCCAGCATGGGCACTCTGACCGGTCTGTGGCTACACAGCCCCATACGCACAAGCTGTAATGCACTGTGTGTTCTGACACCTTTCTATCATTAACTTTTTCAGCAATATGTGCTACAGTAGCTCTTCTGTGGGATTGGACCAGACAGGCTAGACTTCACTTGCCATGCGCATCAATGAGTCCATGTGCGCCCATGACCCTGTCACCGGTTCACCAGTTGTCCTTCCTTAGACCACTTCTGGTAGGTACTAACCACTGCATACCTGGAACATCCCACAAGACATGCACTTTTGGAGATGCGCTGACCCAGTCGTCTAGCCATCACAATTTGTCCCCTGTCAAAGTCGCTCAGATCCTTACGCTTGCCCATTTTTCCTGCTTCCAACACATCAACTTCAAGAACTGACTGTTCACTTGTTGTCTCATATATCCCACCTCTTGACAGGTGCCATTGGAACCATATCAGCAATGTTATTCACTTCACCTGTCAGTGGTTTTAATGTTGTGGCTGATTGGTGTATATATATACTGTATATATAAATATATATATATATATATATATATATATATATATATATATATATATATATATATATACACACACACACACACACACACGTGTTTCATCTCTCCCTCGTGCTATCTCTCCCACCCCCCCCGACCCTCCGCATCTCTCACTCTCCCACCTCCTCACCCACCTCGTGTTCAGGACTCTCATCCTACTCCGTCCAGCAGGTGAAACGATGGGTCACACGTGAGTAGAGTTTACTGACGTCACACATAATTAGGCTTGCTTCCAACAGAGCAGAACACTCATCAGTGTTCCTTCTATCGAAGTGTAGCATTAAACAAACAGACCCCCTATTTAAAAGAAAAAGTGATGGATCTTCCTGGCAATCGCTGTAAGATGTGAAATATATATTTAGTAACATGTACAAGCAATTATGTACAATGCAGTGAATGAACATCTTTTAAGAGAATTATGCAGATCAAATTACTGACCTTCTTTGGATTAAATTTCCTTTAATTATAAAAAACTCACTTTAATTATAAATGTACGTTGTGTGACCATTGATTTGAAGATAGCCCAGAGTTTAAGTGGTAATTTGTGATATTATTTTGTAAATAAATTATTATGACTTTTCGAAAGCAATAGAATCTGATCTAAGTATTGAAATGTAAAATTGGAGTGACTGCTATGATTTTTCAATGTTATCATGATACTTGGCAGTAACAATGGACTGTTTTTCCTGAAAGGAGTATTTTTAAATGCTAAAGGTCATTCTAAACCGCACATTTTAACCCAGTGTGATGTCATGCCTTGGGTGTTTTTAATCACTTGACTTGATAATTAAGGGGACAAAGTAGAAGTGACGTCGGAAGCGATTTGGCTGTAACCTGCTGGACACAAAAGACAAGAACTCATGTTGCTTATTTCGTTCATCTAGATCCCTTTGTGGATGAGAGACGGGGGCGTTTGTCGCTGTAAGTCTGTAAGGAGGTACAATACAACTCAGGTGGCTTCTTGGCAGTAATTGGCGATCACTATGTAGTGTGTACAGGTGCAGAACATAATTATGCAAAGACACCAAAATTATTATGTTTCAACCCAAATATAGCCCATTAAAAATCCACCAATAAGCAGCCAAGACTGTTTGTAACATGCTGAGCAGTGCCGCTGTTGCTACGTTGATTCCTTTGGCTCTGATTACAACAAATAGATTAACTATGCAGGCAGCACGTTTAAGGTCTCTTGTTTTTTTTATCAAGGCTAAATCTTATTTTTCGATCTTTGGGTGTCAGCCTGCATGATGGGCATCAAAATGTTTTATTCGGGGTCCAGCCCCCAAAGGGGGCGGGGAGACCCCTATTGTTTTTGTTCATGAAAAACTAAAGTCAGGGGTATATGGATACGATGAACAAGATTTATATTCGGGGCAGTTCCAACACGCTGTCGTCCGAGTTTGATCCAGATTGGTCCATTTTCGTGGAATAAGTTTGTAAAAACTGTGTCTTTTATCATCCCCGCAACGGTGAAATCACTACACGCGTGTGCCAGATGGCGGCACGTACAGGTCACGTGATAGCACTGCAGTCTACCGATTGGTCATAGATAATCTGGACCTCTCCAAGAAGCACAGACTCAGCAGCTCCACTAGCTCGATATTAGACCTGGCATTTGTAAATACCTCAGATATTTAATCTGCCCAATGGACTATTAAATTGGACATACAAACTCTGACAAACTATACATACACAGAGGCACAGAAGTGCAGAGATTAAACACAAGGTAGGTGTTATATTTGGAATGTGGATGTAGTTTACAGTTTTCCTGAATTCTAGTTAGTTGTATCAGAAACCATATAAAATTAGACAGTGACATGTATAACTTCATTACTATTAACCATTATTATGTTTGAAAAGAATTAAGTTAATGTATTCCCAGAAGACCATTTCATTAAACAAAGTGCAGCGTATTAGACATCATAAAAACATATGCCACTGAGGAGAGCTGACAAGCACCGGAGTAACTTCTAAAAAAATAAAAACCCAATAACATCACTGTCAGAATTGAAAGACATTCCAGAGATATCAATGTATACAAATTTCCTGAATTATGATTAACAATAACCATAAGCAAATACGCAGTGCAAGGAACATGTTTTTATTTTGTCTGGGATATGAAGTAATTTCATTTTGGTTATGTTTTTGGGTTCACTTCCAGTTGCCTCAAAGAAGCCGACATTCCAAGGCAGTAAAGAAGCGGTGGGAAGATCGGCTGCTTTAGAGGTCAGCCACTTTCCTCTTAAAAAAAAAAGACTCAAATATTTTCTGAAACTTCTGAACAAAACTCTGAACACTCTGGGAAAAAAAACCCCCTCTAAAACAAGGACTCAGAAAAAAAATCTGAAATAAAGACTGGAAAACTGACAACATTAAAGGAGCAATAGACAACGTTTGCAAAGACAAGCAGATGGCTTTTACGGTGCGCTCCGCCGAAATGATCAGTACCACTTCAGAAATAAGAGAGAAGAACGAAGCATGTTCACCGAAGTGGTCAATTGAAATTGTCATAATTAAGTCAAAAAATACATTTTCTGATTGCGTAATCATCACCCTATACAGTATTCATAGATGCCGCATTGACTGAAACGGAGGAGCTGCGTTTTTTTTCTGGATGTAAAGCACTATAACTTTTACATTCCTTCCTGGATTTCAATGAGAATTTTTATATTCAAGGGTTTAATGATCTACGTGGAGGCAACGGCTCCGCCGTCCGCCGTTTCCGCCAATGGTTGCGCATCGGTTGACACACTTCCTGTGACGCACAGCCCTCAGTCGATCATTTTCCCTGGAGTTTGTACCCGGTGGCGTCCGAATGCAGCCTGATAACGAGGCTGATAGGGAACAATTCTAAACACCTAAAGTGAAAGCAAAAATAATTTTGTCCGTTGCTCCTTTAAATGCAGATGAAGTGCCTTTTTTGATACTCCACAAGTATTGGTGTCAAGAGGCTCATTTCATATTTATTACAATTAAAACAAAAATGTGTGTTCCATTACAGACAATTTATTTGGTTATATGTCAT
>NC_137202.1:9498236-9533236 GCF_960531495.2 Zeus faber | reverse complement strand
CAGAGAGAGCCTTATACTGTTATGTGTCAATATAGTTTACGTTGCTGTCATGGCTTAAAAATCTACTATTTATTAATATTCTATATCCAATATCCTACATATGTGAGCTATACAATTCTGATGGACTCAAGTGCAAGTTGTTTAAGTTTTAGTTAATCAGCTACTAAGTGTGATCGTTTTGGTAGGCTATTAGTTGGACGGAGTACTTATATTTGATTGTGTTAAATGCAGGACAGCTGAACAGTAAGTCAGTGTTCAATCTGTGTTGTGTTTAACTATTAAATTATAATATTTGAACAGCTTCCCGTCTGGAAAGTACATTTATTATTTATATGAATGTTATTATCTCAAGGTGTTTGGGTCTCATCTCTCTGTGCTCATAATCCAACATTCAATGCACACAGCTCTGAAACATCCATCACCACCAATACTGACACTTCTCTAAAAAAAAAATACATACACATGCACGCACGCACACACACGCACGCGCACACACACACACACACACACACACGCACACACACACAATTTTGATGCTTGATATATTTTTTTAATTGATTTGTAACTAAGGAGCAAAAAGAACTGCAAAAACATAAACAATAAAACCAATACATTTAAATGACTAAATTACACACACAATACACCACACACAAACTGGTAGAAGTGCATACACACGGACACACACCTACGGTGTGGCAGACCTACTCACATCCTACTTCTCATGTTTTCAGTTTCTGTCTCCCTACCTGCCTGCCTGTCTGTCTCTACAGTGTATATGGCTGCCTGTCCGTCTCTCTTTGCTGTTTGCTCTTCTACTAATCTTTTTCTATGCGTTGACTGGATTAGATTGAATAGAACCTTCGACTTTTTGCTTTCGTGCTGTTTTTCTTCCTCTTCAAAAATGACCACATATAAATAAAAGTGCAGCTTCCGTTTCCTTCCTCTTGTTTTGGTATCATTATTTTTCTTTATATTTCCTGAGAGAAACCTTAAGCTGTGACCCTGAGAAGACCAGCTCAAATCATCGCTGCCTCCACTAAATATCATTTAATTTAAGCTTAATTGCTTCGGTATTTAGGTGCGTGTGACACAAGTTGCACTACTAATGTACTTGTAATGTTCTCTACAGGAAAGCAAACTGTAAAGAGAATATACTCTCTAGAACTATTAATTATGGATTTATCCACCATTTGTTATCTATTTGAAGGGCTCAGGCTGGGCTTTATGTATATTATTGTTTACTGTCCTTTAATGGTATCATATTAACATACCATCACAGTGATGCACAACTCTGGATGAACGCTGGCTCCAGTAGTAACTTTAACTAGATTAAACACTCATCTCCCTATCTATCTATCTATCTATCTATCCATCTATCTATCTATCTATCCATCTATCCATCCATCTATCTATCTATCTATCTATCTATCTATCCATCTATCTATCTATCTATCTATCTATCTATCTATCTATCTATCTATCTATCTATCTATCTATCTATCTATCTATCTATCGATCTATCTATCTATCAACTGATCCAAACATTTAACTCATCTATATGCACGCTCACAAACATACACTTTTGACCAAAATAACTTTTGTTTACACTGTAACAATAACTTTTTGTTACACTATAATAATAACGTTTTAAAAAAAAAGTCACATGGCTGCACGGCTCCTATTGGCTGGCGTGGAGCGGAACCGGAAGAGGATGCCGGGACAGCGAAGCTGTACGCGCACTTTTGAAAAACAACTGTCTCCAATATTTCAGTTTGGGACTTGAGACAGTTTGGTTTTTATGCTGCTATCGGTGTCCTTGTGGTGCTCAAGGGAAAACGTGTACAAATCCGAGACAAGGACTCCGCCATAAGAGCCAGAACATTCCTTATTAGCAGGTCGGTTCTGCCCCGCTAACACCATGCTAGTTAGCCTGCTTGCCGTGCACTGCGCCTCCACGCACCGTTCCACATTAGCTCCTCCGTGGTAGAATGCGGACATACAGGTGATGTTCATTGCCCACTAGAATAATGATCCACCTGTCTTTCTGCCTAAAGGCGCTAAAAGAAGCTAAATCACCCAGTGTCACTAGCAAAATAAGTCACATACTAAAGCTGACTACCTGGTAGAGCTGCGACAAGCAATCGCCTAATCGCGATTATTTTGTGAAAATCGTTGGATTCCACACCGTCCACGTTTAAGCGGGGGCATTTAAACCATCTAGTAATACCGCAACAAATAAATGTAGTTTCATTTTCATCAATGGCTCTTCTTTAATAGGATTTTTCAGGACAAAAGACAATGTTATATTCTGATAGTATATACATTTTAAGTATCTACGTACTTAAGTAATGTAACTCCTTCCGTGTTGGAAGCTTCCTCCTTTGCCTGTCACTTTTAAGACTCATATTTGACTTTAATCTGTTTCTTTTTGTGTTTCTCCATTTAGTTTATGCATCTCTTCTGTTTCCCCTTCAAGTCCTCATGAGTTGTGGGGTCTCATTCTAAGATATTTGAATTTTGATTTAAATCCAGATTATATGGCTTTTTCAGTTATGTTGAATGAATAAGAACAATATTATTGAAACAAACAACAGAAAACATCTAGGTGTTTTTCATGGGTGCATCGACTAATATGATTATTATTGAAGTAAACAAAAGCAATCCACACAGCTTCTCATTTAACTTTTTCTTTTGGCTTTTGGCTCAGCAGAAAGTAAAAATAAAATAAGAATATACTGGATGCAACCTACTGTTGTTTATTTTAACTTGAAAAGATTAACCAAATAAAAGATCCTTTAAAAAATTATTTTGCTCTCTTCCCTTCTCGCCCATAGAAATAATGCTGAAATCTGAAACTCATGTCGGAAGTTGTATATGAAGAGACAGTCACAATGATCGCCGCAGGGGAATTGCAGTCGTTTGTCCCGTTCGGCCGTGAACACTGCAGAAACCATCCCAATGCCATCAACCTGCAGCTCAGGCAGCTGCAGCCGGCCTCTGAGCTCTGGGCCTCGGATGGAGCCGCAGGCCTGGTGGGCTCCCTGCAGGGGGTAACACTGCACGAGAGAGAGAGGGTGAGACAGTCAAAAGTTAAAGGGATACTCCATTTTCTGGAGATTCAGATAAAAAGATCTGAATCTCAGTTGTGATTATTAGCTGTGAAGCCGGCTGTCAACACACAACATGTTGAGGCTGTAGGCTGACTAAAAAAGTCTGTTAAGAAATAGATGTTATTGTTCTACGTGCTTTATTTTCTCTGTTGTGCAACTAATGATCCCATGATAATGCGATGCTGAACTGGGAAATAAAACACAACAGTTCTTATTTTCATGGGATTATACACTAATTACAACGTACTTATGAATGTTATATTCCATTTAAGTCCGTTCTGTAAATTCGACACACTGCACCTTTAATACAATGTACCATTTTGTCCGTTATTTGACGTTTAATTTCATAGGTATCGATATTTGGTGTTAAATAATACTTCTGTGTTACTATGTTGTCTATATTGAAATTTCACATTTGAAATTCGAAGAGCAAAACCCATAGATTCAGATCCATGTTTTTTTATTTTAGTGAAATATTGCAGTGCAGTGAATTCAGAGGTGTTAAAATGTGTGTATAAAATTTTGATGAAAGGTCAATTAATTCATAGTTGATAAACAGCATCCAACCATTACCCAGCCCTATCTCATTCATGTAATATGTCTAAGAGCACTTCATTATGTAATACTAGTGTCTGTTGGCAGGAATGCTGGCAGCTGAGGAAGGGCTGTGTATTTGGTGGGGAGCATCAGGGTGCAGAGTTTGAAGAGGAGCTTTACACGACAGGAAACATGGTGGTCTGGAGCCAGGGGAGCTGCCCAAACTCTGACGTCTACAAGGCGTTCACTGTGGACAGCCCAGTGCAACAGGTAAGAGGGTTTGTGTCCGACATCGTGTACCACCTACTACATATGTTCACTAATGTGTACTTAAATGTTTAAGTAAAACAAATGATCACTTTTCGGACACAGTCCCTTGTTTTACCGCTGTTTCACTTCCTTTCAGCACTTAAATGTAAATTGTGTTGTTATTCCGTAAATAATATTAACATATTTATTTTTAAGTGTTTTGAAGCGTAATTGAACTTGAATTTTTGTTGTTGGGCCAACAGATCCTTCTTTCTGTGTATTAGTATCTGACTAAGTGGGGTTTGGTTTCTGATGTTGAAACCTATGAAAGTGGAGCGTGTAAAAGCCTATTTAAAAATAAAAATAGACATGAATCATTAAAATACAGCCGCAGGTCAGAGAGACAGTGGAAACACCTGCATTCTTCAAATCATTTATTCAGGCTATTTCTACAAAGCCAGATTGTGGCATAAGCAGGGTTGGTTTCGGCTCAACTCCCAGTTTTCTGTGAAACGAGGGTGGCTCTCCTTTAATCAGGGTAGATCACCATGGTAACCGATGTTGCACAGCCAATCTCCACCAGGTTCTGTTCAAGTCGAAGGCTCAAAACAGAAAAGTAGCCTGTAGGTCATTGACCAATCAGCTCCCATTTGGAACTGACATCAGCAATACGACGACCCTGTTTCTTTTTATCTGTTTGCTGCCTTTGAAGACAATATGCTTATAATTTAAAGAATAAAAATGATCGAAGCAATGACAGATGTGACTTTTGATGCTTTTGTGTTTGGGTTTGATTTGCTGCCGAGACATTTTAGCACCTCTAATATCAAAGCTGGAAGATTCAGATTCAGATTCATATCTATAACATATACAGTATAACTTTTAAGTGTTGATTAGTATTGACTGGTGATTAATTGATTAAAAATAAAAAACAAAAAAGAAAACAAAAACAATTGCTTTAACTGAAAGCAGTGCGTTTTTGCCCAGCAATATGTCTTCTTTATTTTTGAAGTCATTTAACCATATAGTATTAAAGCAACACAATGACTGTCTGAATAACAGCTTTAGAATATTTTTAATGGTACACTAACTTGTATAATGGAAAATGGCACCTCTTTCATTCCCGCCCACCTGCCCACCTGCCCGAATGTCTGTTCTTGCACTATGTAACTTAGGTGTTCAGGTATAAAACCGTGGGAAAAGTGCGTTCGCTATATGGCACTACGTCATTTCCTTGATGTTTTGCTCCGGTAATTAACGTTTTTTGCCTGGTAAAATAAATATAAACTTGCTGGTCCAAATGTCAGGTAATAATGCTCATACAAAACATGGCCGCTCCACCTCCACGATGGCGCGGATAAGATGGGCCAGTGGCTCACCCGGCACCCGCACCTCAGTGGGCGCGTGCCGGTACTCACTTTCATTGCGCCACAAAGTTTTCACCCTCTGAGTGCTCGCTGAAGCGGCGAGGTCCTTGCAAGGGGCGCTGTAACCTAGGTGTACGTTAAGTCTGCGGTTGTAACATACACTGTTATAACTTGAACTTGTAATGTGACGGATAAGGTTCCAATTTGTCCAGTAAAATAAATTGTTTTCGGACATCGGACCGAATTTTAAGAGCATGGTGTAAAAGTACAATTGCACTCAGAAACTGTAGGGGCGCCAAATACCAAAAGATATATAGTGCTCAAGTTCAAGAGGTTATTTGTCACATACTGTACATATACATGCTGCTTTAAGCATTACGTTTGCAACCCAGTTTAAGGCACCTTTTGCCATTTATGTACCTTTTCCAACTGTGTGTTTCCTTGAGCAACTGTTGGCACAGCAATTTCCTTTGCCACAAATATCTTTTCTGTTCAGTTGATGTTTTATTGATTTAAAATGAACAGTTTTTGTGCCCACAGGCCCTGTGGTGTAATTTCACTGTTCCACATAATGAGAAAGTGGGTAAAGAAGGTATGTAGTCTGTAAAGAACTCAGCCATTTACCGTCCCATATGTATGTGTTTCGGTTGGATGAATGAACAGTTATAAATGTTGTGAACCAACAGGTATATGATGGGACCAAAGCCAAGGCAACCTATCCTTTTTAACGTGTGAAGTTGAACTCCCTCGCAGATATGGTCGAGTAAAAAGTCTGCCTTTGTGCTGGTTGTTTGGTGTTTTAGTGGGGGAGACCCTGGAGCAGACTGTCTGCATCGTGCAGAACAGCTGCCTCAACGTCCACACCGTCACTGGGAAGGACTTCACCGCTCCGCTCCCCTTCCAGGTAATGGATGCCTCCCTTACCCACAACCCCCCCCCCCCCCACCACCACCACCACCACCATCCAATGACATCAAGATTGAACCATGAATGCGGTCAGGCCTCTCACCGTGCACGCTCACACGTACACTCTGCCCGGGTCAGCGGGAATAATGAGATGAGATGAGATTTGATTAGGTGGTACACATGGTTTTAGCTAATATAGAGTTTGTTGCAGCACTAGTCTGCATGAGTCTGTCAGGGCAGGGTGAGGCCAGGGGTGGTGAACCAGACACACACACACTCCTTGAATAATAAAAAAGGAGATAAAACTTGGCTGTTTATATTTGTTTTATATCAATTTAAAATGAGCTAAAATGCCTTTTTTGCAAGTATAGGTCTTAATTTGATGGCATTGCCAACGAATAGACATTAATAGACATGTCTTGTTACAAGTAAAAGACAATTAAATTGTTGATTGCTGTTAGTTGTATGGCAATTAATCAACAATTAAAAGTCATAATCGTGACTGCCCAAAGTGATAAAATTGACAAAAAAGACAATCGACTGCAAACTTTTCCCAGTCACGACAGCCCTAATCTTTACAAACATTTTTTTTTTCTATTCTGCAATCCGGTTTTTGCTACTCAACTATTTTGGCACATCTCTAACAACACATCCTTTAAAAATATCGTCAATCGCAGGTCATTGAGGTAAGGATCAGTCAGACACCGGCACTGTTCTGGTATGTTCTGGTGAGCCAGCCGGTATTGTCATTCCCAGCTGAGTGCACGTAGGTGAATATTGAACGGTGTGTGTGCATTTCTTTGTGTGTGCATGCGTCAGCCGGCGTGGTGATATTCCCCAGGACTGGCCTATTATACAGCTAACCAATTATAACAGAGGGTTTGGCTCACTGACAATTGGAATGGAGATGGTCAATATCCGAGCACTGTGTGTGTGCATGTGTGCATGAAGGTATTGTGTTGAATGTTTTATCTCCCTGTATCTTTGGATGGATGCTTGTCGGTCTCTGGGGTGTGTGTGTGTGTGTGTGTGTGTGTGTGTGTGTGTGTGTGTGTGTGTGTGTGTGTGTGTGTGTGTGTGTGTGTGTGTGTGTGTGTGAGATCAGCCAGCTCCATGCTGCCTTAATCTGCTTCATTAGGGAGTTTCATTGTGTAATGTCTCGACACTCCACCTCCATTTCTTGGCGTTGTTCTGTTCATCGCTGTTCATCCCTCGTACGACGTTCATGCTGCAGACCTTCACGCTCAGCTCTGAACTCGTACCCTTACATTTTATTCCGTTATTTCAGGGGGGTGAATGTTTGGATCTTCTTTGGATTGAGATCCATTTTGGATGCCATATGAACTGACGGTTATTTAGAAAGAATGTGAGCTGCATATAATTCCCTGGCTGCTGGGGCTGGTGGGGGGGTTGCATATATCAGCCAGGGTAGTGAAATTCCCCAGGAATGGTCCATTGTCCCTCACTCGCGTTTGGCGTGACACCAGTACGTCCCAAGAGGTTTTGGAAGCCTTGGGAATTTTTGATGTTATTGGTTAATCTATTCATTTTAAACATCTCTCGCTCTCCCTCCCTCCCACCCTCTCTCTCTCTCTCTCTCCCTCTCTCTCTCGCTCCCTCGTTCTTATTATTTTTTTCGCTGCCTTGTTTTTGATGCCACTTATCCCAGGACCTTATTTCATTCGTCACTTCCTCTGTTGGCATTAAAGATCTCCCTCGCTCTCTCGCTCCAGGTTTCTAATCTTTGGGCAACAAAGTTTGGTCTCCTGCTGGAACGCAAAAACTCATCGGATCAACCCAGCGCCCCAGGGTACACGCACGCACGCATTGTGAACTCTATTGTATCTAATTCGGCCTCTGTATCGCTCTCTGTCTCAGGCAGTAGCTCAGCTTAATTAAGACTACAAAGTGGTGATTCAGGATGTCTTTATTGTGTGTGTGTGTGTGTGTGTGTGTGTGTGTGTGTGTGTGTGTGTGTGTGTGTGTCTGTCTGTCTGTCTGTCTGTCTGTCTGTCTGTCTGTCTGTCTGTCTGTCTGTCTGTCTGTCTGTCTGTCTGTCTGTCTGTCTGTCTGTCTGCCTGCCTGCCTGCCTGCCTGCCTGCCTGCGTGCGTGCGTGCGTGCGTGCGTGCGCGCGCAGAGAGTGTCTCCCCACAGTGTTCAGTCTGCTGCATCCACTGGAAGAGGTCGCCCCTGTCCTCTGTCAGTCTGCAGGTAGGAATACACACAGTACTATACACTTTACTACAATAATACATAATGTATTGCAGTACTACACACTGTCCTCTGTCAGTCTGCAGGTAGGAATACACACAGTACTACACACTTTACTACAAAACTACACACTGTACTCTGTCAGTCTGCAGGTGGGAATAAGGAATACACATGATACTCCATAGAAATAGACATAGTATTACGCACATAATTATCACAACATTCTAAAGTCTGATTTTTAATTAACGTGTGATGTGTGTGTTCCAGGCGTGTCAGATGGCTCTCGTGCACATTATATGTCAGACAGTAACATGAACATTGTGTTCAGCTGCTGTCAGCCGTCCATCTTGGTTTGTTACGACTCAGCACAGGGAATACACACTGTGTGGACATTACGTACTGTGACACACCATGTAAGTTACACACTCACACACACACACATACCAGCTCTCATTTATAAATCCAGATTGTATGATTCTTGTGTAACTGTCTTTGGGACTCCCCAGGAATAAGCAGGGTGACTTTTTTTTTTTCTGCTTGTCTTTGAAAATAATCTACCGATTGTAAAGCTATATAGCTGGTTAGCATTCAGGCTGTAAGAATATATATCGTGACATGATATACATATCAATATTTACATTTTGATTTTACAACTTTACCACAAGAGTATTTTTTTTTAATTTAACACAGCACATTGGAATTAAATGTAGTTATTTTTTCTAGCAGTTTATATTTTTTCAGTGAAGAATTGTAATAAGCAGGATGATTTGAGACCGGTAAATGTCTATTTTTGATGCCATACACAGGTCAGCACAGCCACTTTACTTTTACTTTACTATTCATCAATGCCGTGATTTCATATTTCAGGGTTCACCTAGGTTGAAATCTGAACTCAAAACTTTGCAAACTTTTCCACATAGGATGCAGTTTAGGGTGAAGATTCGGCCTCAGTCTCCCCTTGATGTGGAAATGTACTCTGTATGTCTTTTCCTCGCTCTCACTCTCTTTTTCCTCTCTCTGACTTGCTCTCTTCCTTTCTTTCCCTCGCTCCCCCTCTCCGTGCCACTCTCTCCCTTTCTCTACCTCCCTCCCAGGAGCGTTCTGTGGTTCTTCGTTGTCCAGTACAGCAGAGTGGATCTCCTCTGGGCCTCAAAGCCCCGGGATTTCAGACCTCTCACCTTCGCAACATCTCTCGTCTGGACTCACCGGGGGGCTGCGCTGGGCCCAGCAGAACCACAGGGTGATGCATCACAACACATCACATCACATTACATCATATTCCGTCACATCTAGGGATGCCGCGGCGAGGAGTTTTATCCAGCGGTTAATAATCTCATGACAACACCGACGTGAGCAGTAACACGGGACATTTTACAACGGGGTGGTGCGGTGTGTCCCCGTTATGCACGGGTGCTAATTATACATGAAGACTATGCATGGAGGGAGACAGGTCCCGATGTAGACCTGATCTAAGGTCTAGAGCCTTCTTTCTCTCCTCCTGTGATAAGTGAAATGTGACTCTGAAGACTGAACTGTGACTCTGCTGCACGCGCACGAAGCAGCCACTTTCACTTTTGTAGCGTCCGACTAAGTATTAGTATTTTACAACTTGAGTTTTTTTATTTGATTAACTTCAGCGCCGATACGCTAAAAAAAGGAACTAAATTAGTTTTATTTATATTAAAAAGAAAAGCTAAACGACGGTGGGGGCGGTGGGAAAGTAACGTAATTAAGATAAGATAAACCTTTATTAGTCCCATAATGGGGAAATTTACAAATTGGTGTAATTGCCCGAACACCGCGTGACACACCGGTAACCGCAGCGCCCCTAGTCACATCACATCACATCACATTAGATAACATTAATTTGCATCACATCTCACCACAGAAATCTGGTCCCATGTCGAACTTTCTGAATAAAATTTGCCGGTGTCTGGTTGGTCAGTGTGTTTTCTCCTCCCAGCAGTGTGTCTGCCCAGAACTCACCGCTCCACAGCGCGCTGCATGGACACCAGAGCAGGATGATGACATCATCACCCAGCGTCCAAACCAGGGTCCACTCCCCTAGCATATCCAATATGGCCGCTCTCAGGTTGGTTTGGGGCTGCTTGCTGCATAGAGATTTTTAATGTCATCCTGGTACTTCTTGACTACTATTTAATGTATATTAAGGTATAACACTCACATACTAACTTGGTATACTAAATAGGGATGGTAAAATGTGTTGACGAATCGCCCAACTTTTCAATGGGTTCTCCTTGTCGATGGTAAAAAGTAAAATCGAAAATCTTTTTATTTTATTTTATTTTTTAAAAGTTCTACAAACTTTACTCTTTATAACCTATTCAAAATGGTCCACATAAAATAAAAATAAATAAAGGTACTGTTTTCCAAATGGGAGAGGAAGCCGAGTGAGCGAGTTTCGCTTTCTCAGAATTTTTTCTAAGAGTTCTGTGGCAGGCTGATAATAGACATTTTTTTTGAGCCCACGATGTAAACTGCCTCCTGTTCTGTCCCATAATGTGCGCACATTGCACATACTGTATAAGCCACATAGCGAAATGAGCCCCCACCAACAAAGACTAATCTGTAAATGCCTCTGACATGTCGACTAGCAAAAATGCATGACATGTCGACTAGTACTAAATAGAATGCTAGTATCAACAACAGCAATAAATTAAAAAGTCTTAAAGCAACTGAGATTTGATTGCGTCATTTTATTTATACTCCAAGGTTACAATTTTTTGTTCTGTTCTGAAATCAGTACTCAGGATTCATCTCATTCATGTCATGTTGTGATTTCTTCTTCCAACCTCTCTTCTCTGCCCAGTCGCTCTCACTCTCCAGGCATGGCTGCTCCCTCTTTTTCCGGTGCTTCTCGTTTCAACATGTCCTTCCACAGTCCGTCCTCCAAGGGGCCCCACAGCCTTCTGCTCTCCCCGAACAGCACGACCAACGAGTCGGTGCTGCTGCCGGAGATGGAGCCCATCAGACCTGACCTCTGCATGGAGCAGCTGTGGAGCGAGACGCTCAGCGCTGGAGGTCGCAGGTACGAAGTGCCTACACAAATCATCTAAACTGGGGCAGTTTCCAAGCTTACTCTACTATGTAAACTATCATGTGCATTGTTATGCACATTGTTTTAACTGTTTAACTGCTGCATAGGGAGATGAGCAGCCAGGCGTCCAAAGTGTTTGTGACCTCTGACCTCTGTGAAAACCACTTCCTGTGTTTACTCGTGGAGTCCCACCAACAGCTCAGGTTTTTACACACACACACACACACACACACACACACAGACACACACACACACACACACACACACACACACACACACACACACACACACACACACGCACATCATATGTGTGTGTATATATCTATATATATTCCTGAAACACTCATTATTCTAATGAGTTTCTTTGTTTCCAGATGTGTGAAGTTTATTCAGAGTAACGATATGTCTCCGCTCATCTTCGCCTCTGTCACCACCATCCCTGCCAAAGACGCTGAACCTCTGCAGGTACGACTTGTCTCGTAGTTTTCTTATTTTGACTAGTTTTCAAGAGAAGGGGAGACTGGAAAAGCAGACACTTCTGGGTTTACAGGCTCTTTAAAGGGGACCTATTATGCTCCTTTTCAACAAGTTAAAGGGGCAATAAGCAACTTTTCAACCACCCCTCCATAGCCTTTCCAAGTGTTATTATTATTATTTGTTTCACTGTAGCAAAGACAACTGGATCGCTAAACATTCTCCTCAGAGCGAAAAAATGGAAACCACTTTGGAAATACGAGAGAAGAACGAAGCATTTTCACTGAAGAGGTGAATTGAAATTGTCACAATTTGAGTTTAATTGTATTTATTTTCATTGCGCAATCATAGACATATATACATAGATGCCGCATTGACTGCTTCGGCCTGTTGCTGCGATAGGTCAACGTTGCCGCCATATTGGAATAGGCAAGACTGGCCTGTAAACAAATAGAAGTAAACAGGGGAGCTGCAGTTTTTCTGGATAAAAAACACGATAACCTTTACAGTTCTTCACCGTTTTCAATGAGTCGTTTTTATATTCAAGGCTTTGTAATCTATGTGGAGTAGATTTCTCCGCTGTCCTCCATTTCCGCTAATAGTTGCGCATTGGTTGACTTGTTGTGAACTAATGCGTCATCCTGACACTTCCTGTGATGCACTGCCGTCAATTGGTCATTTTCACGGGACTTCATATCCTGTTTCAGTCCGAATTGCATAGTGATATTGAGGCTTATAGGGAATCAATCTGAACAAGGATAATGTCACTATTTTATAGACATACACTGTGCAATCATTAGCTTGATAATGATAAGTAAAAGCAAAAAAAGATGTCTATTGCTCCTTTAATATAGGTCTCTCTTAAAATGCCTCTAATCCATCCTGTTCCAGGATGCTCTGATTCAGTGGGTGGTGCCACCCTCCTGGGGCCCCTAGTTCTGGGTTCTGTGAGCCAATGGAGTTTGAGGCTGACTTCCAGACATTCGTAAACTTTCACTGATTTCACCTTATCCTATTTCTTCTAAAAGATGTTTTGCTGGTCTGTGCA
The DNA here is from genome assembly GCF_960531495.2 of Zeus faber. Classification (NCBI taxonomy): domain Eukaryota; kingdom Metazoa; phylum Chordata; class Actinopteri; order Zeiformes; family Zeidae; genus Zeus; species Zeus faber. The sequence continues at coordinate 9,520,275 of NC_137202.1, read as the reverse complement.
GCCAACAACAGGGAACTTCCCATGCTTAGCTCTTAGATAAGCTCTTTCTCCACCGGACCCGGTGGCGCTCAAGCCGTCGGTCGAGTTACTTGATGGGGGGCGGTTCTAATTCTAAGGAGACCCAAAAGTGACATAGGGTTGGAAGACAAATCTGAACGGCTGGTTTCACTGCATGTTTTCTGAAATAGACAGCTTTCAAAAAACTCACTGGGTTGTCTTATTTCACAGTTTGTTTGTTAGTAGGCCCATCAGAGTTTTTCATAATGGGTCCCCTTTAACAGTCCATGTCAATTTAAGATCCTCTAGTGAGAAGATTATCAGGTCACATATTGTATTCAAGTTTTTTACGTGCTGGAAAATTTTGCTTTCACATAGTTTTACTCAGATGAACCTGATTTCCAGGTTTTGCAACTTTGCAGACTACCAGGCTCAGTTTGATCATGTGATAAAACGCTCGATCCCTAATGTCTGATGTGTTTTCTTCTCAGAACATTGGTGCCATGCTGGTCCTGGAGTCCAGTGGAAGTCTGGTTCTGTACACAGGAGTCACCAGGGTGAGAGGCCACAATAACGTTTAAAAACTCAAAGCAGTACTTTATTTCTCAGTGCGTTTCTCAATAAAGACCTATCTTTATCCATGTTTGTCAGACTGAAGTGTGGAATGACTCCCTGTGTCCTTTGCTTCCAGGTGAGCAAGGTGTTTGTTCCAGGTCTTCTTTCCCCAACCTTTAGCTTGTCCAGCCAGCCCCCCCACCTCCACATGGCCAGGGAGAATGCCAGCACGCCGACCATCGCCACCAGCAGGCACCTCCAACGGCTGGATGAGGTACTAAAGTGCTTCCTTGGGAGAGCTTGTAACAAAGTATTATTTAATGACGACAAATTTCATAATAAACACCTTGAATGCAATGCGTGAAACGTTTTACAGCATTTTAAAAATAATTACATAGAGTGTATGTTTTTGTTATGTCTGTGTGAGCCTTCTCGTGACATGTTATCAAGAAGTAAAGGGTGACACTTGATATAAATTAAGAAAGCTATTTTCGTGTGTTATTACATAATTTGTTTAATTATTTAAATGTATCATAAAAACTTGTAGCCCCCAACAATACGTGTATAACCACCGCATTATGTCGTAGATTATTATAGAATGCAGAAAAAAGACAATAGCTATGTTATTACATGGCTTTATTACATATACATACATTATTTCTTGTTACAGTGCTTCTAACCACCTGCTGCAAGTTGATCTGGTCTTATTGTGTCCTGGAGTAACAACTGTTTCTTTTGGACATTCTAGATATCACTTTCATTCTGTCGCTCTTAATTTCTCTCTCTCTCTCTCTCTCTCAGGCCGTTATGCTGTCTCCTGTGTCAGAGCGGAGTCAAAACACTACACTCCACCAGACGTCTTGGCTCGATGACCTCATGTCGATTCGGGCTCTGAGAGACTCTGTCTGCAACAGAGTCACTCTGGTACTGACTGTGTGTGTGTGTGTGTGTGTGTGTGTGTGTGTGTGTGTGTGTGTGTGTGTGTGTGTGTGAGACCTGGGTTACCTGGTAGTTTTGTTTGTACATTTTATTAAATTATTTCTAAATATTAAACTAATTGAGAAATAATTCGTTTGCATAATCAAAAACACCTTACATAAAGGAGTTCCTGTAGTTTTAGATATAAGAAAATATTTGTGTTCAAGTCCCGCAAGGGGCGGCGGCGCCACAATCCCAATACTGGGTTCTATAATTATATAATAGAATTAGTTGTCTGTGTTGTATTAAACATACATTTAAATCCTCCTACATAAAACTTACCTTAACTTACCTCCAGTGCTTACCTCACAGAGTAGAAGTCCTGGCGTGTCACAAAGCGTAGAAGTCCTTGCATGTCACATTAATTGAGCCATTCTGATTTGATGAAAGGTTACGCAGTATTTTTCAGCAGAAAAATAAAGCAAGAAAACAAAGCTTCTGGGTCAATTTGACTCATTGTGTGCATTCAGGGGCTATTATGTTGAATTACCACCAAGACCGAATGTGATTACTGTTAATCAATGTTTCTCAATGACAGTGTGTGTGTGTGTGTGTGTGTGTGTGTGTGTGTGTGTGTGTGTGTGTGTGTGTGTGTGTGTGTGTGTGTGTGTGTGTGTGTGTGTGTGTGGGGGGGTTTAGTTCCATCCAACACACACAGTAGTGACAAGCAGTGTCTTGAGGCTTGTGTTCAGATCGCAGATTGACAGATTGCGCTGTTTATTGATTAGGTGCTTGTCTCCTTGCATGTGACCCTGGAGGGTCACACCACCAGCACTAACACTAAAAACACACCAGGAAATTGTTTGCTGATGCTTTAATAAAGGATCATGTCACAAAGCATATTAAGATGACTTGGTAAGGTTGCCTTTATTTACATATCGATATAGAATCATATTGTGAGCCATCTCTTCCATATCGGATTGAACGAAATCATGAGATCTTGCCCAAAGCTGAGCCCTGCCACATTATTAATCCCCACATGGGAGTTTAGGATTTTTTTAAATTGTTTTTTCTTTTTCATGATGGTGATTTTTTTTTCTCTTCTAGCACTCAGCAGTAGATTAAAACATTCTATGTGAACTAATGTTGGTTAAACAGATGTAAAAAAGCCAAACAGAAATGATTTAACAGAAATTGGTAAACAAGGAAAAGTCCTTATAGGGGCTTTAGGGATTTACAGTTTATGTTATTACTAGCGCCCTATCGAATTCATAGTGAATTCTGCTCAATTTCACAGACCAAGATTTAAAAAAAAATCAAAACAGATTCCATGAATTTTAAAAGAAAAAACCTGAAAAAGAAGAAAAACACAACACTTCACGCCAAAGAAATGCCAAATAAGTGCGTGGACAAGACCACAGGTCCTTCTATCTACAGAAATGAGAACAACTGTCGCATACGCATGACATAAAGGATGTCTTTCTGTCTGTTTGTCTTGGTGTACAACTAACTAATATATTATTTCTCTGTCTAGGAGTTAAGCAATGGTACCATGCTGAGAGTGACTATTCCTGAGATAGCTACGTCAGAGCTTGGTAATCCACACACACACAACCACACACATTTGATATTCAAATGTGATTAATTTGATATTTATCCCATTCAATGTATTTGTGTTATGTTGGTGCTCCTCTACTGTATATGCCGTTTCCGTTGTTGGTGGTGGGGTCCATCTTTCCCAGCAAAAATGCATGTAAGTTCGGGGACACGCAAGTGAAAGGCAGCCGCGTTAATTTCATGAAGCAGTGTAGCTAGTTTGTGGTCAGCAAACTGTAAGTAAACTGTCGAGATTGATTAACACTCACCGAAAAGATCAGCAGGCTAAACCTAGATGTTGAGGGAAATAAAGGTGCAGTTTCAAATGGAACTTAAAGAAAATTAATTGCCTTTTTTGTGTGAAAAAATCTGACTATACACTACTAAACTACGTATACTGTACGCAGATTATCGGCCACTATACACCAGCAGTGTTTCCCACAGAATTAGATCGTCTTTGTGGTTGGGGGGGCAGGGTAAGAGAGTGACTGAGAGAGTGTCCCTGTTAAGCGTGGTGCTTTTTTTGTTTTGTTCAATAAGGAAATTGAGTAAAATAAAATACATCTAAAATAAAAACACAATGTTTTTATTTGCTACATTTAGAGGAACAGGACACATAATCGGTCCCTCTCCATAGTCTCCATTACGCATGGAGAGGGAGAAAGGGCCGCAAATTGTTCTCGATCCCTTCCACAGAGGACACACAGAGGACCCAAAATGTATTTGCGTTTTTGATGAACGATATAATATCAGTGTTTCCGCATGAATTTTTTTCAGGCCTGGTGGTATGCACTGAAAAAGCCCTAAACCGACGAGGCGCATGATATGATATTGGCACGATCGAGTTTGGTCAGATGGTGCAGCGGGTGGTGTGCAATTTATATTTACGTACAAATTTTTGATTTTTTCCGGAAATTTCCAGAACGGATTTCCTGGAATATCGATCCCTGCACCAGTTCACACATGACGCCATGCAGGAATGGTTCCGGAACATTGCTGGGAAAGAGTGCATGTGTGCAAGGGGGGTGTGTGCGGCGGTTTTGGAGGAGTTGAGGGCGGATATTTCAATTGGCAGCTCTGGTATGGCACTGAAATGAGCCACCGAAATCTGCGTTAGTGTCAATATACTGATCATATAGGAACCGGTGCCATGGTGGTACCAGGTCCTATATGGTACCAAGACCAGGTACCAAGACTCTAAAAATCCCGCACATGTTTTGATTCAGAGAGAGGAGCAAGGAAGGGCTGAGAGAATCACTGCGCTACGTGCAGATCGACAAAGAAATTTTACCCGTTTTAAATAGTAAAATAGAAACTCAATATGTGGCGGTCAATGTTGATATTGTGGCAGGGGCCACAAATAAATACATGTATGGGAAACACTGCACCAGTAAAAGTGTCAGCTGCTATCAGAGAAGTTTATTTCCATGGCTGGTTGATTGAGTGTGGCTGCAGAGCAGTTCCTGTGGTGTAATGAAACTCGTGTACTAAATTTAAAACGTTTTATCATCCAGCTCGTTAAAGTGGATCTCAGATAACTGGAGCTAATTGCTCTGCTTGTTAATTAAGATATTAGCATCCTCTCTCACTCCCACACTCCTCTGTTTAAAAAAAACCTTTGGATATTCAGATATCTTTATAGAATATATAGAGCTTTATATTCCTCCACTCATAAATGTTGAGGCCAGTGTACGTGTCTGTGTTTAAGTCTTTAGGATTCCTGACAACATATCGGGTGTGTGTGTGTGTGTGTGTGTCTGTGTGTGTCTGTGTGTGTGCGCGTGTGCGCGCGTGGGTGTGTTTATTGTAGTGTGTGTGTGCACTTTGTGTCCTCCATTATGCGTAAATTCATCCCACGGTTCAGGCATTCAAATGGTAGCATTGAAATGGTATTCATCCAGATCTCCCTTGACCTTTCCCACTTACGTCAATTAATACAGCCAGCTGACTCTGATCCGGACTCTGATTGGTCAAAGACAATAACTAATCCGAGGACAATAATGACTCTCGCCTTTGCCTTCATGTTTTCTGTTCTGTTGTTTTGGAGGGATGATGCTTTGTTGGAGATACTCTGGACATGCTGCTTTTAAGCTCCATGTACATCAAGGGTCTCAAAAACTGTCCCATGTGTTTTTTCTTTGTTCAGTTGTATTTTATTGAGATATATGTTTTGAAATCATATTTATATATTGATTATATTTATATTCTTAATTATAATATATCATTTTATAGAAGTGAAATTGAATCAATTAATACAAAACAAATTAATTTAATTAATTTTAAAATAATTACATCAATCACTTTCAGTCAGTTAATATTTTTTTATTTTGTATTTATATATTTTGTTAACTTAGTGGACATACTCTTACTTTCTGTACTTTGTAGCAAGATTTAAAAATTGATTGGCCAGATTTCTCAAAAAATTACAAACATGTAGCAGGCTCTATTAAATAGTCACGCTGGCTGTGGGAATTTGACTTTCTCCTTCACCTGCACACAATTATACTGTATAAACCTGACCGTGTTCTGTCTTTCTCTCTCTTGTCCTCTCTAGTGAAAAAGTGTCTACAGGCCATTCGCTTCATCCTGCCCAAGGAGGCTGCCTTGAAGGTGTGTAGTGTAGCATTATCACTGCATTAAGAATTAAAATCCAAACTACGTTTTGTCACAAAGCACAAGCGAGTTGTGACACCAGAAATTATGCAATAACATGTGCGGGACAGGATTATTATTTATTTTTATTTTTTGGATTTATGAGATTATTGATCACTTAAAAAAAACAAAAACAAATGAAAGGAGAATTTAAATAAGAAATACAGTTTATTTAAAAACCAAGAGAATAAAAGTAAAATAGGTATGTTGTGTGTTTCTGGCTGCTGCTCCGGTGCACTCCCGTCTCTCTTTCTTGACTTCCCCCCCCCCCCCCCTCCCCCCTCATCCCGTCTCTGCTCTCATTGGCTGTAGCTCATTGCGTGACTCCCGAGTCGAGCCCGACACGACCAGATATTAAAGCTGCTTGATATCTCACGGTGTCGGATCACGTTGTAAGCAGTTCACACCACACGGGAGCGCGCTGAGATTTTCCTCCGATCTGGGGCTTTGCTCGGCGATCTCCGAAAACCTGTCCGCGAGTTGAAAATTGGGCCAGAATCACGTAGTCTGAACCCAGCATTAGCAAAACCAGGGTCTCAATGGGGGTTTCGTTAACCCCCTCCTGTGAATCTCTGAGGAAGGGATTCCAGAGACAACAGTCTTGGCTATGTCCACTACAGAAGCAACAGGCTGCTTGATAGGCCGGGTACCCAGCTCCACCACATGGTGTTTGTCTGTCTGCCGGATGTGTCTGTCTACAGAGCCTTTTGTTCTGTGGTTTTGATTTAAGCGTGATCAATCTGATCATAAATCATTAAATGTATGTCATTTTATATAAATACAAATCATTATAGTTTTCTTATGTCCTGTTTTGTCTCCTAACTTTCATCTCCTCATTTCACTTTAATCTCAGCTATTTTTGGTTATATATTATATAAATCCCCAGTCATATGCTCTGTTTTCTCATTCAGGATTGTTTGGGATTTCTGAAACGCTTTTCAACATTCCCGATTTGTTCATGAATCCAAGGGGGAAGTTTTTTGTGGTGGAATTCTCCACACAAATGTACGAGAAACATATGGACAGATTGATAAATGAGACCCATTGTTCAGACATCGGTAACCATAGCAATGAAGGTGTCATCATGTGGAGATTAAAAAGTAACCTTTGACAGAGAAATGAAGAAGCCTAATTTCTGAAAAAATTGAGAATTGCTGATCTATGCGATACGACTTGTCTTTATGATAAGTAAAAATAAAAAGAATATCTTAGTTGATTAAATGCAATTTTCTGAACTATTTGTATCTGGCAACCCTCAACTCACTTGGAGGGCTTCACAGCTTATCAGCAGTGTGTGTGTGGTCGTGGTTGTCACCACTCCCCGAATGCGTGTGTGTTAAGTGCATTTGCAACTGTGAGATGAATACAATTCTTCTTGTTTTGCTTAAATAACTCAGCTTTATAACTAAAATATCCCTCCAAAAACTGGGGTAGGAATAGCTTAAGGTGCTCAATCCGTAAGGAGGGCTGAATGTTTGCCGGCTGTCAGGCTGACTGTGTCCTGCATGATGTTTCTCCAGGTTTTGGTGAAGTGGTACAACATGTACAACGCACCCGGCGGACCCAGCGCCCACGTTGAGTGGAGTCTGTTTGTCACCTGCCTTATGACTCTAATGGGCTACAATACAGAACGCCTGGCCTGGACCCGAAATGTCAGTCAGCCCTTCCTACCAATAAACCATACATTGTATTTATATCAGCAAAATGAAAATGTATATGATTCATGAACAATTATCTACCCAAACTCAAGCACTAGATACTGTATCTAAGTAATAATCTCTCGTTCCTTCTTTGTTTGACCATTTTTTCTTCTCATCTGAGACTTCACTGTGCTTTAGTTCAGGCTTTTATGGAAAATGTTGATTGTTGACTGTAACTGATGACAATGGTACTGGATAATGATGATAGTGACAATAAAGCTGTTGACCTCGCTGTCTGTCCTCCCTTTATAGCTCAATTTTGAAGTGCCTCTCTCTCCTGTGATTGCGGCCAAGAAAGCTCGGCCGTCTGACGGGGGATCTGATGAGGTGAGCAAACAGAAGTATATCTGCAGTGATGCTCCGCCGTCCTGGTGAGATGACTGTAATGCGAACAAACTATCCTGGCTAGAAGTTGCAATGCCTTATAGAAAAGGCCACTACAGCTGCGGAGGTATCGGCGCCAAAGACCCTTTCTCGGTATTAACTTCAAAATAAACTCAACAAACACCAAAAGAAAGAAAGATTGAGCAGCCGAAGCGAGGGATCATCCTTCGGGATAATTGGGCTTTTGCTGCCTGTAGACACAAAGTGGGAATGGGAAAACAGTGAATAGTGTTTCATTGTCAATTTGAAGTTAGTTTCCTAGATAGCAAATAAGAGCTCGCTGTGTAACAGAACTTCCTTCGAACCAGACGCTGAATATTTCAGCGTGTTTGACTACATTTCAATTTTGATTCGATTGTAAAGCGTCGTCTCTTGTCTCTCTCTGCAGGACTGGGATTATTTACAGAGCAGCCATTACCATCGACAGCTGATGTCACATCTTGTCTGCGGTCCAACATACTCCAGCTTCGCTCCCTCTGCCACCACAGACAGCCTTTCTGTATGTAAACTGTCTCCATGTCTGGATATAGATATATATTTTTAAATACTTAAATATATTGTCTTATTTTTATTTTTTCCTCTTTGCTGCTCCATCATTCCGGCTTATTTTCTCCTTGTTTTTCCCCAGTCATCTTCTCATTTCTCCTCCTCATCCCCTCTCACCTCCTCCCCTCTTGTCCCTTCTTATCTCCTCATCATCTCCTCATTTCATCTGCCTCATCTCATACCCTCCTTTTATCTCATCTTATCTCCTCATCACCTCATCATCTGATCTCCTCCCCTCCGCTTCACTCCTCTTCCTCTTCCCCTCCCCTCTCCTCTCATCTACTCATCATCTCATCATCTTCTCTCCACATCTCATCTCACCATCTCATCTCCTCTCCTCCTCTTTATTCCTCTTCCCCTCCCCACTCATCTCCTCTCATCTCATCATCTTATCTCCACATCTCATCTCCTCATACCCGTATCTCATATCCTCATCCCCTCATCATATTATCTGTTTATCCTCTCATATCCTTATCTCAACTTCATCTCCTCATCTCATTTTCCTCTTCTCCTCTCATCTCCTCGTCCAATCTCATTGTCGGCTCTTTTTTTTCTCCTTCTCCTCCTCTCCAGGTGTATGTGGACAGTTCAGCTCCTCTCTTCTCCTTCATCCCGTCTCTTTTCTCCGTTCTGCACCTCCTCTACCAGGAGATCCAACTGGATCAGCTTCAAATAGCAGGAGCTACAAACCTGCTCTGCTTGCTGCAGCAGCTGGCCCGGTATGTGTGTGTTATTGTGTTATTGTGTGTGTGTGTGTGTATGTGTGTGTGTGTGTGTGTGTGTGTGTAATGGCTGCAGTTGAATCAGGGTGTAGCTGCCTTGACTTGAGGCTTTAGGTCATGCATGAAGGTAAATCTCTACAATCTTTTGACATAACGTCATAACAAATGCAGAAAATCAGCTTTTAATATATGACATGTTTGATATCAGTATTTATATTGGACTATTGTGTTGAGGATATTTTCTGATTTCAGCCTGATATCGGTATCTAGTATCAGAAGAAGAATTTTAATTTGTCTTACGGGTGGGAAAGACACTTGAAATGCACACGTGCACATGCAGGGAGTGGTGACGACCACAAAAACTCACATGCAGGGAGTTTTGGCTAGACAAATTCAGCCCCTGTTCTGCATGTTTTTAATTGGGGTCCTTTTTTATATTGGGGACCCATGTGAGTAAAGGGAGAACATGCAAACTCCACACAGAAAAGCTCCTAATCGGGAGATGACCCACCCGAGCGTGGTGCCAATAGCACCTAACGGGGGAATTGCACTCAGGACCTTCTTGCTGCACTGTGCCACCGCGCCACACAAACTGCATTGATGTACCTCTGTGAAGACATTTTGGCTATGATTTAGATCAGAATCAGAATCGTCTTTATTGCCAAGTAAGTTTACATTACACGGACAAGAAAATTGTCTTGGTGTTTGGTTGTATGGTTTGTGTTGTTCAGGTGTATCGTTTATGTACTTTATGTATGGTTTATGTACAAATGGAGCTATTATCCAGCATTTCGCCGTGAAGCCGAACAGTATTTTCCATAACGCACCCCATTCACTCCGAAAACCATGTGACATTGCCTTTTTTGTCTTTGTTTCTAAAAACTGCTTCTGAATAATCCAGCCTGCTGCTTGTGATGTGCTCAAACAAACCACAACTGAAAGGTTGTTGTGTCGAGTGCTCATTGAACTCATCGAAGAGAATAGATTTGGTGGGAGAACCGGCGTGTGGAGTTGCTACGTGGGCTTTCTGTCAAGTGTTGGCCAATTGTTTTTACTGGACATTTCAAAGTAGAACAGTGCTGTCACAGCCATCATTACTCTTTTGATCTTTTTTTTTTTAATCACAGTTATTATTATTAATTGTTCCCTTTGTGGTTTCGGACAAAAATGGGAATGCAGGGTGTCTGCATGTCCTTAAAAACTCTTTAAATGTAAGAAAAGGAAAAACTCAGTGTTACATTTTGTTAAAATTTGTTTTAACAACCGATTATGTTTGAGTACAATGAGCACTCAACACAACAACCTTTCAGCTGCGGTTTGGGAGGTGGGGGGGGGGTCGCAAATACACACAATATACAACAAGTATACACACACATACTTACACACACCTGTGGTTGCTCACAGAGAATCACACCCTAGTTAAAAATACACACTGCCTTGCATGTGTGTGGGGTTGAGGTTGGTGTGGCTCCGTCAGGGTGAGGGAATTAAAAACTATTGATTATCAGATGCAATGCAGGCTGCTAGTTTCCTACAGCCACTAATTACTCAGTCAGTTTCCTAATTACCAGGGATGGAAATGAAACAAGTGAAATGTCATGGGGGGGGTGGGAGGGGGCTGTATTTAGATTGGGTTCAGGACTTTGCGACTTGTTATCATCCAGATTAGCAGCTGGGAAAGCCGCCGTTAGATGATCCGTACAGGGGCATTGTCAGGGATGGGAGAAAAACACAACATTTAATGTGAGTCATACAAGTTGTATTTATTGTGTTGTGGATTCCATTGCTGCTGCTGAGTTTCTGTAATGCATTGGTCAGAAATAAAACTTGTAAAGATGCAGGATGTGAGTACACAGGTCAGTCACATGGGTTGTGCTGTCTCCCTGTCCACAGCGACCTCCACCTGGACCACTACATAGACCTTTACTGGAGAGATTGTCCTGCACTTGTCAGCAGCTTCACTGAGTCCTGCCCTATAGACCAGAGTAAGAATCTATTGATTGATATTATGATATGATACATTATCTCATGATTGAATTTTCATATACAACTTACATTTTTATGATTTTGTCAAAAGAGGTTGTCTCAAAAGGAAAACACCGCTATTATTATTATTTTTTTACCTTATTCTTATTTTTCAATTATTGAAAGTCAACGAGAGTGATTGGCATCAGAATCTTGACTAATCCAGTATTGAGAGAATAGTTTAAGCCGAGTCTGCGCATCGGGCCAATCAGGGTTACCGGAGAACATGGTTGCTATTGTACTACGTTTTGCTATTCAGTGCACAGCAGTCGCCCGAAGCGATTGTCTCAATACTGGAGACAATACTCACTTTTCAATTCAACTAAATTTACATTTTCACCAGATAATTTCAACACATCCCAGGTATTGCGAATATGCAAATCAGTGTGCAGAGGGAGGAGTTTGGAGAGGCATTGCATTCTGTCAGAAGCCACGCATTTGCATAAAGTTGTTCTTAAACAACTTTGAGGAAATTAGGTCGGTCAAGTGTGACGAGCTACCTCTCAAAACTGCTGAAATTTGTGAACAAGCTTTTACATACAACTTTAAATTAGTCCAGAATCAATTAATCCAAATTTATTTCATGCTCACCAAGCATCTGTTTACAGAGCAGGGCATTTAACGTTACATCTCTGGTGAAAAGGCACAAGTGGTGAAACATGAAATGTCGAGTAACCCTCCTGATCCTCCTCTCAGCTCTGATTGCTCAGATGCAGCGTCCATCCTTCCTGAAGGAGGAGCCTCCCAGTGTGATTGGTTGGTTCAGTAGTTGTCTTCGAGGTGAGGAAGTCCTGCCTTTCCCCTTCCTACCAGGCATCTGTGAAAGAACAAGGCTGCTAGTTCTGGTAAGGCCCACTTTCTGTTATATCAAAGGATGGAGAAAATGTTATCTTTTTTTATAATGTTATAAGTCTAGTCTAAAGCTCACATTGGGTCATTTTACCAGCATCCTTTGTCAAAAGCGAGTGCCAAGTGACTTGGTGTACAGGGACAGCAGCAAGGGCTCTAAGACTGAGCCCTAAGGGACACCACTGTTTACAGCGCATGGCCTGGACAGAGATCCTGAAGTTCCAAGATCAGAGGGGGTTGAGAGAAGGATCTGGTGTTTAAATGCAGCAGCCAAGTCAAGGAGGCTAAGGACAGGTGAGAGGGGTGGAGTTCTGGCAGTATGGAGGGCTTCTGTGGCAACAGATTGAAGAGGGTCATGGGCTCTGTTCTGGGTGATGGAGAGAGTTGATTGCAGAATTATTTTTAGCAGGTTTATGTATAGAAACAGAAAATATACATGTCTGTAATTTTGCGCAGCGGTAGGTTCAAGGGACACTGAAAGTACAGGCTCAAGGATCATCATCTAATGAGAAGAGTACCTGTAGAGTACAGGGAGGACTCCTCCCTGTAGAGTACAGGTAGGAGTTGATAAGAGTTCTGTGGGAGGCCACACTGTTAGTACAGGGGGTAGCATTGAGAGGGCAGATGATTGTTCAAGTGGACTGGAAGAAGATTAGAAATGAAGAGTTGGCTCCAGAACAGGGGATAATTTTGTTAGTGTCAGATAGAGACAATATTCTAAGATCTGTGCAAGGTTCTAATGTCTAATTCCAATCTCTTAATATTTCATTGTAGTCCTGACAGTTCTGACCTGTCCTGCTACCAGGCACTGTGTGGGTGTGTGGGTCGAGTTGGGGGTGAGGTTGAGGGGTTGAGGGTGTGGGGGTGTGAGATGAGCAGGGTCATGGGGTTCAGCTGAACAGGGTCATGAGGTTCAGCTGTGATTGAGGTCGGGTGTGTGTGTGTGTGTGTCTGAGAGATCTGCGATTAGATGGCTGGGGGTGTGTGACCATCTGCCTTAACCTTCATTTAACCAGAATGTGACCTTCCGGAAAACATCAGGGTGATGCTAACGCTGGCTAAGAAACAGACAGACAGTAAATGCAGCAACTCGCTGGCCCGATTGGGCCAGTGCTAAAATAAAAATACTAAAAATAACAATCATATTGGATTCCCGCTGACGGTTGCCACAACAACATGCAAATAAATTAAAAATAAAAACTATAACATGAATCAGAATCGATACGCAACATTTAACAATTGATAACACAGCTAGAAAGAGCGGGCATACAATCGCATTATGGGTAAATACATGGTTATAGAACAGTGTCCTAGCAACAATTTGTACTCATCTGCCATATAGCCATTTATTCCACGTTGTGTTTTGTGGCAATTATTCTTTTTATGATCTCTATGTTAGGTTCAGTGTGTACTACGCTTGGGCCATCGTGCAGAATTCCAATCGGCGAAGTCCCATATTAACAGAAGGCAATGGGGAGACGTGCGTGGCGCGGCACAGGACAGTAGGGACACACAGGGCTTTTTGGAACGGGAATGTTCCTTAACTCAGTCGTGTTTAAAAAAATAATAATAATAAATTTAAAAAAATAATAATTTGTTTCATGAAAGTAGGGAAAATACACGAAAATAAATAGATCTAAAATAAAAACACAGGAAAACCCTCACGGGAGTCGGGATTTGGCATGCATGCGCGCACACCCACGCACTGCTTTCTGGAGGAGAAATAAAAAAAAAAACTCCACTCCAGTTCTCTGATCCCTCTTTTCCACTGCTAACATTGGTGTGTAAAATAGACACGAATATCCATGTGTGATTTGATCATTTAATATCCGATTTAGAATCCAAAATGAGAATTATTTACTTTTTGACTGCATGCAAGACCCTGAAATGTTTTGAGTGTGGGGAATCCCCATGCTCCCACCGGGCTCCAAGCCACTCCAGCACCGCTCCAAGCCAGCCTCCGAACCGGAGGAGCGGCTCTGCTCCCTGCCGCTGAAGGACCGGGCCAGATGTGTGCGCACCGGTTACGTTTACCTTTTTCATTTTCCAAACAAGTAAAAAATAAAACTAAGGAAACAAAATTAATTTCATAGAAAAGAAATTCCATTTCTGTGGTTGTAGTTGATTCAGACAATATACTTCACAATGAGAGTTAGAAGGGCCCATAAATGTGTGGGAAAACATCACAGTCATTTTTTTTTTTACATGCAATACAAGAAAAATTCTACATAATTACCATTACAAATAATCAATCAATTCAAAACAGCTCTGAGCAGAGAGAGTGAAAGGGAAAGAGCGGCTCTCTCGCCCTTTCCGCTCCCGCTCCAATCGAATCAGAGTGGGGGATTGGTTTCAGACCAGGGTAAACTGCACTTAGACCATTTTAATGCTCTTAATTTTTCCTGGCCAATTAAAAAATAAATCAAAAAATAAAAAAAGATTGTCATTAATGTCAATTGATAGAGCCAATTGACATTGATATCGTCAGTCCGTCCAAGCCTAGTGTGTACAATGCTGTACATCAGAAAATGAAGTCTTTGTTTTTATTTGATAACAGTTGATAAATATAACTTTCTTTATCGGGGGCCAGTCATAATTGTCTGTGATGTGTTATTGTGTTAACATTGAACCCGGTGGTTGATCAGAAATCTTTTTTGCAATTCTGCAGTAATTTTACTCTTGTTATTTTCTGTTTTATTTCAGAGTTACGCGCTCTATATAGGTGGAAATGAAAACGCCATTTCCTCAGATATTTCAGTGTACCTGAACAAGCTCTCTGCAGGTAAGTGTGGAACTGTGACCAGCGTGCGTGTGTGTGTGTGTGTGTGTGTGTGTGTGTGTGTGTGTGTGTGTGTGTGTGTGTGTGTGTGTGTGTGTGTGTGTGTGGGTGTGTGTGTGACATTCCAAAATAAATTCTTAATCCTAAACTTCAGCTATCTGATTATCGACTGATAACTTTTCTTCACTTTTCGACCTAAACGTTTGGGCTTAAAAATATAATAATTGACATATATATATATTTTTTTTCCCTATTGGAGACATTTAACATGTTTCTGTCTTCAAAAAGAGACTTTTTTAAATATCTTCCGATTTGATATTATTTTTGGTATCAGATTTGAATAATGTGATTATTGCAGACAGACAGACAGACAGTTAGACATACGAACAGTGTGGCACAGATCATTGGAGTCAGACAGACAGGTGGTTAATCCAGGTTTGCATCTATCAGTTGCTGTCCTCCTTTTGTTATACCATCAATAGAATATTGATTCCAGCTGAACAATTGGAACAACAGCGCTAATGACATCACATTGCTGACATCATCAGGCGTATTCCAGCAGACCTTCCACTGGGATTTACTGTGGTTTAGTTTGAGAGATGAAGGTCATTAATGGATACCACCAAAAACACTTTATCTATCTACAAAGTGATAAAACAGTGCTACCAAAACGATTATTTTTGAGACGGGTGCTTGAAAACACATCTGTGAACTCAAAGAAGTCCTGTAAGAGAGAGGGACAGCGACTGCTTAGAGGCCACTGCAACGACTTGATGATTCCTGCAAAAGTTCTACAGTATATGGTTTAGAAACAGGCTTAACTCATTTCGACATGATGTCTCTATAAAAAATACATAAAGTATTGTTCTGTAAAATAACTATTTTGTCTTTTCCTCTCTCTATGCCTCTCTCCTTTTCAGGACAGAAGTCCAGTTCCAGTGATCAACCCATTCACAGGTAGTAGAGTCACAGCGAAATAATGTAGCGTATAACCATATATAACAGCATATCTGATTGGAGGGAATTGAATTGATCCCCAGGAGGGAAATTAAGAGCATTAAGCAGCGAAGAGACAGGATAGTAAGTTCAGGTTAATAGCGGTTTTCATCCAGATTGTCAGAATGGAGTGAATGGAGCAGTCAGTGGTGTGTCTGCAGTGTTTTGTTTTGTGTTTTCAGACAGAGTTATGCTGCTAAGCCAGAGCTGTCCAATCACAGTCTGGCTTCAAACACAGAACTGTCCAATCAGAGTCTGGCTGAAAAGCTGGTGGTGTGGCTCACATCTGAAGGTAAACCCTGCTGCTATAAATGTGTCACATGCAGCGTAAAACCAGCTGTGATATGTACTGTGCGGCGGCGCAGTGGTTAGCACTCTTGCCTCACAGTTCTGCGTTCCAACTGGATTTGAATCAGACTGACTGGGCCTTTTCTGTGGGGAGTTTGCATGTTCTCCCCGTGTTCACTTGGGTTTCCTCCAGGTACTCTAATTTCCCCCACCCTAGGGACATGCATGTTAGTGTAACACTTACACTCGACCAAGGCATCGGCCAAGAGCTGGAGTTGGTCCCCGGGCACCCTGCGTGGCAGCCCACTGCTCCTAGATACGTAATATACTAGGATGTGTCCACTGCAGAGAAATAACTTCCCCACATTAATTAATAAAGTGTATTAAAAAAAATAGACCACACTCCATACATATCAGGATACAGTGGTATTCACCCTCAAATCACGATTCTATTCCATTTCTTTTTCCAGGCTTCACTCTTAAGGACCTGGAGACAGTTCCTTTCGGTGTGGCTCTGCCAATCAGAGAGGCAATCTATCGTTGCCGGGAGCAGCCGCATTCTGATTGGTCAGAGGAGGTCTGTCTTCTCATTGGACGACAGGATCTGACGAAACAAGCCCACAAGATGAATCTAACAAAGAGCAAAACTGTGTGTACCAGAAAATAACTGCCATAAAGATGTCTGTTTATCTACATTGTAATGTATATAGGTGCGGACACAATAATGGAGTTTTGTGTCCTTGAAATTAAGGAGTTACTTAGTTATTTAGTTATTTTTACAAATGCAGCTGCAATGTCGTACTAGGGTATATGTGGTATGTAGGTATTATAGTACATAGGCTATGTGTCTGCTTTAAAATAGGTCTGCCAATGAGAACTTGGGATATGTTAGCTTTTAAATTAATGTGAGCCAGTTGGCGGAGCTCCAAATGGTTTCGCCTGAATTGAAGGTGAATCGGTCATGACAACTGCCAAATTAGGAAAAACCCATGAGATGTCTTCGATACGCAATGGCTGTGGCCCGCTAACACTACGGGCAGCTATCTTGAGTGAGTCATTGAGTCCAATCATTTCCCTGCAAGGTTGTATAACCCACGTCTGTGAGGCCATTTTCCATGAGCAGGTGTACCCCAGGGTGCAAACACTGTTCCCTCACCGTGCTCCCATATTCCAGGATGATATCCCGTTCACACATCTACCACGGCCTCCCCAAACACCCGGATCTCATTAAACCTTTATGGGAACTACTGGAGGAAAGAGAAACAAAGTAGATTTCCATCTTAGTGCTTTTCTTCGTGAAGAATGACACAATATCCCATGGTGCAGGGTTTGTGTAACAATATTCCAAGAAGGATTTCGGATGCTCTGAAGGCACAGCTTTCCTCTACTCCTTATTCTGACGTTGAAATTAATATACTGCCCGGTGCTTGTATTTATATCTGTTTGTGTATGCAGTCTGTTGGCTCAGGCTTGTCATTTGAGCCTTCATCGTCCACTGAGGCAGATGAGGAAGAAGATGGGATGTGTGACATCATTCAGGAGGTAATGGATCAATCTTTCTTTCCTTAGCCTCCAGTTCTGGGTGCTGTGTCGCAAATCCGGTCATTACCGCCAATATTTTTAGAATTGTGGGCAAAAAGAACGCGTAAATATGTGTTTTTCCATGCCATTCTCCTCCTCTCCGCTTCTCTCTTACCGCCAAGGACATCCCTACTGTACTTTGTTCTCTCCTCCTCCAGGTGACGGGGTTAATATGGAGCGAGGATCTCAGAGTCCAGGAGGTCCGGAGGCTCCTGCAGAGTTCTCGTCCGGTCAGAGTCAGTGTGCTTCAGCTTCCAGAGGTTTCCGACCACGAATACATCGAGGAAAAAGAGAACAAGTCAGTTTTGTGTGTGTCGTCGATAGTGAGTGCTCGTGCTAGTTTTTGGGTCATGTTTTTAAGTGTCACGGTTTGATTCTCAATTAAAAACCCATGCGCTTGAGCCTGATGAACATTTAGCAATTTTCTTAAACCAAACCCCAGATGTCAAGAATGTAACTCGATAAAGCTTGTAAGTTTGTATTTAAAATGGTAACAAAAATAATAGATAACAAAAATGAAGTTTAAATCAGCAATTATACTGTTCGTACATCATTGATAAAATTCATACTATGGTAGCACTGTGGGGAATTTTTTTTTTTTGTTCAGATTTTGATAGACTAGAGCTCCCTCTGCTGGTGTAATAATCTTGTTCAACCATAAAAACTTTGATTAGAAACACTTTTTTTCTGTTAAACAGCCTGTTTTTATTCTTTTTTTCTCAGCTTTTTAGTCAAGTGTCTTTCCCTACATTGTCTTTGCTCTGTGCGTGTGTGCATGCGTGTGTGTGTGTGTGTGTGTGCGTGCGTGCGTGTGTGTGTGTGTGTGTGTGTGTGTGTGTGTGTGTGTGTGTGTGTGCGTGCTTGCGTGTGCACGCGCGCCCGTGCCCCTTATTGATATGCAGGTCGTAACCCTGGTCCAGACGTCATTATTGATCGTTAACATTCTTTCTAATTCTTTTTTGTTTAAACTTTTACAATTAGACTGACCAAGATGATGTATAACCTCTGTCTCTCCCTTCCGTCACTCTCTCGCCCCTCTCTTTCTCTCGCTCTCTCCCCCCCCCTAGGCTTCTCCAGTTGTGCCAGAGGACGATGTCCCTTCCAGTTGGTCGAGGTTTCTTCACTCTGTTTTCGTACCATCCTGTTCCCACCGAGCCACTTCCTGTTCCCAAACTCAACCTCACTGGTCAGAACTTGTCTTTGTTGCATTAGAGCTACGTGTGGTTATTATTATTATTATTATTATTATTATAATTATTTGGGATCCAGCCCGCTTTGTCTCTTTTCCCTCTAGCCGATTGCAAATAAGACACAGAGGGTGAAGAAGGGTCATTTACCTTTGTGTGGATCTTCGTGCAAGGGGCGTAGCCGCTTCTACTCCTTTCTGCTTTCCTTGATATTCCTTTCCACTCTTTTGTGTGTATTGCTGATACGTCCAAATACATGAGTATCAACACAAAAAAAGTCACAATTTCTGATAAGTCTGTAGCCTCGTCCGCCATCTTGGGTGTGCTGTAAAACTCTGCAACGTCATTGCGTCACATCCTACCTCCTGCACGCTCTACTCAGGCTCCGCCTCTTGTCTAAACCAGTATTTCCAGGTAGTGTTAACACGTCATCCAGGAATGATCCTAATTCTTAAATCACCGTTCTTCAGGGATATTTAAACTGAACGGAAGAAGGGTGACATGCAGTGACGTAAGTGCATGTTTTTGGTCGAGACGCAAGTCCACGGTGTTCGTAACTTTTGAAATTTGTGCTGCGTTTCATAGAACCCAGAAAACTGTAATACGTACCTAAAACAACTAAACTGGACCTGTGTATTTCTGTCTGCAGCTATATTTATTATTATTATTATTATTATTGTTATTATTATTTTGTATTGGAATTGTCCATCCCAAGCCGATACTAAGGTAGCCTATGTATACTTGATGTATTGGGTGAAGTATTAGTGCTGCACAGAAAGTAATGAGGTTTATTACAAATGTCAGGATAAGAGTTATTACTGTAGCAGACAATGAAATTTATAATGGAAAGCAAAGCAGCTTTGGCCGTGTGGATCTTTGAAGGGCAGACCTGCCAACCTGCACACAATTTTTGTATCTACCACACAATTCGTGGTCAAAATACACGGGTGCGACATGGCAGCTGAAACCACGCAAAATAAATAATTTATATATATATATATATATGTGTGTGTGTGTGTATGGAAAACAAATCAATCAATAAAAAACAATTCCATAAATTTATTGGGTATTTAAGCTACATCCCTGGGATTGGACCAGATGCTACGACCTGTGGTTCTGTAAGCCCTCCCTCTCTTTCCTCCCAGTCACTCAACATCCACTGATACGCAGCTCACTAATACTCAGCGCACTGAGTGCAGCAGTACTTTATTTTCCACCGATGCTGCATTGCAGTGGTAAAATGATAAGTGGTGGCGTAATGAGCACAAAAATGTGACCATAATGTTAACATATAAAGCGTTGGTAATAGAGAAGCACCGATCGATCCGCCAGTTTTCAGCTTGATTGGCCATGACCGGTGACCTGACGATCAGATAGATTTTCAGATTCTGTGGGGTTCAAATTTACAGCCCAATACTGTGCTCATGTACTCGTACTAAAAATGCTCCAATACTTAAACCCGATATCAACGTAATGTAACGTAGTTGTGTAGTTGACGCTCAAAAAAGAGGGCCGAAGAAAGAAAATGACAGCTGTTTGAAGGTTCTTCAAGATAAATGAAGATTGGATAAATATTTTATCTGCTGACACTATTCCAAAATTGTGCAGACTGTGTATCTATCGCTGTCACTACAGCAGAGCGTCTGCTCTGGTTGTTCGTAGTGAACAAACTCCGATCGTGATGAAAAGTTTGACTTTTTTTTTTTTTTGTCGCTCAGTTAAACAAGTCATACTTTTTAAAAAATATATATATTTTTTTGCAATGATTGCAATTTATTTTGGAATGGCAAGTACCATATAAATATAAGAGAAAGTTATATTTGCCCTTAAAAGTGAAAGACTTTCATTTGTAGTTTGAACTGGACATTTCCATGTTAGTTATATGTTGTGTCCTACTAAAACTCAGTTAGAGTTACACGTTGAAATATACTGAAACTTGGTGACAGTCCCATTTTATTGGAACTCAGTGACCTTGCCATGTTGTAATTTATTTTATTGGAACTCAGTGACCATTCCATGTTGTAATTTATTTTATTAGAACTCAGGGACAGTTTCATGTCCTATTATTGTTCCCTAGTAAATAATGAACAATAATAAACAGTGTGAAAATCAGCAATCTCACTATTATGGTAACTGAAAATTGAAGCAGTAGTCCGCATGTGCAGCTGTCCAATCACGTGAGCCTGATCAGATCGCACAATGTATTTGTCATTGACGTACAGTTTAAATTAGATTTCTCCCATCACTGATATAAACTCAAAATGATCGGACGACAATGCAAAAGTTATCCAATAGTCAATGTTTTATTATGAACATGCAATTGGATGAAAATATGAATTGGCCAAAATCTGAATCGGCAGGTCAGATTACTTTTAGATCGGAAATAGGAACCGGCCAAGAAAATTGCAATCTGTCTAGTTGGAAAACGGGTTCGCTAACTTTACAAGATGATGCATTTCAAGGGGAATATCCTAATGAAATGAATTTGTATAGCTTTGTTTAGCCTTGTTACGAGACGGCTACGGTGTGAATAACTGATCTAATGCCCCGGAGACTCCCTGTTTTGGTACTCAAAATATTTTCCCAATGTTGGCAGGTCTGGAAGGGGCTTGCTATTGGAGGGTCAAAAAATCGAACAAGCTATAAATTTGCATTGAGTCGTGAGGCAGGACTGGACAGTGTTTTTAAGATTCCTTCATCTATGTTTAACTGTTTATAGTTGGCGAGCCAGCTGCAAATCCAACTGTTCAGCTTGAGCATGATTCCACCTGATCCAAGTCCAATTTCTAGTCTAATTCAAGTCTAGTTGAATTCCTGGGGATGGTAGCTCAGGAGGTAGAGCTGGTCGTCTAGTAATCCAAAGGTCGCTGGTTCGATCCCAGGCTCCTCCTGCTAGCACGCTGTAGTGTCCTTGAGCAAGACACTTAACCCCTCATTGCTCCTGATGGCTGCGTCCGTCGGTGTTTGAACAATTGTAAGTCGCTTTGGATAAAAGCGTCTGCTAAATGACTAAATGTAAATGTAAATGTAGTTCCCAGTCTAACTCCAGTCTGTTGGTGTGCCTCCAGGTCGAGCTCATCCCCGGAACACCATGGTGGATCTGAACAGTGGGAACATCGACGTTCCTCCAAACATGACCAGCTGGGCCAGCTTCCACAATGGAGTCGCTGCAGGACTCAAAATAGCCCCCGTTTCTCAGGTGTGTGTGTGTGTGTGTGTGTGTGTGTGTGTGTGTGTGTGTGTGTGTGTGTGTGTGTGTGTGTG
>NC_137202.1:9348236-9493236 GCF_960531495.2 Zeus faber | reverse complement strand
TCTCTCTCTCTCTCTCTCTCTCTCTCTCTCTCTCTCTCTCTCTCTCTCTCTCTCTCTCTCTCTCTCTCTCTCTCTCTCTTTCTCTCTCGCTCTCAATTTCAATTTCAGTTGAAACTGACTTTATTTAAATTACCAGAGTTCCTGAGGCTACCAGAGTTACACATACACAACATATAATGAAGTAAAGACAGTAAAACTAAAACCAAATCAATTAATTATTATTATTATTATTATTATTATTAATAATAATAATAATAATAATAATAATAATGATAATGATAATGATGATAATAAATATGTCACAGGGTCTAGTTTATTCCTTTTCGGTACGTATTACAGTTTTTTGCTTTCTGTGAAATGCATCACAAGTTACAAACATCGTGGACTTACATCTGGACCAATCAACATGGACTTAGGTCTGCATAGTTCTCTTCTGCCATTCAGTTTAAATATTCCTGAAGAAATGTTTCAAGAATTATGATGGTTCCTGAGTGATGCAGCCAGTAATTTAATGGTGACTTTTTTCCTTGAATTACATTTTCAATAGGTTAGGTTTCCATGAAATACAAAAAACGTTGTGGTATTTCTGTGTGTACTTACCATACACACATTTAAGTATTTTTAAGAAGAGCTTTTAGAGCTCACAATCACTGGATGTCATGACATTTCACTGCATATATGTATGACCGTATGTATATGTATGTGACAAATAACCTCTTGAACCTGAACTTGATCACGTCTTCTATTTTTCCGACACCTCGCTGGATCTTGAACGCATCACTCAGTTGTACATTCAAGTCGTTTTAGATTTAAAAATTCTGAGAATTTTTCTCGAACAATATGATAGGGGATCCAGCCCCAATAATATAATAATAATGACAACAACATGAATAACGACAACAATAATGTTAATTATATAATAATCTCACCCTTTCACTACCTCTTCTTCTCTTTCTTCTTATCTCTCTTTCTCGTTGTGTGACACTCTTTGTTGTCATGGTTGCAGGAGGGTGACACCATCAACGTAGACGTAACGTGTCCCGGAGCGACCTTAGCCCTCGCCATGATCTACCTCAAGACCAACAACAGGTGACTGCTTGAGGTGAAAGGTCAGAGGTCATGGCTGGGGCAAAGTTTGAGCCAGCCTGTAGCCTGTCTATTTTTACAACCATGTTGCAAAATGGTTGGTTTCAATCATTTCTAACTGTTCATAGCTCAACCTCGCTGAACAATTTCTAGTCTTTTACATTAGAGTGGATGCAGCTATAAAGGTGATTTGCGAAAGTGCAAAATAATCAATAAAACCCTGATATACTTGATAAAATGCACGGTTTTCAACCATTTATTAATTCAAGTCACATTTAAAGACTTGTGTGATTCCCGTTTTCTAAAAGGAGATTTTCTTTGGATAACGACCACTGTGACTGTGTGAAATGTAATGTGTGTGGATTCTGCCGCCCAGTCTGAAGCTTACTCTGCTGCCGGGGACGAGAAGAGCTGCGACTGGGAGGAATGACTGCATAACTAGCCTCTCTTATTGGTCAAGAGGACCGGTGGGCTTCTTCAAAACTAATTTGGGGGTCTCCTGGTTGGTGGAGAGTTTTCTTCCCGGATGGCATTAACACCTTCTTGTCACTTCCTGGTTGTGTCTGAAGGTCAATAGCTGATTGGCTGAAAGCTCCAGACACCATGTTCCTGCTGGACTTCATCAAACCTGAGTTCCTGCTGCTCCGGGTGAGTGTGTGTGCACGCGTTTGTGTGTGTGTGCGTGTGTGCGCGTGTGTGTGTGTGTGTGTGTGTGTGTGTGTGTGTGTGTGTGTGTGTGTGTGTGTGGGTGTGTGTGTGCGTGTGTGTGTGTGCGTGTGTGTGTGCGTGTGTGTGTGTGCCCGCGTGCGTGTGGGCGTGCGGGCGTGTGTGTGTGTTTACACACATTTCTTTGTTTCTCACTATTTTCTTCTACTATCTGTGGTTTTTTTGTGTATGTGTGTCAGACGTTAGCCAGGTGTATCATCATGTGGGATGAGATTCTGCCTGATGCTGATTGGGTCAGCAGTAATGTTCCGAAGGTATTGCACTCTGTGGAAGATACATACTGTATATCTGAATATTAAAAAAAATTGTCAAATTACAAAATATCTAAGCATTACACTTTTTTTTATGTCTGTTTTTTGATTAATTACATTGTTTTTTACTTGTCAGTCCTAGTAATAATAAATTAATCGATTGCTTTGTATTCAGATAATCCAGGAGAATATTGGAAACACAGCGGTGTCAGAGGACATCAACATGGAAACACTGGCGTCAGTATTACTCACACAAACGCATAAACGACAAATCATACAAATAAAGCAGAATAAAGACAAAGGGAGGATTACGATGGATCGATATAAACACTCACTGTGCGTTTTTATACTTGCAGACAAGCCCATGACTACATCATCGCAGGCGCTTGCTTGGCCGTCGGCTTCCGCTTTGCCGGATCTGCAAACTCTGAAGCTTTCGAGTGTCTGTACAAGTTCTGCTCCATCTTCATGAAGTGTCTGAACAGCTCCACTGCTGGCGTGGTGAGAACCGCATGTCATCGTGGCGACACAGTCTAGCAGAGCCATTTAAAGGGGACCTGTTTCTCTTTTTTCTGTCATATATATATATAATGTTACAATGTGGGATGTTCATGTTAGACGTGGCCAAAGTGTCAAATAATGAGGTAAACTAATGATGAAGTAATCGCTGTGAGCAAAACGCTGAGGCTCCTGAACACTCAGTTTTCAAAGTTTTTTCTACTCTCTGCACGAGCTGACGTCATCTCATCACGGATTTCTTAATATGGTCATTTGCTCCATCAGATCTGCTCTGCGTTTCTCCAAACAAAACCAATAAAAATTGTGTGTTTTTATTGTAGCTGTATTTATTTTATTTTATTTTATTTGCCGACGTTTACATAAGATAAAAAAATCACCGCATGCAGTGCAGTGTCCGTGTCCCCCACAAGCTTGGAGTACGGCAACCAAAGTCGTAACAAACTTTTAAATGAGGCCTTGTAGATCTAATATGAGTGAAGATTCAGCATCTGGATTGCTTATTTTTCGCCTCACAGTTGTTCAGAATCAAATTTTGGCTGACTGATAAGATGAAATCAGCGGAAGGTACTGAGTAAATAGAACGAAACCCGGAAGCCATGCTTAAACCCCATGGCCTCACAGAAGTCGGCTCCTCCCATTTAAACAGAGGAGATTTAGTCAGAGACCTTGTTTAAAAAGGAGCATAATAGGTCCACTTTAATGATAAGATGATGATATGAGGTCTGAAATATCAGAGGGAGTTTTATTTGGAGAAACTACAGTTCTGGTGCGTGTGTGTATTGCTGTATAGCACTTTAAGTTACATGTTGTGTATGAAAGGTGCTATACAAATAAAGGTTATTATCTTAACTGTATATATCTATGTATATACTGTATATTTCAATGTGAAAAAATTGGTTGGTTGGATTTTGAATTGTTGGGCAGATATTGTGAAAGGTTTTTGTAACATTCCTTTGGTTTTTTTTAGACCACATGAGAGGTTTTTGGTCAAATCTTCAAACTCATTCGGTCTCCAGGACTATGATGTGATTGTTCTCTCTACCCGTGTCACTGGCCTGTATAACCCGTCTCTCTCCCACCTGTCTGTCTCCTAGTCGGGCCTGTACAACCTGCAGTCCTGCCTGTCCATGGCTCTGCTGGCTCTGTCCATGGTGATGTCTGGCTCTGGGAACCTGAAGGTTCTGCAGCTCTGTCGCTTCCTGCACAGGCGGACTGGCGCCGAGATGAACTATGGCTTTCACATGGCTCATCACATGGCGCTGGGACTGCTGTTCCTGGGAGCCGGCAGGTCCGAAATAGATCTCAACAGTGATCGTCCGCTTTTAGAACGGCTCCATTTCCGGGAGTGAATTTACCGTGATTCATTGGTCACTTTGCTGAACAACTGATCATCATGCACTTTGACTACAGAGGAATTTCAGGAGGTGGTTAGGGGGGAAAAAAAGTTGTTTTTATATATTCCTATGTAAAAATATATTTGTTTTTAATATATTAAAAGATAGGTTTGCTTATTTTTCAACCCTGGCCTCATTAAAAAGTTGGTTGTCATATTCAAAACCTACTGTGTGGCTGTTGACCGCCAACTACTAGTTTTAATTCCTTGTCTTCGAACACTATTTGTGTGCTTTGAAATGTCTGTACCGATACCACAGAAATCAGGTGAAATTTCGAGTTTTAATCATCAGTCTTAAAAGCGTTAAGACTGTCACTTTTGTTTATAAGTTGAAGAGCTTGACTTTACCTTCACCTCCCTCTCATTAGGAGCACTAACATGCTAAATAGATATAATAGCGCTATTAGCTGAAGTTGACACTTGACCACAGGCTGCTGTTTTTAAGAGGCATTTGTGGGCCAGGGATGTCGTTAGCTAGCCAACCATGACACACACACACACACACACACACACACACACACACACACACACACACACACACACACACACACACACACACACACAAGTCTGAAAAGTTGTCGGGCTGGATACAGAAGTAGCTTCCCTGAGTTGTAGATCTTTCAATTTTGCTTCTGAGAAATCACTTTTTTTTCTATGTTTCCAGAGCTGCAAGATCCAGTATCAATTTATTATATCCTTCCTTCTAGATTTACTCTGAACACGTCTAACTCAGGCATTGCTGCCTTGCTGTGCGCTCTCTACCCACACTTCCCTGCCCATAGCACCGACAACCGGTAATAAACTCACACACACACACACACACACACACACACACACACCTTCTATCTATCTATGTATCTATCAACACCAACTAAGAAAAAAGTCTTACAGGAAAGACATTTGTATATTGTGTAGTTTCATTTCTATCATTTTACATCAGGCAGAGTACCAGTTGGTCGCTGAAAACCTTCTTCCCACCCTCGCTTCCTCAGGTACCACCTGCAGGCGCTGCGCCACCTGTTGGTGTTGGCGGCGGGGCCTCGGCTCCTGGTGCCGGTGGACGTGGACTCTCTGAAGCCCTGCTACGCCCCGCTGGACGTCACCTACAAGGTACCAGTGCCGCGGCTTTCGCCACACGGCTCTAATGTCACATGGTCTGTTATGGGACACGCTCCCCAGTATCTCCAGTTCATATACAAGATGAGCTACGCTAATGCCCTATATCATTTTATATTTCATTAGTTTGTCTTATATAAGTTTATATTACTTTATATTATGATGCCTAATTTTTAATCACCAAATGAACATAGAATAATGTAGAAAGTACATTTAAAATCAAGTAATATTATTTTGTGGCATCTTTTTGATTGAAAACGCATATTACTTTATTGTTATATTGTTGATTATTAAACGTACATTTCTTTATAAAATATTAAACTTTAGTTGTCAAATTCTGAATCATTAAACAATAACAAGTTGTATTCTTAAACTGAAATCATTTAAGTCATTCTGGGTTATTACACTACATGAATGACAAATATAAAAATGAAGGGAACTATCTCCTAATGTTGTGTTCACCCACTTCCTGCTTAACAGCTAGTTGTCACACCACACACATAGAAGACACATGCCCACTGAATACACACACCCACACACACTTTCAGTGTGTATGTTTGAGTTTATCTTTATTGTAGATGAACAGACAGCAGCGTCTCCAGCAGCACAATACACTGAGCATTTCGTCTGCAGCGCATCAATCTTATATAACTCACACACACATCCAGCCAATAGT
Organism: Zeus faber; assembly: GCF_960531495.2. NCBI lineage: Eukaryota > Metazoa > Chordata > Actinopteri > Zeiformes > Zeidae > Zeus > Zeus faber. Next base: position 9,487,469 of record NC_137202.1, on the reverse strand, counting down.
AGAGCTCTGCGCACACACATACAACAACTCCGTCTGATTCGATAGTCTGGTCATTTCCCGGTCGATACAGTGATAAACTATCAAATATTCAATCTTCATGTCCTTTGAATACGATTATTTATTTATTATTTTGATAAAAAATAAATCCCATATTTGATGGAACTTTATGATAAACTTGTGGTCAGTAAACTGGGTACGGATGTACACTCACAGCAACCTCTGATAAACAAAAATCACCTCATATGTAAGAAAAGAAAATGACTGTTTTACAGCAAAGATGAAGGTAAATCTCGATTTCAAACTGATTACTGCGACTTGTACTCAACCAACGGAAACAAGCTTATGGATTTCCACTTTCACTGATAGCAACTTAACTTATAGTTTCATATATATTATAATATAAAATGTAGGTTTCTGTTGTATGTATTTTTGGAGTGTAGTTTTTTGCTGCTCAAGTAGGGGACAATCAATGACGGAGCAGAAGTGGGTTTGCTGTGGTTTTAGAGGACAGTCTGGTGGGGGGCACAGAGGACAGGGTCTCACAGCAGACAGTGCTCCAATTGGGGTTCACAGCAGACAGTCCAACCTTCCACTGGGAAGGCTTCACGCACGCAGACATGTATGACGCACACTCACTGACGTGCATTATCATTTGAATTCATGAAATCAAAGTTGTCATTTCCTGAAGGCTTAATGATGCTTAACATAGCGTAATGATCCAGGTTGTTAAAACACGACCTGCTCTGTAATCTTAGAAGTGCAGGGAGTAAGATAGAGATGAATAAGCCTGCAGAAGACAGGCTGCTGAATAAACTTTATTTGTGTAGAATAGTTCAATCATGCAACTTGGAGAGAAGTGCAGAACCTGCACTTCTGTTTATGTATTTATTTTTACAGAAACAGATGAGTTGAGATACACTTGTTGCAAGGCAATGCCTATTATATTTCTGTTTGTCGTCTAAATATGTAGTGTATATATTTATATTGTGTGGGTGTGAACTGTGTTGCTTACAGATGCTGTCACTCTCACATTAAAGCGAGTCATACTAAAGGACATGGCTGCAAAAAATACAATCTTTTTTATATTGAACCAACTTTATATCAATTTTGATCAAAGAGATCCACCTTTGTACAGTGGCCGTCAAATTGATGCTAATGAAATGGGGAAATCAACACAAGAAATCTGTTTCTTTAAAATTGGTCAATTATACACGTATGTAAATACCACAAAGTAATCACTTCCATCTGTCACAGGAGACCCAGTGGTACAAGGAGACAACCGTGGAACTGATGGCCCCCGTCATGCTGCCTGAGCTGCAGCTCCTCAAGCAGGTAACACCCTGGATATTTAAGTCGAATTGACCTAATTAACACCCTTAAAAAACATTTTAATCCTGAACATGTTAATAATAAGAATAATAAGAAATGTAGCTGCAGGCAGCAATACACAGGGTCCAGTTTGGTCACGTTAGGTACGTATTACAGGTTTCCGAGGTTCGATAAAACACTTTGTATTGCACTTACGTCGCTGGATGTTGCTCTTGTGTCGTTAAGTTTAAACATCCCTCTGGAAAGGTGTTTTAACAATTACGACCGTTCCTGTATGGTGCAGTGCGGGCCCAAAAGAAAGGCGCGGTTCCTCCAAAGCTGGCGCTAACGGCTTGTAAATTAAATATTGGTGTTCAACATTTTGCTGGGGACCCCTGAGGATCCCCGGACCCGACACTGAAAGAGATGGAAGACAAGAAAATGACCCTTGTGTGCAGCAGGTCGGTAACTGTCATTTTCTGGTTTTACTGGTTTTCAGGTGAAGGTGAAAGGGCCACGCTACTGGGAGCTTTCCATCGATCTGGGCAAGGGAACACAACACCTCGAGTAAGGACTGAGCCCCGAGCCTCGAACCATGGGACTGGTGGCCGACCTGGAAAGGCTAAAAAGTTTTAACTGACACATTATATTTCTCTCCTCCTGTATCTCTCTAACGGTCTTCCACCTTTCTCCTTTCTCCTACTCTCGCTCTCATGTGTCTTACCCTCCACCCCACCCGACCAGGTCCATCCTATCCAGAGATGGAGTTTTGTATGTGAAGCTCCGTGCGGGCCACCTGCCCTTTAAGGACGATCCACAGGGCTGGAAGAGCCTGGTGGCCTCCAACCAGCCCACCTTCTTCAAGGTACGCAACCAATACTGCAGGTGCTACCAGTCCAGTATAGCATAAAGCTGCTACCAGAATCATTAGCACACAGTCATTAACCCACACATTTACCTTAGAGATACTATCGTCACAGTTAGCAAGCAGCCCCCAGCGGCACAGTTAGATGACTATGTCGCTCTCCTGTGCAGCCTCAGTCCGTCTCCACTCTGACGTCTGACCCGGCGCTGCTCTCCTTTGCAGAGTTCTTCTGTAAAACTTCAGTGGGAACCAAACATGTGAGTTGTTGTTTTTTTTTGAACACGATACATACACAGTGACTTGAAAAAAGTATTTGCCCCATGGTTGACCTCGAGCGGTTCCGCATAGAAGATTGGGCCAGAATTCTTCAACAGCGATGGGAAAGACTGATATCAAATTCTACAACGTGTTTGGCTGCGGGTATTGTTGTTAAAGCAAGAACTGCAAAACCAAACTGTTGATGAAGTAATGGATAATTTGTTTAAGGGGGCCACACGCAAACTCAAAACGATGTCTTCCTGTGTAACACATGATAAAAATAATCTATCAATCAAAGGAAACCATGACGAACAACGGCATAGGGACAGTACTGCCCCTGAACATACTCTGCAAAGTATTTTGGTGCAAACTTTTCAAAAAACATTATTTCTTGAGGAAGCGAAACTCCTTTGGGGTGTGCAGGAAGATTGTCACTACATTTTACAACTGCTTCATCGAAAGCATAACCTTCTCATTCAGTCGGGGTTTTTTTGCCTTGACAATAGAAACGAGATAAAAATGTTTTTGTAAAGAGTGCAGTCAAGGTGTCCAGCTACAAAATAAGCCCCTGGGTTGGTCGTGTCCCTCTTGATTACAAACTTCTCTTGAACATTTATTTTGAACGGCTCTTTTGTAGGAGTGAAGCGAAGCAAGTCTCGCTGGATGGTGAGACGTTCTTTGTTTCCTCAAGTTTTATAGTTTAATGTTGTGTTGTTTGTTTAAGTTGCCGTCTCCTGCCGGCGGCAGGCATGTTTCCCCCTCTATGTAAGAGTTAGCCTGTGCTCCTCCCTCGCCGGGTGGTGCCCTGGCTGAAAAGGAGCGCATCCACTGTCATGTCAGTTTTACAAAGCAAAGGCGCAAACACACACACACACACACACACACACACACACACACACACACACACACCTCACTGAGGCTTATTTTACTATTATTTGTGTGAAAAATACTGTTTATACCTGTTCTACACAAAGATACTGTAACTATAGTATGTACTGGTTTTATTTATTTTTTATTGTGGATTTAAATACATTATATATGAATTATCTACTATCCTGGACACCTCCCCTCCAAACAGATTAATTTATGCAAATTATAACAACCCACCAATGAACTTGAACCACCTGCTCGTTCCTTTCCCCTCACACTCATACACACAGAGCATTACACTAGTTATTTGTGGCAGACTACTATTAAAAAAAAACATTTTTAACACCTATTTGAGGCTGTTCACCTACTAAACTCCAGTATGCTCCCGGGTTGTAATTATTTTAAATGTGGCTGTTGAAATTTAGGTCAGAGTCGATGGCAATGCCAAGATTTCTGGCTTGGTATGTGGTTTTTAACATTACCAATTGAAGCTGAGCACTGACTTCTTCCTTGGCTCCAAAAACAATTACTTCAGTTTTGTCTTTGTTTAATCTGAGAAAGTTCTGGCACATCCAATCGTTGATTTGTTCAATGCAAATGCTCTTGTTATGTAAATTTGTGTGTCGTCTGTGTAATTATGGTAAAATATTTAGTTGCTTTCCATGATCTGAGCTAGTGGGAGAGGCCAGAAGAGGCCCCAGAATGGAGCCTTGGGGAACTCTGCATGTCATTTTTTTCCGCTCACATTCAAGAGGTTATTTGTCACATACATATGTGTAATTGCCTATAGACACAAAGTAGTCCCTGTCCCCTAAGTAGGATTCAAACCAGTTTAGTCCCACAACAGTTTTTCAGTCAATCTAGTAATAGTATTACAACATATGTTGTGATCGACTCTGTCAAATGCAGCACTGAGATCCAGTAATACCATGAGTGAAACTCTGCCACTATCTGTGTTTAGATGGAAGTCATTGAAGACCTTAACGAGAGCAGTCTCAGTGCTGTGATGTGGTCGAAATCCTGACTGGAAGATATCAAAACAGTTGTGTAGTGGCAAGAACTTGTTCAGCCGTTGAAAGGGCTGCTAATACAGAAACCTTCCCGTGGTGCAGCCTGGGAAACGCTGACTGGTGCAATCTGATATCATTATCTGATCATTATCACCAGTAGTATACTTACCCGAGCAATCTATTGGATGCCGACGCCAAAGATGCCGCAGAGACAGACAGACAGACAAGGAACGTGGGAGTGGGGAAGGAGCAGTTTGGTTCCGGCCGTGACCAGCTCTTTCACCTGGTCAGTGAACTCCAAGGAGGGGAGTGTCTTGGCCTTGGCAGAGGGAAAAGATGGGTGACGCAGGTAGTAAAATTGGTTAGAGGTCAAATATTTTACTCCTGATTCGTTAAGGTCCAAGTCTTAACAAATCCATCTGCATCATCTCCATCTGCCTTACAAAGATGTCTGCACTCAAAAGTTGAGATTGGCAGTAAAGTGCACTGAATGGTCGATACATGCGGTTGAAAGCCATTCGCTCAGTGGCAACAATCTGCTGAATCGCATCTCCTCACTGGCGGTAGAGGGCCACTGATACACACCTCAGCCTTCAAGGAGCCGACTGTGTTCAACAGACCCAATAAAGCCTCACTTCAGTTCTTCACACTGTTGCTTCACAACATCATTGGCCCCTCTGTGCACTGTCATGGTTTTGGTTGGATGTGCAGCCACGATATGCAGGATTTCTGCCGTCATCTTCTTCTTCTGTTCTTACTGCACATGCTTCTTACATACAGTATATTACAGCAAAGTACCCACAATCAGAGTTTGGGGCCCGGTCGTTAGCTTTCCCTGTAGCCGTTTACTTTGAGTTACTCAGTCTTTACCTCGCTGTGTGAAGATGAGGGGTTATCCAGGTCATTAGACAGAGAATGAAAAAATGTACATGTGCACGTCGATCGTAGTCCGGCTTGGACGTAGTACCCTCTAACTTAAGTTCCTAGCTATCAGTGATGATGCATTTTTGAAGGTTTTAAAGAAAAAATACCACAAAATGATTATTATTTTTTTTTTTTAGATTCTAAAAATGTTTTTGTAATTAATATTTTTTTATTTTTTCCATAAAATCTATGTGTTCTGCCTATGATTTGGCGGCCCACTTGCAATACCATAGGTTAGCAACATGTTTTATATATACACACCCCGTCTCAAATACTCCTCAAATATAAACCGGCACTGAAATATAAACTGGTAAGCAAAGCTGAATCTGTGTGTGTGTCCCCCTTCAGTGCTGTGCTGGTTTTACTGTGTTTTTATTTCAGATCTATTGTTTTAGTTAGTTTCTACTTGTAGGATACAAACATTTTAGACCAAGGGACGTTCTACCTTGGATCGCGTAATGGAGAGAGAGTGATCTCTGGTCCACCGTGTGTCCCGGCCATTCTCGTATCTCCGAACAAAAAAAAAAAAATAATAATAATAATGCAAGTTTATTTAGGATGTATTTATTTTGAGGAGCACGGCACCCAGACGGCAGTTGAGGTAAACAAAAGGCCCGGGCACTATTTGATGAAATATGGATACTGTCAAATGACATTGAGTTTGATTTCACTATTGTTTTTCATCTTTATGTAAAGGCAAAGCTGCTCCCACTTCCTGCCGCTGTTGTGTTCGTGCTTCTTTCACCGCAGCGTTCTTATTGAGTATCCTGCTGACGGTGTTCTGGAGCACCGCTGTTCTCCAGTGGTTTCTTACGTCTTTTGTTCTCGAGTCCTTTTAAGTGTACCTCCACCCTTAATAATTGTTATTTTGAAACTGTAATTGGTACAAAAAAATACATAAATATCTTTCCTGAGAACTCAAAATAATGTATTGGTATTTACTATTGCTACTCTTTTTTTTTTTATTTTTCGTCTGAACGTTCTGATTGCCAGTGAGTACTGTATACTGGTGCCTTAATGTCAAAGCGGCAGATCTGCACCAATCACAAGTCTTGTAACAGCAACCTGGTGTAGACTGTAGCCAAGCTCCATTAGATGAAGTTTAGTCTGAAAAAAATTTCTGAATCACTACTGACTTTAAAGGATATTTTCCATGTTAATCAACAGACCCTACGGAGGATTGAGAGGGTTTTTTTTGTAGAGATTAAATTCCACCCAGGCTGATATCTCTGCATCCAAACAACAATTTTAAACGTGAGCATTTCCTGCCGCGCTCCCTCCCGGCACTAAATGAGATGCTAAAGATTGTCCTTGTTGAAAGGCACTTAACCCGCTTGTTAATCACTTGACTCTCATTTTTCCAGAGCTGGGAGAGGTTGCTGCAGTGCATTCTGGGTTAATTGGTTGGTGCCTGTGCTCCAGCCATGCGTCGCAGCGTGAAATAGCAAACAAATGTGTTTTGGTTTTTTTTGTGTGGTTTTTTTTTTTTTTTTTTTTACACAATGTCAAGTTCTGTAAATCAATTCAGGAATAGCAGGACACGTCCATCTGCTTCAAACACTTCCTCTGCCATCACTTTTTCCATTCAGTTTTCAGTTCCATCGGCTGAACATCATTTGTTTTTTTTATATAATAGTATAAAAATTGTGTTACATGATGGAAAAGAGAGAATGAGAGAATCGGAGAAGGCCTTTTCCCGGTTTCTCATTGGTCGTCGTGGCGAAATAATGAACTTACCATGTCCTTGAAGTGCTTGAATTACGTCTCAGCCATGACAGGTCCCCCTCACTTAATGACCAAGTTCCGTTCCTAGGACCAGATCGTTCAGAAATAAAAAAAAGTGCTCAAAATTGCTTGAGTTTCCTTTTGTAATGCCAGAATGAATCCTGATGGAAGCTGGAGAGTTAACAGTTTCATTCCAATAGACGTAGTCATGAGGTTTTTAATTGCTGATTCGGTTTGGCGGAATTCATCGAGGAATGGATGTCACTGTCTGGAGGCAGATTACGGTTTTTATTATGGGAGGTGGCAATGTTAGTCCTGGCAACGTCAGGACCAGACTGAGGGACTCTCGCCTTCCCTCCGTCTCCTCATCCATCTATCCTGGTCCATCTTCCCTCTCTCAGTTATTGGAGTTTTTAACTGCAGTAGCTTCGTAGCACTCGGCCGGGGCCGGCCAACGGCTGGGTTGCCACCATGTCTGAAGTCAATGTTATTTCTGTGACTAAACTGTGTGTGTTTTACAGGGCGAGGACACTGTAGCTGTGTTTTCCACCATACTGTATGAGTGTGTTACTCAGGAGAGTCCAGAGATGCTGCCCACCTACATCGACATCGAACAGGTAAGACACCTGTTCAAACTAGCAGCTTTCTGATCGATGGATAGTCTGATCTACACTATCTCTGTTCTACCTCCCTCTACTCTCTCTAATACACCTGTACTCTACTGTACTTCCATGCTTTTTCTACATTACCTCCCTATGGTTTACTTGTACTCTACCTCTACTCTGTAGGGAACTGATGAAGGGGAATCCTAAATTATGTCAATATTTGACAAAATTGTAACCTATGTTTTGATTGTTTAATTGGTCAATATAAAGACATAATGTGCTATAAAATCTTGCCCATTATGTGATATTTATCTGTTTTCATATGTGAAATGAATTAAACTGTGTATTATAAGCATATCTTTATAGGCATGATATGTAAAATTTATTCAGGTCATCCAGTGCTAATAACTCAAATCGGCCGAAATCACACACACGACGTGTCAAGGGGTGTTCACTTTGCCCCCCACTGTGTCCCTGCCAGGCGGTGCGTGCATTGCAGGGGGGGCAGCTCTCCCAGACCTTCCCCCTGTGGCAGATGCGTTTGGTGCTGGAATTCTGTGAGCGCAGGGTGTTGGACGGGGCCCCAAACAGCCCCGGGGCCCTGCTCAGCTCTGAGTTCCTGCTTGTCACCAAGAACAAGGCTGACAGAGTGATGGAACAGTGGATGAAAGGTGAGGACGAGAGGAAAACTAAAAGAACTAAAACTGACTAAAAGCAGATGGTATTTATTAAGGTGTGTGCCCGTGTGTATGTGCGTGCCCGTGCCCGCGGCCATGTGTGTGTTTTCAGACAACAGGGCATTGCTGAGTTCCTACCTAAAGGGTGGGGACCTGTTGGAGAAGGCTCAGTCCACCATGCTCGCCTGCTTCCTGGTTTACTGCTCCGTTCCCAGTCTGAGGAACACACACACTGTCGAAGGTAACACACACACACACACAGTGTCCATGCAGTTAGACTCACTGTCAACCTCTACTTTAAACCCATAAAAAAATCGTTTGGCCAATATGTTGAGTGTTTTTTTTTAATTAATATTTAATTGTATGTGAAAAAAACATCTACTGTAATCTATTGAAATGATCTAATTTAAGGCCTCTCTCTCTCTCTCCCCCCCCCCAGCAGAGGGTTCTCTGTTGGAGCAGTATTTCTGGTGGTGCAGTGATCACGGCTTCCCTTTCAGAGAGCTGCTCAAGGCGGCTCCTCTCCTGCAGGGGGCGCCAGGTCTGCCGCAGAACAATCTGGAAATGAAGAGTTGAATATCGGGCTTTCCTGTACGGCATCCCCTCGCACAGTTCGAACGCTTGACAAGATGTTTTGTATTTCCACCTCAACAGTGTTATTATTCCGTCCCGCCCCAGGCAGAGGAATATTACTCTCAGTTTGACGCCGCCTTGTTCTTCAACATGATGTTCTCTCCTCTCCCTCCCCCTCCTCTGACCCCTTAAAAGATCCTCCAACCCATTTAACTCTTCTCTAAGCAGAGTTGTTGTTGTTTATTTTGTATCCAACCGTTCTATTGTCTTTCTTATCAAAATTGAAAACCTGAGTGAGGCTGTTGATGTTTTTGCTTATTATTAAAGGCTTTGCTGATGCTTCTGATCTTCAGTCGGTTCCAGATTAGTCTGTCTCGTTGCGGTCACTGCACACATTGGTCCACGGTGTTTGCTTGATTCGAAGGTCTGGACGTTCGCTTTCTACGGATTATGGTCACATGTTATGGCAGTGCCTTACTACTGCGTTTGGCTCAACCCTCCATTCACAAGCACCACTGTGAAAAACAGGGCATTTTCAACTGACTTTTCAAATACTGTTTAAGGTTAACTTGTAACTGTTCTGCCTACCAGTCTATTCCAGTGGTGGAAAGTAGGAGCCCATTGTTACTGTACTTAGGTACTTAAGTTGTTTTTTTTTACTCCACTGCATTTCAAAGCAAATATCTATTTACTTTTTACTCTACATTTCAGTAGCTAATATAATCTTTAATTCCGTAATATCTCTGTTTGTTTGGATTTGTGAATTCACTACGACACCACCTATACTGTTTTACTTAAGTACGGATGTTAATGTGGTACTTTATTTTTTTGTAACCAGAGTCATTTTGTCCGAGGATATTTTTACTTTCCTTTCAGCAAAAGCTCAGGGCACTGAATGAGTATCCTCAACCGCAAGTGGACATGCCTGTGTGTACGTGTGTGAGAACGTCGGTTGTACCCTGGATACATGAGGAGCGCTCAGATTGTGGGGCAGCAGCTTCCGGTGGGCGGGGCTAGAACGCATGAGCGCCGTATCAGCTCCGCCCACTCGAGGCGGAACCTCGATAAGTTTCCACTTCGAGTTTTGGCGGATGACGTTAAAAGGTGAAGATGGCGCAAAAAAAAAAAAATTAAATAAATTACATAAATTCAATTAAAAAAAAAAAAAAAAGAAAGGCTCCCAGAAAGCGAACAGAGTCGAACTCCTTAAAGCTCCAGTTTCAACCCACAGAGACCGTACTTGGTAAGTCTGCTTGTCTGAATTTAAACAGTGCACCGACTTGTGACTGGGCTTTAAACCATGGAAGTGGTTGGGAAAGGATGGCTTCTTTCTATTTCTTTTTTTTTTTTTTTGTGCTTTCATTCGAAGCGTAACCGATCTGCGACGGTTGAATGGAAACGGTCTTGTGAGTGAATGTTGGTACTTTGGGGGACTTTACATTTTGAATGAAGATGTACATACTTACGAGTGTTTTATTTGTATTTGCTCTTATTTATGCATTTCTTACACACATATATATATATATATATATATATATATCTCATAAATAAAGCAATAAATAGCAATTCCCTAAACGTGAAATGGATCAGTCAGCAGGTCACACTTCGGAGAGCTGGGGCCCGCGGAGCGCGATGCTCCGTTTGTAAAAAAAAAAAAAATATATATATATAAATAAATAAAATAAATAAAACAAATAAATAATTAAAACGGCAGAAGGAAGTGTGCGGTGTCGGAGAGATAGTGGCCCCGGGTTCTACTTCCTCTAGTGTTTATAAAAAGCAAAGGGTTACTGAATGGAAACGCCCGCACGCCGTTCGGGTTGAGTCGCGCTGCGTCGCCGGCTCCACTCCACGCACCTGCAGCGGCGCGCGCATGCGTGAACCGAGGCCCCCCACAGAGTCCCCCCCCCCCCCCCCCCCCCACGTTGCTGAATTACACAACGGGGGCCATTTTCGACTTTGGGAAACCTCTGTTTTCCTCTGAACTCTGTGAGAATAAAAACGAAAAGTCCTCGCACAGCTTGCAAATAGCGTCGAATGTGCGTCGGGAAGCGATAGGCGAAAAGGTAAAGCTTTGCGGGGGGGGGGGCCCTTCAGCCCGTTGTCCGGAGCGGGGCCCTTCAGCCCGTTGTCCGGAGCGGGGCCCTTCAGCCCGTTGTCCGGAGCGATCACCGATGAAAAGTTTGCCTCTCGTTCGGGGACTCGGCTCGAAACGACGGAGTAGAGGGAGCCGTCCGGTTTTCTGATTCGGGGCCTCAGCCAGAGGAGTTGGTTCAACTCGCAGCCGCGAATGGAATGCGCACGGGCATCGGTCGGTTCCGTCAAAATTGTGTCATTTGGCGGAATGCAGCGTGCGGATCCGGCACGTTCCCGGTGCGGCGCACTGCTGCCTCGCAGCACGGAGGTCCTGGGTTGGATTCCCTTGGCGCGGCGCTCCGCCGGGTTACCTCCTGGTGAGGGGCCTTTCTGTGTGGAGTCTGCATGTTCTCCCCACGCTCACATGGGGTTTCCTCCTCATAAGAACCTCCACTAAAAACATGCACGCCGTGAGCTGCCCTGTGTTCCTGGCCCCTGGAGGAAGGACGAACCTCGATGAGAGTGGGGGGAAAAAGGCGGAAAGGACATTTCATGGCCTCCATCTGCATGTGTGTGTGTGTGTGTGTGTGTGTGTGTGTGTGTGTGTGTGTGTGTGTCAGTCGTAGCTGCACAAAATGCATGTGTTGTGGTGTGTGTGTGTGTGTGATAATAAAAGACGAGCTAAAAGCTGGTCTAATCCGTTTAATCTTAATTATGACATGTGCCGCCATCCTTCTTTCACAATAATTTGATCGTGAATCATAGGGTGGTGCGGGGGTGAGGTGTTTTTGGAGGCCAACATGGAAGCCCGCATCGCCCTGGTTCCCTCGACCCAAAGCCAGTGGGAGTTTTCCCACTGGGTTTCGGGTTACCGTAGAAAATAAGCTCCTTGGCACACAAAGGTTTATCATACTCACACCTTTTGTTCGGCAAGAGCATCTTCACAAATGAAAATCACTTTCCGAGGCGCAAATGCAATCGGCAGAAGTAAAAACCAAGTTAGTCTATAGTAAAAACATGAGGCTATAAAAGGAATTACACCACGGTCGCATGACTTCTACGTCACCACCAAGCTTCCAACTTGGGTTGGACACGATTTGGTTTTGCAAGGTGACTTCTTCTACAGAAGCCTGCAACGTTTGAGTGGGAATAGTTTGCAAGAGCGCGAGTATAAACACAACTAGAGCCTGTGAAGGCGGATAAGTGACTAGATGAGCTCCTGTGTTTCAGCGTGACGACGTTTAATGTCCCCGGCAGCCTCCGCGCATGACACGTAAAAGCTTCAGAATTCACAGACTTCAAACAAAAAGTGAAAATCTCTTAAGCCTGTGTTCACCACAGAGCTTATTCCGGGCATCCAACCAAGAACCCATTCAAAAAACCCATTGACTTCGAGATGAGGGAGCCGGAAGTGCAGAGACGCAAACTCATTTTCTGTGTTTTACAGCTCATTCCTGCACCGCTCGGTTGCCCAACGACCAAAGGTGGTGATGTGAGCGTTGAAAGTTAAGTTCCTCTCTGTTTATTTATTTTATTTGCGACCTGTGGCTTTCCTCTCTGCACTTGCGTACGTACTTTCTGTTCTGTATTGGATGAGTCCTCCGTGTAGTGGTAGTAGCCTGTGTGCAGATGTACTGCTCACTCTAAATGAACCAATCGTCAGAAAGACAGGGCGAGAGGACCTTCGGTCCGACGAATCATTTTAATTTGTCTCAGAAAACATTTCAGCCAATGCGCAGAGGAAGCTTCCCAGAAGTCACCAAGACCAGAACTAAGAAACTAGAAAACTCGTTTCCACTTTTAAAGGCCGCCTCGAAAGGAACAAATCACCCGAATACATTTGAACTGAGCAGATGACAGGAGATTTTACATTTTGGAAGTTAAACACTCAGTTTGTAACTCACTCCACTTTCATTTACATTATCACAAAGAGGCGCGTGTGTGTGTGTCATAATGTATGACCTGGGACTTCCCAGTGCCTATTTCCTCCATGAACCAAGGCCTCACAACCTGGTGAGGCGTGTGTGCGCATGCGCACACGCGCATTTGTCTCAGGGAGAAAAATGTGTGTGACTCATTGAGTGAGAGAATGCGAGTGTTTGTATTTCATTGTATAAAACAAGTCAATGCCATTTACGTGCCAAGGTAGAAAATCCGGGTTCAGGAAGTAAAACTCCACTCCGGGATTTTGAGTGGACCGTGTGGATCTGCTGATCGGCATCGGCCCAGTGTGAAATCAGCTCCATCAGTGCGTGGGTGGAGCAGAAACATGGGAACATGGATTCTTACTTTCCGAACCCGAGTTTAGTTGAGCGAGCTATTTTGGCGGGGGAGGGGGTGCCCACGCCTGTTTGTGCTCATTCTGCTCAGGTGTGGTTGGCTGTTGTGATGCCTGTCACCCCTTAATATTGACTCATATCATAATGTGTGTGTGTTTCACTTTGGGTCACCAGATACTTCTAACAGCAGGAAGCCAAACTGCTGTTTCAGCTCAAAGCCAAGGAACCACGCAGCCACTGCAGGAAATATACAAGTTGTGAAATGTCTCAATCCTGTTCCGTTATTAGCAATTCTGGTCAGTTGTGAGGCTTGTACATACGCTCTTCAGAGAAGGAGTTTAAAATTGACGAAACTCCGAGTGACGAATTGGGCTTCAAATAAAGCACCTATAGATGAACACACGCTTTTATTTTGAAGTGAGACCAGGTGTGTTGACAGTTAGGTGTGTGTGTGTGTGTGTGTGTGTGTGTGTGTGTGTGTGTGTGTGTGTGTGTGTGTGTGTGTGTGTGTGTGTGTGTGTGTGTGTGTGTGTGTGTGTGTGTGTGTGTGTGTGTCTTCTGTCCACTTTTGAATGAACATATTCAAAAAGAGGAAATGATTGAAGTTAACTTCCTGTGCCAGCTGACGAGAGAGAGAGAGAGAGAGTTAGTTTTCATTATAATGGTTTATGTGTGTATAAAAGGCAAGTTTATTTCTATAGCACTTTTAATACACAATGGCAATTCAAAGTGATTTACATAAGGAACAAAACCGTTATATAAATGCAGAGCAGAGAATAAAGACAGAAATAAAAAGCTAAAAACAGGTTTTGAAGTGCAATTCAAAACCTGCCTACACACTTAAACCGGACCATAAACTCAGTGGACGGTTGTCTGCACGCTGAGGAATAAAAATCTAAAAACACACTGAAGACTGATATAAGGTTAAAGTACACTATATAAAAGAAAATAAATAAAAATTAACTGTTCAATGTCCTCTACTCATTTTGGAGATAAAGCTCAGCTTGGAACCTAAAACCAGCAAATTTTTTCCAACAAAATGTTATAGTGATAATAACTACTTTCATGTCTCACAGTGTGTTTCTTGTGATGTGTGTGTGTGTGTGTGTGTGTGTGTGTGTACATAGACACACACACACACACACACACACACACACACACACATTATATATAATAACTGATAATAACTACTTTCATGTCTTCTTGTGATATACAGTATATATATATGTGTGTGTGTGTGTGTGTGTGTGTGTGTGTATATATAATGTGTATACATTCATACACACACACACACACAGTGTGAAGGAAAAAAAAAAATATATAGTATATTAACATATGTGTGTGTGTATATGAGTGTGTGCGCGTATGTATGTACACACACACACACACACACACACACACACACTCATATACACACACACACACACACACACACACATATGTTAATATACTATTTATATATATTTTATTTATTTTTTTCTTCACACTGTGACTGGTGCAGTGGAATCAGGAGTGTGATTGGCTCTCAGTAGCTGTAGCACAACACTGCCCTCTTCAGTCAAAGTTACATTTTGGACACCAATCGATTTCCTCAAATCTCAACAAATAGTTGTAACAATGTAAGTTCACAAATCACAAATACTAATACTGTGTTTCAAGGTCATCACAGCGTGTTTCCCTTGAAACAAAGGGTTAGGGTTAGGGTTGACATAATGTCCAGTATCTGACCTTGCATTCCGTGTGTGTGTGGCTTCAGCAGAGGGAGTCGTGATGCAACACAAAATAAAGATAAATGTTTGTTTTCTTTCTTCACTTTATAGCTGCAGCTTAGTTCCCAGGCCTTGTTTATTCAAAAAAACGTAAATTTAACAAATATTGAGATTTCTCATGGTGCCATCATCACCATCAATGTGAAAGTAACACTCATGTTACTCATGCCGCTGTCTGATCTGCCAGATAATAAAAATGTAATGTCTTGTAACGTCTGTTGTTTCGAGGAGGAACACTTGTTTTGAAACAGGATTGTTTATATGAATACACGATGAAGCCATTAAACCAACATAATTCAGCCATTCATCCTTGGATCCCCCCCCTTTCCGTTGCGCATTAACAAACAATGTCCTCAATTCATGTCCAGCGCAGGGCCGCGCTACTGTACTTTGATGGGGTTTTACCGCCACCCGGTGGTGGTGCGCAGACATGGCCGCAACCACATCCCTGCTCCGAAAACCGCTCGGGTCATTCTGTGCAGATTCAGTTTCGCTGAGAGCTTCACGAAACGGCTCATTGTCCAATCCCCCAGCGTTGTTCCCCAAACCGCGGGCTTGCTGAAATCGTGTCCTTTTGGTCTGTATAACGACTTCCACATACCTCACCCCACCAAACTAATTCCCAAACCCCTACACCCCTGATCTCCTATCACAGCAGTGTTATTAATTGGGGTCTGTTCTGTTTCATTCAGCTGCTGTCTGTATGCGAAATGGAGTTGACATAAAGTAGTTTTTTTTTTTATTAAAGCAGTTTGTAGTCGTGCTGCAATAAAGGACCACACACACACACACACACACACACACACACCCACACACACACACACACACACACGTACTATCATAAAGTTATTAATCAACTTAGCCACAGTCTTCAGGCCCTGACAGGCCGTGGTATCGACGTCCAGAAATGACTAATCTAGACAACCTTCCTTTTCACACTCACACATCCCTGCTCTCGCTATGAATCCTAGAACCGAATACAGACTTGAACCATCTACAACTTTGAAACCGATTAACCTCTGATATGGATTTATACAGTGACTTGAAATGAAAGCTGACCTCACCGCTCCACGCTTCAGCACACTGTCTGTATTGTCATATTAAATATTGTATTTGGATAAGACCAGCCTTGGCAGCGCAATGTTAAAAAAAATACTTATAGATAGGAGTGTGTGTGTGTGTGTGTGTGTGTGTGTGTGTGTGTGTGTGTGTGTGTATTTTTTTGAATTTGTTTTATTTTTTCTATTTATGAGGCTTAATAGCTGCACCTCCTCCTCCCCGGGGAGAGGGAGCTATTGAGTAGTTGCTGGGTATCAGATGCACTTATTGATCATCTGATCTGAGACAAAGGAGGAGACGAGTGAGAAACGAGCAGGGTTTAGTTCTCACAGTGTGTGTGTGTGTGTGTGTGTGTGTGTGTGTGTGTGTGTGTGTGTGTGTGTGTGTGTGTGTGTGTGTGTGTGTGTGTGTGTGTGTGTGTGTGTGTGTGTGTGTGTGTGTGTGTGTGTGTGTGTGTGTGTGTGTGACAGCTATGTGAACTTTTGATTTACTTATTAAATGTCTTAAAAAATGTTGTCGGCTTTGCAAAGGGTTGATGTGACTCGGGGGCGGAGAAAGCAAATACCACAGGCTTCAACTCCATGAATAAGTCTTACATCCTGACTCTGCACGTCCACGGGCGTGGGAACCGTCCCACAGGAAGTGTGTGTTTGGCTGTGCGTTACCATGGTTTCCGCTGTGGAGGAGGCAGATGGTGCCACGGTTTAGGCCGCTGCAGTCACACTGAAGTGCGGTAGTTTAAACTCAAACAGGTACAAAATGCGTTGTTGCAGCCCCCTCCCGCCTCTGATCGATGCAGTGAAATCTAGATCTATAAAAGCAACTTTTTTTCTCCAGAGGCATATCTTTGTGTATCACAATCTTAAATATTCGGTCGTCTCCAAACTGTACTTGCACTGCACCTCGTCGCGCTCATGCCCCAACGAGACTCCTTGTCGCGGTCACACCTTGCAGCAGCTGCAGCAGCAGCAGCAGCAGCAGCTTCATCTGCAGATCTGTGCAAACGTTTGGGGCCGACGTGCGACGTACGAGTTTCTAAATCTGACGCAGAGCAAGAGAAGGAAAGGAGCGAGATGGAGGCAGGGAGTGGGAGGGAAGGGGAGGGAGGGAGGGAGGGAGGGAGGGGGGCGCGTAGTGGGATGGTTAGAAACGGAGGGAGAGGCAGAGAGATATGCCCACGGTTGGCCTTTCCAGGAAGGCTTGAACGCATGAAAAGTTGTGTTTTGAGGAGGAGTCGCGTTTGAACTTTGTGTGTGTGTGTGTGTGTGTGTGGAAAGAGAGAGAGAGAGAGAGAGTGAGAGAGAGAGGAAGTGATGACTCAGCTTACCCATGACATTCTGTTCATCTCTCGCTGTTTTTACTTCTCCTCTTGTTCACCGGTTCTCTATCTCTCTCCTTAAATATTGTTATCTCTCGTGTGTGTGTGTGTGTGTGTGTGTGTGTGTGTGTGTGTGTGTGTGTGTGTGTGTGTGTGTGTGTGTGTGTGTGTGTGTGTGTGTGTGTGTGTGTGTGTGTGTGTGTGTGTGTGTGTGTGTGTGTGTGTGTGTGTGTGGGAAGCGGCAGATTAATAAAACACTCCTCTTTCTGTTTCCTTTTCTTTTTCTAGTTTTTCTTCCAAAAGCTGTGAGGGAGAGGAGCCAGTGAAAGCGGTGCAGGTGAGTGAGGCTCAACTGTGTGTTTGGACATTTGTCATTTGGACAGAGCTGATCTGGCAAAAGGAGAATGTTAGATGTGGTAAAATATCTGTTTGGTGCGTGTGTGTGTGTGTGTGTGAATGTAGTGACTTGGATGTGGTCAGGCATTTTCGTGTGTTTTTAGCGTTTATTATCTGAGTTTCCGTTTCTCGTGGCGTTGTGTTGGGAGGTGTTTGATGGAGCCGTCGTACTGGTTTGCTTTGGAACATTAAAAGGGTTCGTGATTCGGTTTCTGTTTTTTGGGATAGTTGCTCGGTGTCGTGCTGATCCACTCGTCTGGGTTTTCGTCCTCTCTCTCTCTCTCTCTCTCTCTCTCTCGTTTAGTTTTGTCGCTGCTCCGCTACCTCCTGGCGTGACGCGCACTCTGCTTTAGCTCCTGTGGTTCCGTCAGATCCGCTCGTTCCGTGGAAACTTCCACAACAAACAGATCAACACTAAAACACTCAAAATTGACTCTCTATCTCTTGTTCCTACCAAGGCTGCAAGGAATCTAGGTGTCATTATTGATGACTAACTGACATTCCCGGACCATGTTGCCGCCGTCTCCCGGTCCTGCCGCTTCACACTATTCAACATCCGAAAAAGTCAGGCCGTACCTGACCCAATATGCCACTCAACTGCTGGTACAAACCTTGGTGATGTCCCGTCTCGACTACTGCAACGCCCTCTTAACAGGCTTGCCGGCCTGTGCGGTGAAGCCAGTGCAGATGGTACAGAATGCAGCGGCGCGACCGGTGTTCAACCAGCCAAAGAGGGCACATGTCACCCCGCTGCTCATCGAGCTCCACCGGTTACCTGTAGCCGCCCGCATCAAGTTCAAGTCTCTGATGCTTGCCTACAGAGTGATTGTTGGGAATACTCCCACCTACTTAAACGCTCTTGTAAAAGCACATGTAGTTCCACGTTGGTGGAACGAGCTGCCAAAAACGACCAGAGCAGGGGCCTCCCTCTCTGTCTTTAAGAAGCACTTGAAGACCCAGCTCTTCAGAGAGTACCTCCTCTCCTAACTTACAATTACTTAGCACTACTTAGCAGTATTTATTGTTACACTAATGTCTCTGTCGCAATGTAGCTTGAATGTTATTCTCCCCTGTAAGTCGCTTTGGATAAAAGCGTCTGCTAAATGACTAAATGTAAATGTAAATGTAACACTAAATAACAATGATTGAAATCCTCTTTACATTCTGTTTCACATCCACTCAAAGCGCAGACGTACGACTGTGTGAGTGCGTAGACGCTGGTTTGGTGGAAGTGTGACTGGTGAACATGTGATTGAGGAACTGGGAATGTGTGACAGTGGATGGGTTCATGTGAATGAGTGAATGGGTGTATGTGTGACTGGGTGAATGTGATACTGAGTGAATGTGTGGCTGGGTGAATGTGTGACTGAGTGAATGTGATACTGAGTGAATGTGATACTGAGTGAATGTGTGGCTGGGTGAATGTGTGGCTGGCTAGATGTGTGACTGGGTGAATGTGAGAATGTGTGACTGGCTAGATGTGTGACTGGGTGAATGTGACTGAGTGAATGTGTGACTGGTTGAATGGGTGACTGGGTGAATGTGTGACTTTTTTGCCATTGGAAACACACACCTCTTTACAGTGCAGGTTTCATGGTGAATTGATGCAGTTAGTTTTAGATTCATGGCTCGGAGCAGTGCATCGTGGGTAAGGGCGTGGAGGCGGGGGGGACGACAGAGATTACTCAGCACTCTGTTGCCGGGTAGAAACACCAGCACACAGGAAGCAGTGTGTGGGTTTGGAACGAAAGAGCATGAAAAATAAACCTCCACGCGAAGGACGGGGGAGACACTGATGGAACCGGTGGATCCACTGCCCTCGCAACAGATTTCATTCCGAAATAAATGTAAACAAATCTTCGGACTGTCTATGCCTGAATCTCCCCCAATTTTCTCCCATAACCTTCAGAATGTAAAGGCGGCCCCCAGAACAAGGGTGGACATAACGTTGACGCTCATTGTTTCATGTAAGGGGTCATTTTCCACCTTCCGCTCTTCTTTTTCCTCTCACTTCTTCCTCTCTGCCTGACTCACTTCATCCTTTCTCCTGCACTATCTGTCCAATGCATCTGCAAGGCAGTCACAGTCAGTGTATCCGTCCTATTTATCTCATAGCTGCAGATTTCTGCTCCACTATTGTCGCTAATGCGCTAACATGTGGCACGTACTGTCTTTCTACCTCAAACAAGTCTGTGTTGGTGCTGCAAGCAATTACGATTATTATTAAAAATAATTGACCATGTATATACTCACTAAAATATTTGGCTACAAAGCATCATCTCTACATAGTAACTGGGACACGCCAAGTTACACACAATGGAAATGAACAAATCTAATAATGACCTCATGAAAAAAACTTGACTTAATAAAAATAATACTTTTATTGTATAACCTAACCCGTCCTTCCAAACCCACCCACACATTGTTCATAAAACGGTTTGTTCATTCCAACTGACTTTTATCTCGTCCTTCCTCAGTGGAAGTTGACCAGCAGGTGGTGACGGTGATCCACTCACGGCTGCAGCCTGAACCCTCTGTATCAACCAAGCTGTGGTGTGTGTGTGTGTGTGTGTGTGTGTGTGTGTGTGTGTGTGTGTGTGTGTGTGTGTGTGTGTGTGTGTGTGTGTGTGTGTGTGTGTGTGTGTGTGTGTGTGTGTGTGTGTGTGTGTGTGTGTGTGTGTGTGTGTGTGTGTGTGTTGCAGACAGTATGGGAGTGGTGTTTTTTGAAACCCGTTTCGTAGCCATGCGCTGATACAAACATTTTATATTATATGACAACACAAGAGATTGTGAAACGTCTTTTTGTGTGTGTGTGTGTGTGTCCTTTTATACAGCATGATATACTTATCTGATCCAGGCCCTCATGCCGTTCTCAGCATTTTCTCTTAAATTACTCATCAGATGCCTACAAACAGCCTTCTCACACCCCTGTCGTGGACTCACGGCTTTATATAAGAAATGTAACTGATTCAATGTTTTTTTTTTTTTTTTTTGTGTAAGCGGAGCCAAAGGTGAACTGGTAAAATGTTAAGCTTTTCTCTGGCTTTGCAGATCCATCCCAGCTTGTAGACAGCCGAGATTATTGTCACACCTTATTCGCCTCATGAGCGCATAAACATGTACTGTGCGGGGGGGGGGAAGTTGACGCACGACCTCAACAACAAACAGGGAAAAAAAAACGTATTGAAATTGTTTCGGGAGCGAGTTTCGCTGTAAACAATTATCCCCAATCAGGAGAGAATCTATTTCAAAACCCGAACAGGCCCGGGCAGTTTCAAAGCAACGTTTCGTAGCGTGAGTCGACTGTGGAGGATTTGGGAAGTTCGACAAACTTTCTTCTATTTTTGAGCCCTCGAGGCATTCCCCACAGCTTATCACCTCAACTCAAAGAAATATCTCTGTATCCATACACAAAAATAAAATAATCTCATATATATATATATATATATATATATATATATAGCTATATGCCTACATATTTATTTTTTATTATTTCCTCATTACATCATGTTACAGTAAGTCTGTGTTGTGTGAACATTGACCTCGAGATCTCTGACTGGATTGTAATGCTGTAAAACTTGTTCTCATGTTTTGTTTGACCTAAATTATTATTATTATTATTATTATTTATTATTGTTGTTGTAATTATTATTATTTCAAATGTAACAAAGGTTGGAAAAAGGTGAAATCCTCATTTTTCATTTGTTACGGGTCAATAGAAGTAATATTTAAGTAACTCACACACTCACTTTTGTACTTTTTTGTATGTCACTTTAGGCTGCCTTTTAATCGTCTGGGCAGGGCCGACAGATGAAAAGCGTTGATGTTCACTGTTTATTTCAACTCTGAACACATTCAACAACAGTTGAATGATGCGTGGCTCGCCGCGGGCTCCTCGCACAGCGGCTGACGCCTACATGTTCACTTCTCAAAAAAAAAACCAAAAAACGACACCGAAGACGTTCCCCCCCGGCGCACTTTTGGTTTCTAAACAAACGGTGAATAATCAAAATGTCACGGCCGGTTCTGTTCCTGCCGCTCTCTTCCTGTTAGGCACACAAACAAACATCAAGAGTGTTTTTCTGCTTCGGTTCTGGTCTCCTAGGCCACATGGGCGCAGAGTGCTCCCACTGAGAGCGCGCCACCTTTGGACAGTTGTAATGTATCCACAAAATAGAGGCATGAGGTTTTATCATCCACACGCTTCCTAAATGAATGAAGGGTCATATACACTGGAATAAGATAACAGTCAAACCCGGGGGGGGGGGGATTCAGGAATTGTACGCGTAGATATAGTTAGAAAATAGATCTGCCTGCCTGCCGACCTAAAAATCCAGTTTGTTGCCTGCGTTGAATTCAATAATTTGAAAATGTAATGAATGTTCTTGTTATAAACCGGTAACCGCACAGAAAAAAAAAAAATGCACAGCTCTAAAAAAAAAATAAAATGAAATAAAATCAGAAACCAGATTATTTTAAATCTTTTATTCTTTTTTATTTTTCTTCTCTTTTCTCTACATTGTGCTGCTGTCATGTCGGTATTATCCAGAACAATACTCAGACTATGTGAACGTGGAAATGGACATGAAAAGTGTTTTTGAAGCGTGCGTCTGTGAGTCACCATCTGTCATGTCGCGCCACTAAGTGTGGCTGTATAAATCCATATCAGAGGTTAATCGGTTTCAAAGTTGTAGATTGTTCAAGTCTGTATTCGGTTCTAGGATTCATAGCGAGAGCAGGGATGTGTGAGTGTGAAAAGGAAGGTTGTCTAGATTAGTCATTTCTGGACGTCGATACCACGGCCTGTCAGGGCCTGAAGACTGTGGCTAAGTTGATTAATAACTTTATAATAGTACGTGTGTGTGTGTGTGTGTGTGTGTGTGTGTGTGTGTGTGTGCGTACCAATACTCTAATCTACCTCTGCCAATACTCTGCCTCTACTGTACCAATATTCTACTCTACCTCTGTCAATACTCTTCCTCTACCAATACTCTGCCTCCACTCTACAGATATTCTGCCAATACTCTAACTCTACTCTACCTCTACCAATACTCTACCTCTATCAATACTCTGCCAATACTCGACCTCCACTCTACCTCTACAATACTATAGCTTTCATCTACCTGTACCAATACTCTACCTCTGCTTTACCTCTACCAACACTCTGCCAATACTCTATCTCTACTCTACCTCTGCCATTACTCTGCCTCTACTCTAGTACCTCTACCAATGCTCTGCCAATCCGCCGCCTCTACTCTAGCAATACTCTGCCAATACTCTACCTCTACTCTACTTCTATTCAACCCCCCTCGACTTTAACTTTCTAAACCTCTACTCTACCTCTACTCTACCTCTCTCCATCTCTACTCCTTGAACCTCTACCTCTCTCAACCTCTACTCCACCTTTCTCAGCCGCTACTCTACCCCTACCAATACGATACCTCTACCCCCTCTACTCTACCTCTCTCAGCCTCTACTCTATTTGTCCGTCTACCTCTACTCTGCAGGGAACTGATGAAAGAATCCTTGATTTTTTTTTTCATCAATATCTTAATGGAAATATGATATGGTCTGATTGTTTCAATCGTGCTCCTTTCTCAACATAAAGACGCAATATGATATACAGTGTACATTTCATCCATTATTTGGATCATCATATGTGGACGTCAAGATCAATTAATTGATTAATGAGACTTCCAGAGGGGAACAGCACTGCACAGCCGATACACCGGTACTGTGTGTACACAACTGATTTGTGTGTAGTGGAGCGGTTTGTTTTAATTTAATATATGAAATGGACATGGTGGACAGATGGAAAGCTGTACTCTACAGTGGAGTTTTTTTCAGATTATGACAATTATAACAACAATTATATAATACTATAACTACATAACAATATTACAATGATCAAAATCCCAGACAATATCTGGTCTCATATCACAATATCAATATCATATATCATCCAGCACTAGTACACACATACACACACACACACACACACACACACACACACACACACACACACACACACACCCCTACATGCGCATCTACATGCAAATACACTTGTATGTAGAGGAAGGCAAACATTAAACACACACACACACACATATACAGACAAAATACAGAACACACAGGCATACTTACAGGCGTGCACACACACACACACACACAAGCAAAACACACAAGAGAGAGAGTTTTGATGAACAGATCGCGTGGGCTTGTTTTGACTGACACACACACACAGACACACACACACACACACACACTCACTCTGCAGTGTTTTAAATGTCAGCCCACAGTTCCAGAAGAGTGTTAAATTTTGTTCTGTCTATGGTAAACCACAAAAACTTTTTCAAAAGTTCACAAAATAGAATGTTCCGCTTGTTGTTTTTTCTAAAACTGAATTTACAGCCTGTTGGAAATCTGTGGAAACTGTTTCCTAATTGTTTACCGACTGACTATTCTCTCCTCTTCTCCTACGCATATCTTTTCTCTCTTCTCACCTCCCTTCTCCATTGTCGTTGGCTACAAAATTGTCACAATATGACAATTTTGATTTAAAGATAATATAATACAATTTAAACGATAGATTAAGAATAAAAAAATATTAAAATGATGATAAACAATTATATTGGGAACAGTAACTACGGGTTTGAACCACAGCTATGATATCAGAAAAATAAATACTGTATTCTCCCTCCCATGAACAGTATAACATCTCATATTGTGAGAAATATGAGGTTTTATCTTTGGGCTCATCATCAATAATTTAGATGAGCAACGTTTGTATCACAATATGAAAATTAATTCAACCAAACTTAAACAATGATAGCACTGAAGGACAATAAGAAAGTATTAAGATTTATCACCTCAATCAGATTAATCCTGTCGTTATCTTGTGTCGACCTTTCTGTCGGTGTTGGACGTAGGAAAGTAGTTTGTGTAAAGAGTCAGGTTTGTGTTGGCACGTCTGAAAATAGATGTGGGAAGTTCCATCGTAATGTTGTCATTAAATAAAGTAAAGCTCAACTGTTTTTTTTTATACATTTATATAATTATTATTCAAGTCAGAATTAACTTTGAAGAATTAACTAAAATGATTCAACACTCTATATATTTAACACACAATATATATATATATATATATATATATATATATACTCTGTATAAACTACAGCTTTAACAACTGTAGTTATTTTGTCACACCAAAAAATAACAGTCATATTGAAACTGTGACGTGTAATATTTAAACTTGTAAATACGGTGTGCGTGCATACGTGAATGTGTGTGAGTGGGGGGTAATTATTTTATCACTGTTTTTTTAAATAAACAAGCAACTGATCTTTAAAGCATGATTTTCATGATACTGATAACAATCTTTATTTTTTTAAATATAAATAAAATGCTCCTCACCAATTTAAGGAAATCATTAAAACTACCAAACTACAAATACATAAATTATTGTTATTATTATAATTAGCACATGTTTTTTTTTTTAAACACAAAATAAATCCTCTTTTAAAACGAAAAAAAATAAAACACAAACTATTTTAAATTCTTTAAAATGAAAACAGGTGCAGTTTAAGTTGTTTCTCTCATAAATAAAAACATCAGTCAGACTGAAACTCTGATGCGTTGGGTCGATAATATTACCGTCTTTGCTCTTTCACAACCCACTCATTTTCGATAGGAAAATTAGTTTAACCTTTACAAAAAAACAAAGAGGTAGGAGGGACACCATCACCATGTCACAACAAACACAATAACATTATTTTTGTACTTTTAACGGCATAACTAATAGAAAACAACAAAAAAAAATGCCCTCTGATTTCCAAGGATAATCTTTAGTTTATCTTTTGTTCTTTTAATTTAATCTTTTTCTAATTTTCTGTACATTTCTAGTATCACAGCTGGTCATACTTTGCAGAAATATCCATCGGAAGTTGAGTTTTAATTCCTCCTCTATGGCTAAGTGTACGTTTCGGAATTATGAATATGAATGATTGATGTGATTTTATGGAGAAATTATTTACATTTTTATTTAGTATTAGTTTGGTATTTTATTGTAGTTTATTTTGCTTGTAGTAAAGATACTCAAATGTTTGAGACAAGTAGTGTGGTTATGTTATTTTTACTTAATTTTCCTGATGTATCCTTCCCCTCACGTGTGACACATAAACTGACTAGCCGTGTTCAGAAGGGGAAATATTACTAAAAGTTTTATTCTACAAAGAAAGAATTTAAAAGAGTATTTTAGGGAAGAGTAGATTATGATATATTATAATTGGTGCAGCTGCTTTTCATGTTTTTTCATTCTTTCATCCCTTTTTTCAGTTGAAAACACAAATAATACGGTCAGATGTCATCAAAATGTTAAATATGTAATCTTTATTTAATCAGGAAGTCTAGTTTAGATCAAGTCTCTTTTGCAAGAGAGACCTGAAAACAACGTCCATGAACAAAATGACAACCAAGACAGTTCAGTCGCAAGTCACAGAATCAACACGTGCGCACACACACACACACACACACACACACACACTAGTGATTGTAATTTCAAGTTTAGAATGACTTTTTGCAAATAGTATTGCTGTATATGGTATTTACATAAATATAAAAAAGCTTCTTGGCTGATATTATTATTGTAGGTAATAATAATGTTGATAATAATGTGTATGTGTATCTGTGTATCTGTGTGTGTGTGTGTGTGTGTGTGTGTGTGTGTGTGTGTGTGTGTGTGTGTGTGTGTGTGTGTGTGTGTGTGTGTGTGTGTGTGTGTGTGTGTGTGTGTGTGTGTGTGTATAAACTGTATATGTCTATGTGTGTATATATATGTGTATATATATGCATTATATACAGTACATGTGTGTATGCATGATGTATATGTGTGTTTATTTTTGTCTGGCCTTTTTATTTGTAATCACTTTGCTACAACAACATTTCCTGTTTTGTTGCGCCAAAATGATATATTTTGCTCCAACGTGAAGCAGATCCTTCACATTGACTGTTGCAGTGTGTAAATTAGGATATCTGCCGGCCGCTGGCGTGGGCGTAATTTATGAAACTGAAATTCTAATCAGACATTTCTGTTGTGGCATATGAAACATTTAGTTTAGGTTTCAACGCCCACAGCGAGCTGCCGCTGCTCTGGATTTGACGGCCTTCAGCTTTTTACATGTGGGTTTTTAAACTTTTTGATTTGGAGCACTTTCAAGCCGTGAGTCAGGACCAATTTCTAACATCTTATTTCAATGGTTATTGAAATAAGATGTCTCCGTTTTAGTTACACCTGTTTTCAGTTTTGTTTTACATTTTCATTTTGACCAACTTCAATCTCGCATGTTGTTTTTTTTTAATATATTTGCGGTCGTAGATTAATGTGTGAACTTAGTTCGATTGTGGTTATTAAAATTAGATTAGATCGTTTGAACGGCAGCCTGTGGAAAGTGGAAGTGATACATGGATTTTCTTCTGTCTTATGTGAGTTTTGTGACCGTTGCAAATGATTTTTTAAAGATGTACAGAACTCAGAGTGTTCATTCAGATACAGTATTATACACAAACTATACTATATGTATGTAATATATTAAAGAACAACTACAAATATCTAAACTGGCTCTATTTGGTTGTTTTTTTTTTATCATTATTGGCTAATAAAATGACGTTCAACATCCAGGAACAGGAGGAAGTTTATTTCTCACGTTATTACTGGAACGGCTGAAAACTGATGTGAAATTCCTCATTTTAATCTCTACATTTCTGAGCGTCAAACTCTGTGACTCGCTGTAGATTCTCTCTTCTCACCTCCATACAGAAGCTGTTTGACCTTCCTGCTTTTCAATTTTCTCACCCAATAATTACAGATTTCACAAAGTTGTAGGTCACATTCGTTGATTAGAGAATGTATCCAAGTGGAACAGATGGGTAATTTGCTGTTATTGTTCTGTTTTCTTTAAGTGATTTTGTATTAATTGGATAAATACACTTATACATGGTTTTGTAATCTAAACAAATTTTCTGCAATTGTCACTAAATGTCCCATATTTATTTAGTTAGCACTTTTTAAGAAATAGCCATTCAATGAACTTGCAATATGTGTGCTACTCTATATTCAAGATTCAAGAGGTTATTTGTCACATACATATACATACGGTCATACATATATACAGTGAAATGTCATGACACCTGGTGATTACGCACAATTAGCTCTAGAAATACTAAAAATACGTAATGGTCGCAAGGGGCGGCGGCACAATCGCAATTCTGGGTTCAGTAATTATATATTAGTGTTAATTGTCTGTGTTGTATTAAATATACCCTGAAATCCTCCTAAATGAAACTTACCTTAACTTACCTCCAGTATTGATAAACTGTTGAAAATTCACTGGAAATTGAAGAACATTGGTGTACGTTGTTTCTAGTGTTGTTGGCGGGGTCCGCCATGGGGCATGCGCAAGCCTTGAAAGGTTTCTGCAAGGAATTTGATAAAGCAGCATAGCCAGGTTGTGGTCAGTAAACTTTCAATATGGATAAACATTCCCAAAAATACACAAAAGCCTGGGATGATGGAAAAAAAAATATCCCCACCACCTCTAGTGATCAAGAAATATATCTAAGACTTTGAAGAAAAGAAAAAGTGAGCCTTTTAGAGCGAATATGAGGGAGAACCAGGATATAAAACATATATATTTTTTAATTTTGCAGATTCTAATGGAATACTGGGACTTTGCATGTAATCCACCCAACACAGACAATGAAATGGATATTCACTTTAATGTGTGCTTTGAATTCCTAAGCAGATACTGTCCCATCATCCTGGGATCTGAGTGCAGAAAACCTATTTCTCACAAGTATCCAAATTAGAAGAGGGAGACATAGTGTACTTTTTGATGATCCGTGTGTCAATTTGAAAGTACATCACAATTTAATAATTCTGTGTCTGCAAATAGTTTGGACAGACTCTGTGGCTTCCAGCGTTTGTGCGTAATGCAATCGACATGAATAAATAAAGCTGTTGGAATGTGTCTGTTGTGACACAGCAGCTCGATTCCTGCAGGTCGAACAGATGCCTGACAAGTTACATCATTTAACTTATAAAAAGAACATTACCTAACTCCCCAGCTCTATATGTGAAAGAGCAACAGAGATTAGAGAATTTTAACATAGGTGACTATTATTACTATTTTACATTTCAATAGATTCTTTTTTTCATTTACACCAGTGGCGTAGGTTATGTTTCAACATGGGGGGGGACACATTAAGTGGGGGTCTAGGGGTCATCCCCCAGGAAATTTTGACACTTTATTTCCTGCATTCTGATGATTTTTCATGCACCAATATGTGCCTTTTCTGCATCAATTTATGGCGGAAATGTATTTTATCTGTACTTTATCTATGTAAAGGAAAACACTAAATTCCAGCACCAGGTGACAATTCCAAATTTAATGGAATAAAATGCAGTGAGGCTCTCAGGCATTCTGTATCGCTTTCAAATATTTATTGTCCTGTAGATAAACTTTTCTCATTTCATATTATCCCTGCTGAGTAAACACACATAGAGGCATTATTAACTAGTCTGTCCTCTTTTGTTTGCAGAAGTAACCTCTTTAAATGTGCATGTGGCACCTATTCAGGTCAGTGATAAATTTATTAATTTTAATTGATTTATTAACACCTGGACTTTGATAGCGCAGATGTGTTTCAGCAAGATTTTTGCTCAAGTTCAAAACTTTCTGCACATTCAAAAAATATCACACATATCTGTGTTGTGCATTGTTGCATCTGTGAGAATTGTAATAAAACTTTTTTATTATTTTTTTTTTTTATAAAACTCTGCTTTTTTTTTTTCATGTTTTTTTTTTCTAAATATTGAGGGGGATGTATCCCCTGCATCCCCCCTGAAATCTAAACCTATGATTCAGACTAACTGTTTGTGATAGAAATGACATTAGTAATGTGGAGCCGGTGACCAAGCAGGTTGAGATGTATAAGTTGCAATAATTTCAGAAAGTTGGATCATTTTACTGTCATGCAGCCAGCGAGTAATAATAATAATAATAATAATAAACTTTTACGCTACATAAATGTAATACTAGGATCAAAATTCCTGCTCTTATTATTTAGCCTTATCTGTGGCTGGGCAATCTATCGATATTATGATATTGATAAAATATCGCTATTGTGATATGAGGCTAGATATGGTCATATCGTGATATAGTTAAATGTTGTCTTTAAGGCTGCATTACATTAAAGTAATTATGTTTTCTGAACTTCCTAGACTCTTCCAGCTGTTCTCTACCTGCTTGGTCATAATATCAACAATAATTGTATCTCGTGTGTAAATATTTAATAATTATCAATCATTTCAAATTGAGGCAGAGTTCTGATCAGCCATCACTGCTTCTTTCTGGGTTCTGGGTTATCATTTTATAAATATATCAATAGAATGAATAAAGTTATTTCCAGATAAACCTTCTGCTCAGAAATACAAACCTGTGAAAAACAAACCATCATCGATAATATTATTAGGGGTCATGGATCCGACGCACTTGCAGATTAATTTGTATTTGGGGTAAGTCCCAACATGCCGTCGTCCAAGTTCGATTCAGATCTGTCCATTATTGTGGAATAATTTAGTAAAAGACTTTTTTTTTTTGTTGTTTTTTATCGCCGGATCTGCAAATGACAGCTCGCACAGGTCAATTGATAGCATTGCAGTGTAGTGATTGGTAAACAACTGGGTCCTCGCCAGGATGGCGGCACGTGAAGATGGGACAGAAGTCAGAACTTAATTGATGTGAGGGATCCGATGAAGCCAAGATTTGTATTCGGGGCAGTTCCAGCATGGCATCGTATGAGTTTTCATCGAGATTGGCTGTTCAGTATTGTGGATGGAGTTTGTGATCAACAATGACTCCCTCACTACGATGGTGCCACAATAAACGTTTGCTACAAAGAAGAAACATAAACATATACGCTTCTGAGAACAACTGACACGCACCAGAGCAAGTTCCACAAAATAAAAACCCAATAACATCACTGTCAGAATTTAAAGCCATTCCAGAGATATCAATGTATACAAACTTCCTGAATTATGATTACTGATAACAATAACCATAAGAAATTACATAATACAAGGAACGTCTATTTAGTGTGTATGTGTTTTGAAATATTTTCATTATTTTTGTTTTTTGGGGTTCCCTTCCAGAAGTCTCATGGAAGCCCATATTCCAAGGCAGCAAAGAAACGGTGGGCAGAACGTGCTGCTTTAGAGGTCAGCCTCTTTAAAAAAAAGTCGAAAGTACCGCTGAAACCTCTGAACAAAACTCTGGACTAAACACTAAGGTAACGACTGCAAAAAACTCAGAGAGAACAACTGGAAAAACGCCGACAGAAGTTGCTGCAAAATCTCTGACAACATTAAATACAGATGAAGTTCCTTTAAATATCCCTGTTGATGCTCCACACATCTCAGTGTTAAGAGGCTCATTTCATCAGGGTGACGCGCGGTTTGGAGGCTCCAGGAACAAAGGGTGGTTACTTCCATGTCACCTACACTGAGACCAATTTGGTCACTAACATTATCAAAATTGATATGGATGACACAGCAACAACACCGACACCACATAATGCCGAAAAATAAATTGTTTCTTCACATTATGCAACGATGGCCTCATGTGTGTTCCACACAAAGTCTTATATGTCGCACCACATTTAAACATAAACATTTGGCCTCCTCTTGTTCTGTCCAACGACTGCGCAATAAAACATTTTTCTTGCACTAGTTGTCATGCTTTTTCCTCCATTTTGGACTTCTCGCCTACCCTCTCACCATGAATCCTACTACAAATTTGGTACACATTAAAGTACCAATTCTGACAGTGACGTTATTGCTTTCACTGTATATTTTTTAGAACTTACTCTGGTGCATGTAAGTTGTCCTCAGAAGCGTATATATTTATGAAACTTAATACGCTGTGATGATGATAAGATACAAGCTCTTTTTGGTGTAGCCCACTACGCACAATTTATTTCATTATATATTTTCTACAAATGAAGTCAGTTAAACCACTTACCTTAGTTTATTTGTTAATAGATTTATAAAATACATTTCTATTGTAAAGGCAGTTTTCTGTTGATTTATAAAGTGCCATAAAATAATTCTGTTCACCAAAATGGGTGAGTGATATTGGTCAATAATCGGGGTCATAATATTGAGTAAAATAATTGTGATTATCATTTTAGCCATAATCATGCAGCCCTACTTCAGAATGATACCTGTAACCGCCGTTAGTTGCGGCAGTAGGAAACCCACCCACAGCCACAAACACCACCGCGATCATAGAATCACACTGTAACCAGGCTGGAACAAATGAACTTCTGCATCACAAAACACAACAGAGAGCCAAAGTACACTCATCCACTGAACTTTAACAAAGGGCCGACCACCCTGGACCAGCTCTGCGGACAGGACCCCGAATAATAATTGTTATTGTAATCGTTCGGATTTTTATTATTTTCCTCAGATTTTTCGGACTAAAACTGTTTGGAACAAAACATCTGCAGGAGCTACGGGCATTGAGGTGAGGTTGAGGTGTCGTTAGAACCGGGACGTCGCAAACATCTGGTGGGTCGAGTTCCCTCCAAATCGATCCACATACGGTGCAGAAAATAGTGAAAAACCATTGAACTTGAACTTGAAATCTGATCCAAAGTAGCCGCGCTTCACCGACACGCCAACGTTCAAAAATGAATGGAACAACATGAGCTTTAGAATAAGTCGCCGTGTGACATCATCATTCAATGTACTATAAATGTTCAGGTTGTGCCTAAGAATGTCCATTTGCACCGTGCGCAGTGCGTGGTGTAGACTCCATCGCTCTGTAGTGGTTAGAGATAACAAACTGTGTGTGTGTGTGTGTGTGTGTGTGTGTGTGTGTGTGTGTGTGTGTGTGTGTGTGTGTGTGTGTGTGTGTGTGTGTGTGTGTGTGTGTGTGTGTGTGTGTGTACCTTCTTTACTGGTTGATATTTTATCTCTTTGGTCCCCACTACTTTACAACCGGATTTGTGAAAAGCACTTTGATGCATTCATGTACCGGGAACGCGTCGGAAAACTGGAATCCGTCAAATTGTAATCAGAAATTTAATCCACAGAAAGGAGTCACTACTAAAATTACGTAAATTAGACGTATTTACCTTCGTAAACCTCCGTAAATACGTCATTATTGACCCGCATGAGACGAAATATCTACTTAGGTCCCGGTGACACGGTAACAGGTAACCTTATCATTATAACAATGATAAGGTTTGGTTTAGAGTCAAACATAGACAAACAAAGAAACGTCATGTACATACAGTTTCCTACAGCTAAACGTAGCGGGCTTAAAATGAAAAGGCAGAAGGCATTAAATAGTAACAAGTCCTTCCAAAATCAGTCAAAATTCCAAATGAATGTTAATGTTCCATAAATGTTGTCTGCGTAACAATACAGACAGGTTATCTATATAACTGAATTTTCCAGTTGTAGATTGTTTACAGAAGAAGTACAATAAAATAGAAATTGAAAGTAACATTTATTTATTATATTTGTGAAATCACATATATTTATTATTATTGTTATGTAAAATAACCACTAAGTTTGTGTCAATTGTTGTTCCAGATGCCGAAAAATAGCCGAAAACTAAGACAATGAAGAAGCAATTGTCCAAATATCCAGGAAAAATACTGGTAAAAAAACCTATGAAACAGAAATTGGAAAAAAAATCATAACAGATATTGAAATTATATCTACCAAAAAAGGAGACTCTTATTGGAGACTATAGCTCTTGCTGCCTGCATCCATTCCTCATATCTTTTATTTTATTTTTTTTAATCTTGCCTTTTTTTGGGCTAAAAGTATTTAAAACACGACAACCGCAGAATCTACTGACATGAGGTCTCGTTGTAACCGGGTGTTTCAGACATGTTGTGGTCCATTTGTAGCAGGAAATATTCAAGATTCAAGAGGTTATTTGTCACATACATATTCATACGGTCATACATATAGGCAGTGAAATGTCATGACATCTGGTGATTACTCACAATAAGCTCTAAAAATACAAAAAATACTAAAATGTGCGGAATCAACATGAGGCACTCCCACAATTGTGATTCTGGGTTCTATAATTTTTTAATAGTATTAATTGTCTGTGTTGTGTTATTATTATTATTATTATTATTATTATTATTATTATTATTGTCATTATTGTTGTTGTTGTTGTGTAGTTCAGGCTGTAATTTTTATTAATGTTATTTATTCATTTATTCATTTCATTATTGTCTTAATGTCTTTTTTATCTCTTTAAATGTCATGGGTAATATTAAAATTGTCATACTGTATATGTCTTGGAATGCTTATAGTCATCTGTTTTAATGCCACAGATTACTGCGGATTACTTTCTACTTTGTATTCTTTGTTATACTTTTATGGCAACATAAACTTATGTTTCCCATGCCAATAAAGCCCTCCGGAGAGAGATACATTATTATCATGATTGTTGTTATCATTTATTCATTCATTTATCAATTTAATTATAGTGGTATGGTCTTTACACAGAGAGAGAGAGAGAGAGAGAGAGAGAGAGAGAATGTTGTCACTGTCGACCTACTGCAATGTCCCCTTGTGAACATTGAACATTGTGTCGATATACATGTCCACATTTTTAAAGCTTTGTCATTTCAGGGCTATTCACGGTGGAGCCCTGCTTTAAAATTCCTCTACATTTTGGTTTCTTCTCTCCATCTTCTTCCTCTCCTCCTCCTCGTCCTTCATCCCATCCGTTAGTCAGTGATTGTGAGTCCATTACTGCTGGTGATCAGCAGCATCAGACAAAATGGTCGCTGAACTTCCTGCTGTCATCTCACTCATGCGTCAGTGTGTGTGTGTGTGTGTGTGTGTGTGTGTGTGTGTGTGTGTGTGTAAATGTGAGTGTGTGTGTGCCTACGTGTGTGTGTCCTTAGCATGTGTGTTTGGGTTTGAGTGTGTGTGTGTGTTTGTGTGTGTGTGTGTGTGTGTGTGTGTGTGTGTGTATGCCCTTGCATGTGCTGTTGTTTGTGTGTGACAGTAAAGGCACGTGAGAGAAGTAAAGCTGCAAAAGTAGTACACACACACACACACACATACACACACACACACACACACACACACACACACACACACGGTCAGGTTTTTCCCAGAGAAATACTTCTCTCTTTTTACAGCTGTGTGAGATTCTCTGTCGTGTTTGGCTGTAGTGACATGAAATGGAGCCCGATGCAAACAACAGAGATGGACAAAATGAACATAAACAGTTTATTTATAGTATGGAACGGAAGTGAATTATGAACAGTGTCTATTGTGTTAGAATGTTGTATCAAAATACTGCAATACTGAAGCTAAACATGTGTATTTTATTATTGATACACATTGGATATATTGAGTGAATGTGTCCAACACTTGTTAATTTCATTACTTCACATGTTCCTTCAAAGTATATAATATACAGCAAAGAACACTTAAAACAGTTGAAAATTTGACAAATTCTGATCTTCAACATGATTAACAGCGTCACTCTCGGCTCACTGTCATTTTGTCAGTCAAAAGGTTAAAATACTCAATCTTTTCAGGATCTACTCCCATGAAATTATGGAAATACTGTATGTACATTTGAGAAAAGGGAAAGACAAAGATCCTGTGGTACTTTTGGAAAAGGCACTTAGGCAATTTAAGTAATTTTCTGTTCATTTTATGATATAGCTTCATAATAAATTAATTTCTACCTATTGCAGAGGAGCCATTTATTCGTATTGAACATTGGAACATAAACATTTGGGTAGACAGTCAATTTACCTGGAACTAACTGATGGAAACTCAGCTAATTCACATCCTGTTTATTGACATTTTTAACATTGATTCAAATGACCCTTTCATTTCGATGGAAGCGGATGCAAAATGACTGATCAGCCCAAATTATTGTTGTGAAATAAAATGTGTTGCTGTTGAATTGAATAAGTAGGTCTGCAACAGTTTGCCTTTATATTTTAACACACTAACGGCCATATTTCAATATAGACGTTTTAACATAATATTCCGTGTTCAGTGACTTGGAGCGACATCAATACCTTGAAAAATGTAAAGTATTTGGATAATGCCGCTAAGAGCGGCGATTAAATGCATAGATTCATTTACTGATCCTTTCAGCCGTTGAGCCGCAGATCTTCATGAAAAAGAGCCGGTAATCTGAGGTCTAAAGCGTTTAAATCTCCCTCTCGCCGACAGAGAGAGCGATTCAAATGCAGAGAAATCCTCCTGTCGTCACCGTCATGTGACGACGTTGTGTGTCATGTGAGGACGGAGCAAATATCTTTTAATGTTTGATTCACCCCAATTGCATCTGTCTGTCTCCAGGAAACGTTTGACAGGAATGAACGGGCAGCCGGGGCCGGTCGCTGGCAGCTTTATATCTCTCTTTATCTCTTCCATCCCTTAGTAGGATGGGTGGCCGTGCAGCAAGCTCTTTGACAACGCACCGTATCTTTTGGAAACTGCAGAAAAAAAAAGAAAAATGAGGCCTGGTTTCCTGTTCCTGAATTTCTGAACGCCAAACTTCTTACGGCTGCTTGTTTGTTTGTTTTTCCTCTGTCAAGTTTCTTTTTGTTTGACGTCCTCCACGTTAGGAAGGGACCTCCCACTCAGCGGGAGGATTCTGGCTGTTGGACTTCTGTTGTGTTTTCCCAGCAATGCCGGGGTGTTTTCCAGGCTCGACGCCGGCGTGTGTCGTGTCTTTTCAGCTCTGTGTCTGCTGTCGGGAAGACAAACAGCCCAGGAACCAAGTGTCCGATGCTCCAAGGGTTTAAGGACTGGCTTAGAGAAGGAACTACGTCATACATCGCCTTTTAGAAGCTCTCGCATTAAGTGCGTGCGTGCGTGTAAAATGCTTGTCCATCAACACAGCAATAGCAACAACTGTGCTTTGTCAACTGCAATATAAACCCAACCCACACACACACACACACACACACACACAGCGTGAAACAAATTTCTTCAAAGAAAACAACCACTATTGTCTTCTGTACATTCTTGAGCCGTTTATTATCAGTATTTTTACTTCATTACTTATTTCATTCTTTACTGTTGGACTGCATATTAGTGTGTATATATTGTGAATTTAGTGTACACTCTCCTACTGTTGCTCTGTTCTCTTTGCTTCCTGAATCTCCCCTCCGGGGTATCAGTAATGCACTGTCTCGTCTTATCTTATCGTATGAACACAAACCTGGCGTCCCAGTTCCAATACAGCCTCGCAGTTTTGATCTTGTAACACTGCAGCGGAGCTCATTTCCTTTATTCCTCTTTTCTAAAGTGGAATTCAAGCGCTGTCATTTTGTGTCTGGGAGCCCAGTTGTCGTTGTCCAACAGGACTCGTGTCTCTACTACACATCGGGTGCCAAACAGCCAAATCCAATTTATTAGTCATTGCACATTGTCCAACACTTCTCACATCTTTAAATGAAATAACGGAGACGTTAAACTGTCAATCATTTTGCTGGGGACCCACGGGAGCATCTTGAGGGACGTGTGTGTGTGTGTGTGTGTGTGTGTGTGTGTGTGTGTGTGTGTGTGTGTGTGTGTGTGTGTGTGTGTGTGTGTGTGTGTGTGTGTGTGTGTGTGTGTGTGTGTGTGTGTGTGTGTGTGTGTGTGTGTGTGTGTGTGCAGGGGTCGTTCCCGGGCCCCGCGTTGAGGAGCCTTGCTCCAGAATACGAACCACTAGAAAGTAGAAAACGCTCGACTGGAAAGAGGAAGCGACAGGTTTCTGCTTTTGTCTTTTGTTTTTTTGGTTTGTCGCGGTGAGCGGGTGGCGAGTCAAAGCTTGGCCCCCTCTCTCTCCCACGGTGAAATGACGCCGAATATTCCTGTGGATACAGATTTCTTTCCCATCTTTGCTCAATGAGCTGAAGATGAATTAGATCAGGGTTTGCCATACTTTTGTATGGGAAACTTCATACCCCGTGTGAGAGTGAGTCCGGAAGGAGACACAGATATGACACAGATTATCTCAAACACTTTTATCACTTTTATCTCAAACTTTGCTGACAAAAAAAGACAACTCACAACGAAAGCAAAATTCACTTAACACCAAGGTAGCCACAGGCTCCACTTTGGGAACCCTTGAATTAGATGAACAAATGTGAATTAGTTGATAAAAGTAATGAAAACAATTGGCTTCTTTTGGCTTCAGGGCTTCTTTTGTATTCTTCCATCAATAAATATTACTGGAACCCTTTGTTCCACAGCTTTTACACAATTTGAAAATGATTTTAATTGTTGAGTGATTTTTATTAGTATTTAGAAATAATTAGCAAGTGATCATGAAAGTCATTATTAACCTCTACATTCGTGTGTGTGTGTGTGTGTGTGTGGGTGTGTGTGTGGGGGTGTGTGTGTGTGGGTGTGTGTGTGGGTGTGTGTGTGGGTATAAAGCCTCTTTTTTAATGACTGGCTATTACCAACATTGGATCATTTGGAAAGTACCTGATAGAAGTACAGGAACAAGGTGTGTGTGTGTGTGTGTGTGTGTGTGTGTGTGTGTGTGTGTGTGTGTGTGTGTGTGTGTGTGTGTGTGTGTGTGTGTGTGTGTGTGTGTGTGTGTGTGTGTGTGTGCGCGCGTGCGCGTGCACCCATCCATGAACATTCATCATGTGATTGCATTTGTCATTTTGTTCATGTATTTTATATAAATATATGTATTTTTAATTATACATATATATATATTGTTTGTTTTTTTATTCATTTTTCTCTGTGTTTATTTTCCAGGTGTGGTGAAGCTGTGACATCAGAGTACCGGGTGAGTCCAAAATGGCACACTGTGCTACATACTACATGTGTGTACTGTCGTGCTTTAGTATGTGCGTAAAAACGAAAACAAGTCGCTCCACCTCCTTTCCGCATGTTGAGTCTTCCCTCACAATGCATTGTTGGATATGCTTATCAGCCTAGTGGGCTTTGTTTGCATAATGCCATATTTCACCAGAACTAGTGTGGCGTCCTGGTAGCGTTTCTACGCCCCTTGATGCATACTTGTTTTTTTCGGACACAAGATCGTTTTTTGTTCAACAGCACAATTCAACAGCACAATTAGACAGTTCAAAAAAGCTGATTCTGAGCTTCCGTCTACGGAATAGTACAACAACATAAAATGCTACGTCTGCACAGGAAGCGATATTGCAAATGTCACTCATAGTTACTGCTTGATCATAGATATTACTTGATCATAGTTATTTCTTGATCATAGAGTTACTGTTTGATCATAGATTTACTACTTGATCATAGAGTTACTACTTGATCATAGAGTTACTACTTGATCATAGAGTTACTGCCTGATCATAGAGTTACTGCTTGATCATAGATTTACTGCTTGATCATAGAGTTACTACTTGATTCAAGTTCAAGTTCAAGAGATTATTTGTCACATACATATTCATACGGTCATACATCATGTAGTTACTACTTGATCATAGAGTTGCTGCTTGATCATAGAGTTGCTGCTTGATCATAGAGTTGCTGCTTGATCATAGTGTTACTGCTTGATCATAGAGTTATTACTCGATCATGAAGTTACTAAGCTACTATGAAAAAATGAGAGTTTTGAAAGTCTGAAAGGAATATTGTATAATTCAATAACTTTATTGTCATTGTGCAAGTAAAATGCAATTGCAATTGCGTCAGTCTCAACTGGTGCATTAGAATTACCTTCACACATATTTACAAAGAATGAATAGGACAATTGAGATCAGAGATAAAATAATACAATAATATATAATATTTATATCTATATATCATAAAGCTCTCAGAAACACAGATGCTTATCAGTGACTATCAGTGACATCTGAGGGGTGGAAGGAGTTGCCAACACAACGGCCGATGAAGGTGATTTGTAGGGAATTGGAGCCAAACAAACCCTTTTTTCTTGTGACCTGAGGGAGTGCTTATAAGATACCACTTTATTAATCCCCGTCTGAGATGCCAGCCAGCACACTTTGTCCACTAAGCTTTATCAAATGCAGTACTGTGAAGTTCCACACTTGGATTACGTTTTTTACGAGATCTGTTTCCTACCAGTGGGGATTCAAGTAAATGCTTGTGATTCTGCAAAAACCGTGTCGTCATGTATCATAGCATTATGGAAAATATAGAATAACGCAAAATTACAAAAGTACCTGATATCACCACACATATTATTATTATTATTATTATTAATAATAATAATAATAATAATAATAATAATAATAATAATAATAATTATTATTATTATTATTATTATATATTTATTTGTTTGTTTATTATTATTATTACTGTACAGTGAATTCTGGGAACATGCTGTCATGCACTTATTTACTAATCTCTCTGACAGAAAGACTGACAGGTAGACAGACAGACACTTAAACAGATGGACAGACAGGCGGACATGTAGTAAACAAACAGACAGGTAAACAGACAGTCAGGGAGACAGACAGACAGACAGACGGACAGGTAGACAGACAGGTGGACAGATAAACATACATGCAAACAGCTAAGTAAACAGATAGACAGGTAGACAGATAAACATACATGCAAACAGCTAGGTAAACAGGTAGACAGGTAGACAGACAGACAGGCAGACAGGTAGATGTGACAGGTAGACAGATAATCAGACAGACAGGCAAACAGACGGGTACAACAGACAGGCAGACAGGTAGACAGACAGATGAACAGACAGACAGACAGACAGACAGACAGACAGGTAGACATGACAGGTAGACAGAGAAACAGACACAAGGGCAAGCAAACAAGTAAGCAGACAAACAGAGAGACAGACAAATTGACAGACAGACAGGTGAAGACAGGTGGACAGACAGACAGGTTATCCAGGTGCCAGATAACTCCAGTATCGATGAGTCACTGCAGAGAACAGACTAACAGATATTAATCACCAAGCACAAGTCTACACGTGTGTGTGTGTGCGTGTGTGTGTGTGTGTTTATGTGTGTGTGTGTGTGTGTGTGTGTGTGTGTGTGTGTGTGTGTGTGTGTGTGCATGTATGTGTGTGTATGTGTGTGTGTGTGTGTGTGTGTACGTGTAAACGCCCGGAGACTCACTGGGTTTGTTGGCTGACTGCTCTGCTTTGATCACACGTTTATTCATCATCTATTATTAGATGAAAATAGTTCAGAATGGATTTGATAATAATAGAATGAATCTAACACATGAATTAAACATCCAGCTGAGGATATCAAGTATGATATCAGACCAAATAGTGAAATAAAACAAACAAAACTCCCCTCCTAATATTTCCAATTCAGTGAGATTCAGCGAGTCATTTGTTTAGATTACAAACCGTGTACCAATGTATCTGTGTCTTCATGTAATAGGGAACCACTGTAAGACACAGACAGAACAATAATATCAATTCACATTCACTCATCTGTTCCACCATGACACATTCTCTCTCTTTGAATCATGTTACAGATCAGCTCAGCATGTCATTTATGGAAGTTGGCTTTTGTTGACGAGATCAAAATTGCGAGGCTGGACAAATTCATCGACCTCATTGGCTCCGGACAGAACAGCGACTCCGCGTTCATCAGAACACGTCTCGCGCTGCAAGTGACGACCGAGCGAAGTGGTGAAAGGCTCGACATTTTTATTTTTAATATAGTACGAGTTTACGTGAACTCTGAACTCTGTAGGTCATTTAATATGATTTGAAACGGTCACATCCAGGGAAGCCATTTATTCCAGTTTTGAAAACCACAATCTAACCAAGTCTACACACTTTCTTTGACAACAAAACACATATTTTTATATTTTTTACTCCAATTTTTATTTAAACCACAATAATGAAATGAGTGGAATGGAACCTGAATAAACTCAACTCTGTTGGTCCTATACGGCTCTGTTATTTACAGTATTCCTACCCTAAGGTGTGTTAATGGTTCATATGAGTTGTAGGGTTAGTGTACTGTGTGTTGAATATACTGTGTACCTTGTGTGCTGTGTGTATTATGTAGTATGTACACAAGCAGTGCTTCCTCCTCTCCCGCAGTTGGGAATATGCACAGACATGTCTGAGGACAGTCCAAACACGCGCACGCGCATGCGCCCGCACACACGCCCGCACGCACGCGCACACACACACACACACACACACACACACACACACACACACACACACACAGTTGTGGCTTCAGATCCAGAGTTTAACAACCCGCTGCACCCTTTGACCCGTACCAAACCCTTTATCTTTAGGGTTGTAAACTCTTTATCGAAACCTTATTGTGTGAGAAGCCCAAATATGTGTTAATAGGTATAATTGATATTTCAACATTGTTACCCTCGTCCGCAGGTAACACAGAGCATTAAATGCGCTACGTGGACAGGCAGCCAGGCTGTGTGGCAGAATGTGGACAAATTTTGTCCACATTGCGGAAGTGCAGAAGCGTGCACCTTCCCACTTTTCTCTCATAGCTTTCGGTTTAAGAAGAGGGAAACGTACGGTCGGGGTTAGCTGGCATCAGCTGGGGTTTTTCTGGAGTATTAAGACTTAAGAATGTTCAGCCTCCCGGCAGTGCACAGGTACGGTATTTGAGTCATGACTTGAGTCAGGGTTTCTGATATAAATCGTGACTCAGTGAGAAACTTTAT
Organism: Zeus faber; assembly: GCF_960531495.2. Classification (NCBI taxonomy): domain Eukaryota; kingdom Metazoa; phylum Chordata; class Actinopteri; order Zeiformes; family Zeidae; genus Zeus; species Zeus faber. Next base: position 9,445,060 of record NC_137202.1, on the reverse strand, counting down.
TTGAATATGGCAGCAGGAGTTGGACCTCCAGCTTCGTGTTTTCGCGATGAATCCTCCAGCAAACAGCCACCGTGACCGTGAACACCACATCAAGCAGCTGAACATCAAATCATTTCGTTTGCTCAGCATTTCTCTCCGTCCCCTCCTAAAAGTTGCTCTGAGCAGCGTTGTGAATGGATTGTAAGATAAAAAAAAAAACATGGGCGCTATAACATTTAACGCGGAGAACTCCTATTGGTAAGATGAAATACTTAGTGAGTCAGACGCCTGCTGCCTTCACGTTGGACGGCTCGGATCGTTGTTTTTCAGCCGCCGCGCGATCTTGACACGCCTCAGAGCGAGTTTCACCACCACGAATAGTGACGGCCACTTGCAGTGGCGAAAGGTTTGACTCTTTTTCTTCAGATTGGGTTCACTCAGTCAGAGTTTTTCTGACACTTGGTTTCGTCTGGTTGAGTTGGTTGTAACGCACGGCGAGCGTGACGGCGAGGACTTCCTGAGCGTTTAACCACAGCCAGATGAGTTGGTTTTGCTTTGACGGGAATTCGGGGGAATCTGAAGGGAACTCTCAGAATTCAATTCTGTCAAAAAACCCCAGATTTATTTGGGTGGGACGCAAGGAGTAAACGAGTCACATTCGATATGAACCGTTTCAAATGCCTTGGCCTTTGTTACCTCTGACTTCGGTGAAGTCCTCGGCAGTTATTTTGAGTTTGTGAGTTTGGGTCGAAGATGGACTCTTTTCCGTGAAGAAGCCCTGTGTTTTTTGTTTTAAAAACCACAATCTATGTCTACACATTAATCGACAACCATGAATAAAGAAACGTGACGCCTTCTTTGACAACGGAACGCATATTTATATTTATTTACGCCACATTTTATTTAAACCACAATGATGAAATGCATGTTTACCTGAATAAACTCAACTCTGTTGGTCTCTTATGGCTCTGATAGCTACAGTATTTCTGACCTCATCATACCGAGGGAATATGAATAATATGAATAAAAATAAATAAATATAAATAATCAGTGGATTAGTGTTTTGATGGCTGACATGAGTTTAAGGGTTAGTGTACTGTGCGTTGAGTATACTGTGTACCTTGTGTGCTGTGTGGTGTGTGTACCTTGTGTGCTGTGTGTATTATGTAGTAATGTACACTGGCGCACATTACATGCATTCATGATTTATTTAACACAGCGGTTTACCAACGTTAGAAGATCTCACGTAGCCACACCTCCATGACATGCCAGAGTAATAACATCAGTCCATAATAATAACAGTAGTAATAACGGTGATATTAGCAATGGTGCTGGATAGTCCTAATACAACAACTTATATATTAGGAAGTTGTTGTTGTTCCTTCTGTTATACACCTTGGAGTATGAATGTATAATTATTCTCCAAGGTGTATTATGTATTACATGTCCATGGGGGGTCGCAGGCGATGCCTAAAGCTGTCCCTTGTGCACCGCGCAGGGGCGATCCGCAATCATTGATCATACACAAATAAAATGGCTCCACAACATTCAATTTGTCCCTCGAAATAAATGAAGCCAGCTAAAACTGAAGCTGAGAAATGCAACTAAATGCAAATATCTGACACTAAGCTGAATTTATTTTTTTAAGTACGTGTTTTTGAATGTTATCTTTTTGACAGTAATGGTGCTGCTTCTTGTGAGGGCGTCGTGTCTTCAGGTGTCTTCTGCAAAATGTTGACCAGATGTCAGTCAGTCAGATCAGTTGCTCAATTTCCTTTCTGAACACGTGTGGTTATGACGCTCAGATGGTTTCAATGCAGCTTGAGACCGCAAACGCCCGGCGTGATCGGCTTCACGCAACGGTTCGATACGGAGTCATGCAATGGCTGCTCACTCAATGTACGGTCTTGACTCAGCCCCGGTCGCGATATGATTTCTCCAGCCTCTCCTCGTTGTCTTGAATTCTGTTCGTTACCTGATCGTTTCTGTCCTCCTACCCTGTTTCCATATTCCAATCAGAAGCCATCTCTCTCTGACACAGAGCCATTAATGGTTCTTCTTGGGATGTGATTCAAATCTCTTCAGTCACTGGCTGCCTTCCAATGACTAACTGCCCCTGCTTCCTGCCGGTCAGACACACATCTGGTGTTTTGGCGCGGTTTCTGTGTTTCTGAGACTACACCCTTTTCCCACTGATTTATATTGCGTTTACTTCTAGGGACTCTTCTTTTCCCATGTTCAGTCTTCTCTTGTGTGGGCTCAGGGGCAGAGATGGGCTCCTGCCCACGCTACTCGAGGTATGTCCGGCTCTTCATTTTCCATTCTCATGTGGTTAGTTAGGCGAGTCTGGTCTCCAAATATTCCACCGAGATACAACATTCCACCTTTTGTCTGTAGTGGAGCCAACTGTACGTCACAGTCATCGTTGGCCGAGTCTTCAATAACGACGAAACAAAGTGGATGAGAACAAGTAGCATCGGCACAGTTGGAGAAAGTTTTATTTTTATGTTGAACAAGACAAACAGATGCAGGTTGGTTCAGAGGAACCACAGAGTCGGGGAGAGGCGAGAAGGACTGACTAGAGCTCAGAGCTCGGTCCAGACTGTTTCTGCTCCTCGTGGGTTTATCATGTGTGACAGCAAAGCAGCCAGAGAACACAGTGACGTGACGGTGTTTCCATGAAAAACCTGTAATAAATAACATTATCTCATGAGGCGGAGCGGTCGTCTGGCGTTCGGGGGGTTGCTGGTTCCATCCCTCAACTGCTCCTGAACCTTGCACCTGCCCCCGTCGGAGTGGTTGGAGCCTTGCATGGCCTTGAATCTCTATTACTCTCTCACTGTAAAGAGCGACAGAGATTGTACAGTCTAGAAACAATCCTTGGAATAAACCGTTTTTCCAAAATCGGACTTCTCTTTGAACAAAAAAATAAATGTATTCTTGTAATCATATGTGAAACAAAACCTTACCTTGCAACTACATCTCGCTCTCTTGCTCTATCTATCTATCTATCTATCTATCTATCTATCTATCTATCTATCTATCTATCTATCTATCTATCTATCTATCTATCTATCTATCTATCTATCTATCTATCTATCTATCTATCTATCTATCTATCTCTCTCACACACACACTCAACCACACACACACCCAGGCACAGTCTTGAAGAATCATATGACATGATCATTCTTGTTTTTTATACCTGCACAGGAATACCTGAGCCAATCAAAGTGCCCGGGCACATCATCAGTCAATCAGACGATGTGGCGCTGATTCATGATAACACACACACACACACACACACACACACACACACACACACACACACACACACACACACACACACACACACACACACACACACACACGCACGCACGCACACACACACGCTTTGTCACTGAAAAGTGCTGTGAGTGTTGTGCTGTGTCACCAGGCAACAGTCGTGCCTTGGTTGGAGATCAGACCAGGAACAACATTTTTTGCGTTTTAGCATATCAGAATTGGATAGACCCAATCCCAATCTTATTTTACGTATTATATAATCATATATAATACGTAATATAATGTATATATAATGCATAGTATTTTTACCAACCCTCACCCAATTGACTTACTTTCTTGGGTATAAAGCTTTTTTTTATGTTTGGCTATTACCAACATTGGATCATTTGGAAAGTACCTGATAGAAGTACAGGAACAAGGTGTGTGTGTGTGTGTGTGTGTGGTGTGTGGTGTGTGTGTGTGTGTGTAAAGGATTATTACAGGAATACAGAGAGAAGTGCGGTATGTAGATAAACAGTTTTGGAGACACAGGTGTGGAGACGTGTGGAGAGAGACAATTACTGGAAATAAATAAAAAAATATACTAAAAAAGATAATACAGAGTGGGTAAAAAATAGAAGGGAATAAAGTTATGTATATGGGATAGGCTATTTGTATATACAGATATGTGCAGTAAAGTGCATGTGAATAAAGTGAGTATGGAGATATACAGTACAGTATACAACAGTACAATACAGTAACGCCAAACAGAACAGCAATACAGCGCAGTATGCGGTAACCCAGAACAGTGATACAGTATGCAGTACAGCATGCAACATACAGTACAGTAAGGCAGTGGGGCCTATGTGAGTGTCTCAGTGAGGGCCCCTGGTGAGTTCAGCGTTGACAGTTCTTAAGGCTTGTGGGAAGAAACTCTGTTTCAGTCTCTCTGTCCTCACTGTGTGACTGCGGAGGCGCTTGCCCGACCGCAGCAGCTGGAACAGTCCGTTGTTGGGGTGGTGAGGATCCTTCATGATCCTGTGGGCTCTGCTACTACACCTCCTGGTGTATAAGTCCTGCAGGGAGGGGAGGGTAGTTCCAGTGGTACGTTCGGCTGAACGCACCACCCTCTTCAGGGCCCGCCTGTCCTGAGCAGTACAGTTCTCAAACCAGGCAGTGATGTTGCCTGTCAGGATCCTCTCCACTGCACCGGAGTATTTACAATACTCATCATGATTTCCATTGTGTAAATCCCAATATGTAAATAAATAAATCCCATAATGTAATGATTATTCACTCAGAGGGACATTGTTACAGAATCTCAGGGGTCAGTGTCTCATGTCATTCTTCCAAGTGATCAAGGGAAAGCGAGGTTTCGAGGTTCGAGGTCAAACCATCTGACTTGCTGTTTCGGGTTTTCTTTTTTTGAAGATGTCGAGTGTTTGAAGCTGCGGTGGAGTTTAGGCAACAGCGACAGCTCCGTCAACCCCGAGCAACCTCTAACCTAGATGTCGTCTGGGATTTTCTTTATTTATAATATTGCTATTCAGGCCGCTCCAATCAACGCCTCCATCTGCTTGGTCATAATATCCCCATTATTCACGATTGTGTGTTGTGTGAAGATATCTGATGAAAGCATGCAACATCACCCCCCAAAATATGATCAAATGATCAACAATGAGCTGAACGTTCTTCAGGGGATTTCTCCGAATTGTGGGAATTGTAGTCAAACTAGGGGACGGACAGAGGATAAATATTGGACAGAGGATAAATTTTATTTAAAAAATTGTTAATAACATTTTTGTTAGGGACAGCACGGGGACCCTTGTGCAGCGTCTCTCCAAAATAAAAGGCAGTGAGTTTTTATTTTAGATTTTGGTTTATTTCCGTTAGTTTCCTTTATTTGAACTCATCACATAATCTTAGAAAATGTGAGGTAGTAGCCTACAGCACTGTACCTTCAAATCCAAAAATGTAAGAATGGAAATTATTCTCTTGCGTTGCAAGATCAAAATTGCGAAGTTGCACTCATGGATGTAATTCAGAGAAGCAGCCATGGCAGAACAAGTTTCACTCTGAAAGTGAGAACTATTCGTAGCGATGAAAAGTTCGGCTCTTCTTTGAGATTCGGATCTTGGTGAGTCACTCTGTAAAAAGAGTTGTTTGATTTTGTTATTCTATTTTTGCTATTTGTTCATGGGGTTCAGTTGGTGGAACGCACAGTGAACGAGGGAGGACTTCCTGAATGAGTCAGAAGTATCAGTCTGCTCCGATTTGTGAATGAAATTCTCCCGGGAATCCTTTATATCTGCCAAAATGATATTCTTGCTGGACTGTGAAGTGTTAACCCATCAGAGTCACTGTGAATTTTGACAAAAGCCTTGACCTTTTCATTGTTTTGTTTGCCTCTATCTTTTGCCTCTGCGAGTCTTGTATCACTATGAGCAGTTGTGTGTCTCTGGCGTATGTATTCTATTTTGCACCAGTGAGGTACAATGTTGTACTTCACTGGTGCAAAATAGAACACATTTGGCTCAAAAGTGGTCTTTCCAGGGAACTGCCGGCCTCTGACTAAACATTCGTAAATTGAGGATACGTTGACCAGACATTTCGGTTTGTCCTGGACGGTCCCGGTTTTTGAGCTGCATTTCCTGAGTCCCGACGGATATCTGTTAAACACTCAAATGTCCTGGATTCTCAACCTTCACTACCAAACTGTCCCGGTTTTCAGCACAATTAAAATAATACTAATAATATTCTACCCGTTTTCAGCGCTTACCTTTATATACACAGTACTCTATACAAGAAAAAGAGCGCGCACGAAGATCCCCCACCCTCCCCAAATGTAAGGGCACTGAAGGGATTGGGGTTTGGGGGGTCTTTAACTGTGGTCACCCAATTTGGGGATGTAAATGGTTTCTGTTTTGCAATACTACAGGACTAACAATGCAATGATTTCTTACCAGACCGACCAGGGTCGTGAAGGGTCAAGCACGGATATTCTGGAAATCCCTGCTGCGTTTTTTCAGTTTAACACTTTGTTTTGAGGTGGATCCGCTTTGTCTTACTGGCGTCGACCGCGTGTGTTTATTTTGCACGATATTCTGCCTTTCGCAGCTTGTAGCACTTCTGTAAAGTGTAAACGTGCCGCTCCGAGGCTGATGTAAGGCTGGCGTCACACCTGCAACACACACACACACACACACCGTGAAAAAGAGATAAAAAAACACACACACACACACACACACTTTGATAAGGAGACGCTGGAGAAAGAGGAGAGGGAGAGCGCTGGGGGAGAGCGAGGGAGAGGAAGGCCGACGACCTCGGGCCCGGCAACCCAGAGAGGGCCGACTGTGCGGCGCACTCAGAGCGAGGTGCAAACCGAGCTGCACTTGTAAACCTCCCGCCAGTTCTCTCAGGATGTCAGGAGTATCTACTTCCCACAGTCTGCACAGTCATGACGACTTCAACCACAACGCCGAAGATCCGTAAAACCCCCGTACCTTCCAAGGGAAATGCAGCAATGTGCAAACACAGCTGCAAGATCTGGAGCATGTGATAGAAAGCGTGTCTTACCTGCACTGTTTACACTCTGTACTTACCTGTAATGTTCACACACAGATCCATCTCCATTTCAGTCCTAATCCTTATTTGTATTTGTCCAGACACTTTCAACTGCCATGTCTAAATGACCTCCACTTCTGTATCGACATTTTTGATCGCAACGGTTACAATTCTCTCTTATAAGCTACCTTACCTTATCTGTTTGTTTATTTTTAACAGCAATGTTTACATTTTTCTATTTTTTATGTTTCATAACTGCAATTCTAATGTTATTTTTTACTTTATGCACCCTTGTATATATATTCTTAACACTGAAACATGTAAATGTTTCTGTTCTTTTTTTCTTTTTCCGTATGCTTTGGCAATGTGTATGTCCCCCCCATGCCTTTTAAACTGAATTGAAACTGAGAGAGCGAGAGAGAAAAAGAGAGAGAGCGAGAGAGAGAGACGCAGAAGAACAGACAGAAAGAGAGAGAGGAAGTGGGGTTCCGTACCGTATTCATCAAGTGGAGCGAAGGAATATTCGGAGGAAACGCATCACCTATTTCCTGGCCGTTTATTTCTGAGGGTGTTTTTCTTGTATCTTCCAAGGTGTCATTGACCACATTTAACAGTTTTTTTTGCTCAGTAATACTTAGGTGTGTAGTGACTAATTTCCGTCCTATCCTACTGCCCTGATGGGATGCAGTCTGATAGGGTTAGTCGACTAGTTCCCCTTGCTTTGTCTTGATTTTTAAATATATAAATATCAATCAGATGTATTCATATTTAAGTAGTAACAAAAAAAATAAAACTGAAATATCAGTACAGATGTACTTAAGAACATTAAAAAAGGACCCAAATCCATACTGTTAACCCACGTTTATTGAATATGAATTTATTATTATTTAATATGGTAATATGGTTTGTCCTTTAAAACACCTTTATGACTCAACAATTTATCACTTAGTGGTGACAAACTGGTTATTCTTCTTTTAACTTTGGGGCTTCAGATGTCATTACATTCGGCAGTGGTTCGATAACTAATGATGCGCTGCTTGCCTTAGATGTGAATATTTGTATTATGGTAATTCATAATCGTACCTAATGCATTGTTGAATATGTTTTTTTTTTTTTGTTGTTCACATTGGCGCTGAACTTCCTTTCTTCAAACCATTGAAGGGTTAAATGTGTTGTACAGGAATCCACCCTGCAATCCTGTGAGTCACACACCCGTGCTCTCACTGTCTCTGCGTGTGTGTGTGTGTGTGTAGGTAATTATCTAAGTTGGTGTGTGTTTTGAAAGCCACTGTACTTTCCACACACACGTAGAGCTGCGCTACATTTGAATTTGGCCTCAGATTTCAGCAGTAGATAGATGGCGTCTGACAGTTCCTCTCACAAGTTGTTTACCTCTTTCATGCTGTTGCGTTCTTGGGTGATGAATAACATACGTTAAAAATTAATTTTAAGTAGATTTACATTTTTTCATTAAATTTGCATTATTTTTTGTGTTGTGAAATAGTAAAAACAATATTATAATCTTACATTTAATGAAAAAACTATTTGCATCAAAACTATTAGGAAAATCAAAAGCCAAACATTTTCAGTGTGTGTTGTACCATCTCTGAAATGATAATATTAATTTAACCCCAACAGGACAACAATGCTGTTCATTCCAAAAAAAGGGCTTTATTTACATTTACAGAGCTCACATCCAACAATCCAATCCAATATTTTCAGTGCAAGAACAAAAGACTTTTACAATTCAGTTCGGGTGACACTCGGTGCAAAGAGGCTCGAGCAGTTCTATCTGTCAAACCTCAATCTAAATAAAACACCCCAAAAATACATCCGCAAATATATCCAACATAAAGAAAGAAAAAATCATTTATTTCCATTTATTCACTCATGTTCACTTTTGTACATAGTTATGATCGTATTAATTTATTTCTACATCGTTTTTGTTGATAGACTGATGAGGGCGCGTGTACAAACTACTCAGCTTGTTTCCCATTGGGAAATTGATCAGATTTACCATTTTATTTTAAATAACTTAATTAAATCACCTGAGCACAACACTAAATAGTACATTTTAACTTGACTGTTACTTCTGTTCGACCAAACAAATAAACCAACTGCCGCTGTGTGCAGCCACTTCATCAGCATATGGACAAAGAAAATGTAAAATAAAGACACAAATAAATAAAAAATACAAATGAAATAAATACAGCTATACCACACAGAAATAAATTAATACAAAAATGGATGAATAAAATGAGTAAATGAACAAATAGTGAAATATCTTTTTTTTTTTCCTTTTTAATGAACTGTTTATCAACTTCCAGCTGATCTTTTCCAATAATTGAACGTCTGTATTTGTTGAGGCACTATTATTTGTTTATTTCTGTTTGTTTTGGCAGTCCGACATGTTCCAGCATTTATCTCCATTCAGAGTCAGGCGTCCATAAATAGGCGACTATTTCGGAATATTTACAGGAGCAAGGATGTTATTTTTGGAATGATTTTTAAAATGAATTGAAAGAAAAACCGTCCCGTCATATGACATCTTGAAACTCCCACAAAAACTGAACGGCTCAAACGGCAATGACATGAAGGGTTTGAGGGCGAACATTGTGATACTTTCGGGATAATTCTGTGATTAATAGAATCTACTGTATGCAAAAGAGGTGGGAAGGAACTGGAAATCGATTTCTCTCCATTCCATTTTCCAGTATTATCTTGGGTAGTCGGATTGTTATTACATCATGCATTCTTTTCTTTCTTTTTTTTTTTTTTTAAACGTCAAATTAAAACGATTATTTTCTTCCCGCACGTCTTTGCAGTGAAATTCACTTGAAATTCATTTGAGGTTTTTGACGCACCGAGTCGTAAAACGTGAAATCAGAACGATTCCCCCCGTTCCTGCCACACATCAAACTATTAACCACAGAAAAGTGTGCGCTGCAGCTTCCATGGTGGTTTCAGTTTCCAAACAGAGCTGTGATAGAGTTCTTCTGAAATGCACTCCGCCTTGATTTACTTTGAAGTCGGGTTTTGGGTTTCGCTTGACACAATATCGGAAAAGGTAGTTGGTCCTAGAATGACTTCCTGAATCACATGAGGGGGAATAATTAACCAGCCTGAGTCTCTCAACCCTGGACGAGGTGATCCGTGCGGTTTCGATGTCATTTGGAAGAAGTTGATTAACCTGACGCGCATCCTGAGCCGATTCCGCAGCTCGGAAACATTCTCACTTCTTTGCATAAGGGTGCAGCCATATTGACAAAATTGAATACCACAACATTCTTTTGGGAATATCTATCAACAGTTTTTACTTTGCTCATAAAGGTATTTGGACACAAGAACTATTTGAGAAACAATCCTCAGTGATGTGGATATTACGACCAAGCGAGTAGAGGCGTTGATGAGACCCGACTATGAAACTGTAATGCAGCCCTAAAGACAACACGTGGCTCACCAAATTAATTTACCAACATCCCAGAAGACACCCAGTCTGATATCACAAGATCGATATTATATCATTATATCATCCAGCCCTCCTTTGCATATTATAATGGACAAGTGGGCGGGCGTCAGCTGTGCATGGGCATAAAAATCATCGAATAATCCTTTACATTTTTTTCATTTGGCCAGTCGTTGGATGGATCATTTCCTCCTTCACTCCAGCTCAGGTTCAAAGACAATCACACAAAAAAAGGGGGGGGACCTTGACATCCGTTTCTCAACCAAACATAAATTCCTTTGTTTTGTTGCTGTACCTCTGGTCTTTTCATCGGTGTGAAACTCGACAGGACAGCGAGGCCGGTGCTGGAGACCCTTCCTTGGCTCTGAATTGGCCCTTTCAACCCCTGTTTCAATACTCCTGATTCAGTCACACGAGAACGCACATAAAAAAAAAAGCCCACTTCAGCCAAAAAGAAGACCGACGGACACGGGGATACATTCTGTGGGATTTCCCCAAAATTGAAGACATTCATTTACAGTTTGCAAAACGGCACTTTGACCCAGATGACGAGTTTCGGTAAGACGGCACTGAGTTTGCCTGTTATTCTTCATGCAAGCGGCCATCTTTGATGCCCCCGTTATATTATCTGACGACGTGTAGCTCTGTTCCATAAACATCAGAGATGGCACAGACAGCAACGTAAACACCTACTTGACTTGAGAGTGAATATGTGTTCCACACATGTACTTATCCCTGAATGCACGACTGGACTATTGCAATCCACTTTTTAAACTTGCCTGTTTGGGAACTCCTTCCATGGCAACACCACCATCAATCCCTGAATTTCTGCCCTCTGTCGGGAACAGAAACCTTTTATCGGTTAAAGGTGCCGCCAGCTGCTGTAAGCACATGGTAGCAGCACTCCCATCTTGGCCGTCGTCCACAATAACTCTTCTATTGAAAAGGTTTAATGATCCGTGAGATAACAATCTGTGATCTGCCTACCGCTGTACCTTCACCGCAAACTCCGTGGCAATGCCGACACTAATGCTGGTTTCCAAGGTTAAACATCAACGTGAATGAGGACGGTTTCGAGAGGCCGTAAAGAATTTATTAAAAGTGACAAAAAAATTGAAAAAAAGAGATCATGAAAACGGATAAAATATGGACAAGCAGACAGTAATATTAACAAAGCAGCTGGAACTGATATTCATCATTTGGTCATCTTTTTGGTCAGAGAACAACGAGGGAAACACTTTGACCTCGTCGTCCTTAAATCGTCCAAAATGAAGGTTCCTTTATCACGAGATTTCAGTCATCGAAATTAAACGTCCTATAGAGGGGAAACAGGCTTCCTTTTGGGGAAACGACAGGAGTAGTTCAGGTGCAAACCGATTTTGTGTTTTTAAAAGCGCCCATTTTTATTTGATTTTTCTTTAAAAATCAAGTCATTTATAGACTTCACCACATGACGCTAAAGCTATCCGGACAGCCAACGTTTTGTTTATACGGCTCTAGGTGGAAGGTGGATTGATTATTGAATGATTTAAAAAAAAAAAAAAAAAAAAAAAAAAAAAGGATCGGTCGCCCGTGATGCCACGAGCAGCCTCGCATTCACGCGAACCGGCTCCGGCCGCCTAATACTTTTGGTTTCATTGCGAGTGACGTTGGCCGCGCGGGGTCTCTGTGTCCGTCGCGATCCAGAGCTCCGTCGCGGAGTAAAGGAACGGTTTCGGGATTCCGGCGTCTGTCTTACAAGACAGCGCGGTGCGTCGCCTCCGGCAGTGGTCCCGGATCGAGACGTGCAGCGACTGTACGCGCGCAAATTTCCCAAAACCTTAAACGCAGGGGCGGAGGGGGTTTGGGGAGGCTGCAGCGTGTTTACGGATGAACCCTGTGTGGGGCTGAAACAGCATACAGGGAGTTGGGTGGGACGTGGCTTAATTTGCATTTTTGAAGATTCAGACTGTTCAACCTTAGAAAAAAAAACGTCTTAAAAAAACAGAAGCTCAAGATCAAATCATCATTTCATAAAATCCAACGGTGCAAAAAGCGAAAAAAGGACAAAGAAACACAAGAAGGCACATTTTGAATTTCCACAGGAGTGACATCAACAGACTTTAAACGTCGTTCTTCCTGTCCAACTTTGGTTTTACTTTGATCAAACGTTGCATCCCAAAGTTTGAATGAATCCTGTAGTCATGATAAAAAAAAAAGGTAACCACTTCTCAGTAAATCCCAACGTAAGCATGGAAATAAGTAAAAAAAAAAAAAAAAAACGGATCCTCAAATAGAAAAGGCGGTAGTGCTAAACCAACAGTAATCCACTCATAGATGATGGCACCGTTTGTCCGTCGTTTAAAAAAAAATAAAAAGTGGAAAAAAAGGCTACATCTACTGGGCTTCACAGGCTAGAGCTCCGATGGGTCCCTGAGGATGTCAGTTATCACCTGCATGTAGAGCAGGCGTCCAACCACGACAAGGAGGAGGGCAACGACCAGCATCATGGGGACACGCTGCTGGAGGTGAATGCGAGCCTGAGGAGGGGAAAGCGGAGGAGGGAAACGGTTCAAAAACACCATAAATCAGAAACAGGAAGCGAAAATAACACTTCATCCTGCGTCTCCCTCCTGCAGGTTGTGGCCCCGGCGCCAACTGAAAATGCGGTTTTTGTTTTGGCCAGACGGGAGACGCGTCAGCCCGTCCCGCGGGAAGGCAGTCTTATTGGCCCCACGGAAAGGTAACTATGTCGGCACCTCATTCAGGAACCTCGCTCCCGCTCAGTCAGTTTCCTCGAGTGGATCTCACCAGCGCACCTTCACCTAGCGGGAGCTCAGTTTGCCATGGCAACAGGGTGGCGACGCTCTCGTCAGCGCGGAACTGCTGCTGCGTGCAAAAGGGGGTTCCCTCTGCGTGACTATGTGGGTTTGTTTCGCCATGGCAACAGGGTGGATCTCACAAGGTGGACGTGTGCCGGAGCGTTCCTCAGGAATTCCTCTCGCTGTGGCAATGCTCTCAGTGTGGAGCTGCTGCTGCTGCGGTATGCCGATAGACCTTGGCCAACATGGCTGCCTTTCTATCTACTCCTTTTTCCATGGCACCAGGGTAGATCGCACATGTCACAGGGTGGAGCCGCGCGGCAGAGGGGGTTCCCTCTGAGAAGAGCGTTGCCACGGCAAAAGGAGTTCCCTCTGGGTGAGGGCGTGCGATGCACTCCGAGGAAACTCACTGAGTGGGAACAAGGCTCCTGTTCCTGAATAATACCCACAGCGTGGAGCGACTGAGGAAATCTGCATGGAGTTATATCTGTATATTTACAGTCAGTGAGATGCGCGCGCGCACACACACACACACACACACACACACACACACACACTTCTCTCTGTCCTGCGCGTCTCATTAAGTGCTTGATCAGCGTCTAATGAAAGTTCTGTTTATGCATTTGAGTACTGTATATTGGTTTTATTTCCATTATTATTATTATTATTATTATTATTATTATTATTATTGTAATGTCTGATTATGGTCGGACTGCTGTATTTTATCTATTATCTTATCCTTTACCTTATATGACTATACTTAAATAAAACAAATTGATTGTGTCATCATATTGTCTTTGTCACGGTATTTTACACTAGAGACTCCTGCCACATAACGCCTTTTGTAAATACTTAAACTGGCCCATAATTAACATAAACACACTTTGCTCATGTGGATATAATCTTTGAGACTTGATCAGATATTGTCATGTTTACCAGCAGATCGTGACTTTTGGCAACTTACACAGAATAGACTTCTCCATCTGTGCAGGTTTTGGCATTCAGGTGTTTAAATGTAGCATCCATTAAACGGGGCCCTCTCATGGCGAGTGATTTAGTGGATAATTAATTAGTAAAATGGACCGGTGTGGCGCGCGGCCTGCAGCTCTCTGGTTTGGCAGTTCTCCAGTGTGTTTTCTGGCTGAGTTGCTTTTTACTGACATGATGATGCAACCTGCAGTCATGTTCTGAAATCTGCAGCGAAGAGGAAGTCACCAAACTGCAGCTACCGCTGGAAAATCCACTGAACCCTGACTGCCGAGGATAAGAGATCTAACCTAAAACTAAATGGATAAACGGTCTGGTAATTACACTGTATCTAGACAATTCGCTTGTCAGCTGGTTAGATATCAAGAATGGCACAAAATATTGGTTTGATTGAGTCATTTCTAAAGTGGAAAAAAATGTGCGATAACGTGCTCAATTCATTATAATGTGAATGAATTCCAACACATTGTAATATGACAGACGCGGTTTCGTAGTATAAATAAATGATACTGAGAAGATATGATGAGAAATTTCACTTTGTGGTCTGAAATATCAGAGGGAGTTTTATTTGATAGAAAATAAACTATACTAGTCAAATATTTCAGTAATGATCCAATTTGCATGAAGCAGTAATCGTCCCAGACCATGTGCATATGCAAATCAGTTTACTTTTTGTGTGTGTTGCTGATATACAATATGATCTAAAATACGATGCGGTAATAGGGTTTGAGCTTTGACTGAGTCAAAGGAAAGTCATTTATCGCTCCCATTTCAGGGCCTGGCTGACACTGAATTGCACTTGTGAGGCAACATTTGAGCTGTGAGTCACCCAGTTCCTCTCGGGGCTCGGGATGAAACTCTCAACGCCGTCTCACGGAAACACAACCTCATTTTCTATAATTCCAGTCGGTTAAGTGCAAAAGTGAATCGCTGCATCACTGGAAAGAAGTGCACAGAGCACAACCCTCATGCTGAGAGACCTACGGTGCTCACTGCATTGCTCAAGTGCACTTCAGCAGAAGACACGGAGCTGCGACCTAAGAGTTTCCTTACCAAGATCGGTTGGTTTGACCATATGAGAACACAGTAATCGCACTATGTATACACTATACTATGAATACTCTATGAAGCGGGGCAAGTCGCTCACACAATGCGTAATGTGACGCGAAGTCCGTTGTTTATTGTTCGCTAGAAGTAGTCTTGACGGACAAACGCACCGCAGGTATGAAAGCGCCCTTTATAAAAAGAAATACACACTGTTTGAAGTCTCACCATGAGGATGGTGTTGAACTGGTCTCCGATGGTTCGTAGGTCCTCCCCGATCCGAATCTCGACCTGCATGTCGGGTGCCAAGGCCACTGGGTGGGGCATGGAGCTCAAGCCGGGAAACGTTTGGTCGGAAGAACGTGCTCGACCTGAAATAAGTCAAACAAGGAGAAATATTTCACAAGTAAGTCAAATATATTGTGTTGCACGTTGAAAAATTGGTATCTAAAATAGATACTGTGTACTGTAGGACCTGTTTATTGTAATGATATGAGGGAAAATACATATATGTTTACATGCATAGGTCACCGCATTTGATTACATGTTTATGTAAAGAATATCAGACCAAAACTCTTAGTTTATTAAAAAAAACTCCCTCTGATGTTTCAGAACCACGGAGAGAAACCAAGTCATTCAGCCGGAGAGGAACACAGCACATGACCACACGGCATAAGCGGACGAGCCAAGCGATCGTACAAGTCAGTGAGAGATGGACATTTGGGCTGAACATTAGTAAATGTTCCCCCCACATTTGTCTAATTCATTTGTACAGAGCCCCTTATAGGTATGGTTAAAAAAAATATATATGTGGACGGGAGATTCATGCAGTTTATTTTCCCCCCTCACAGTAACTGAACGGAAAATGAATCACACCACCAACAAAAAAACCGACTGTTTTTTTGAGAAATAACGCAATAAACTGCATGAATCTCCCGTCCACATTTTGTTCCCCTCACCCATGTTCACTCAGGAGCTCCGTACAATTGAACTCCCAGTTGTTCCCACAATAAATGCGATTTACCCATTTAAATAGCCTGGATAGTTAGGCACTTAATACTGCGTCATTACAAAGGTCTAAAAAAAAAAAGAAAAAGAAAACGGGAATAGAGTAACAGGCCACCACAACAACAACAACAATACTAATCAACAATCGCCACCAAAAGATTGTTTACGTAGGTGATTGTTCTTGTCCAATCAAAGATCATGGAAAAGAGAAAATGCAAGATCACAGATTTCTTCACTAAAAGAGCCCGATATGAGGAAGTACCAAGGTGAACACATTAAACCCGAACCTGAAACAACAGATTTTTCCACTTAAAAAAATATTTGCGTATTCTAGTTTGTTTATGTTTGTGTGTGTGTGTGTGTGTGGGTATTTGACATTCCTATCACTCTATTTCATTCTAATAGCTATGTATTATAAGTGATTTTTCACGCGTGGTAAATGAAACGGTGAACAAGGAATTATAACATCCTGCTCTCTGAACATAATAGAGGATTGTAATTAAAATAAAGATTCATGCTTGTAAAGCACACAACGTGATGAATAGATTAAATGCAATGCTGCAATGTTTCACTAGGGGAAGACGCCCCCGGGGAGCAGGCTGAAGAGCCTCCACCTGGACGTCTGCTGCAGGGTGGCAGTGGACGGGCCACATCAGGAGGAGATCAGAATTCAGGGGCCTCGTTAAAAAGGTTTACATAGCAAACAAAATGAGGAGGGTCCAAAATGCTGGATGTGACATCTGCTGTGATCAGAAAAGTAAACTTAACATGGTCAAGTATTTATTTTCATGTTTTAAAGGCACTTTGTAGCTTAAAACGGCACTTTAAAGCTTTTTCAGTTGTTTACAATACCGTCAATAAATATTTAAAATGTTCCAATTTTTAATGTTTGTCACGCATTTCATTTTATTATTATTATTTTATATATATACATCTCACTGCGTCTTGGCGGTCTGTTGTAGACCTGAACTTAGATTACAAATGTAAATGTACGGAGACGACACATCGGGTTTACGGTGGCAGTAAACCCGGACCGACCTTTTTTTGTTAGTTTAGTTATTTTTGTACTTGGTTTTATTTAATTTATTTTTGTATTTATTGTGCTTAGCTGGGAGCATCACTGACCCACACTGCCCAAAGGCTTGCTAAATTGATCAACCCAGTGACCTATAAATAGACTAGAAATCAACTGACCTGTCATCACCACCACCACCATTTTAGACAAACTGTTGCCATTCACAGGGTTCGTGTCGGCTTCTGTGGCAACGGAAAAAGGGATTGTGGCTGGCAGCGATATGCCATGGCACTCCGCGTGGAAAAAACATTTCAAGTTTGCATGGAGTAAACAACTGCACCTCGAGGTGCCGAAAGTCTCATCATGTGTTATTTACTACATGGTTTGAGCCGTTGATATTAGGAAAACAGCCCAACAAAGCAACAAGTTGTGCGTGTGTGCGGTGGTGGTGGTTTGGGGGCGGGTGGGGCACTTTGTTAATTCGCTGTGTATGAAAATCCCAGTGGTGTTGAAAGAAAAACAAGTGAAGACTAAAGCCAATGTAGAAAGCTCCAGCTTTCCAAGGACATGTTAAGAGGTTTTTTTACGCACACACACACACACACGACTCAGCCTGATCTCAAATCATTTCCAAATTGGCCTTGAAAAAAATCCCATAAAGTGGCCATAGCTGCTTATCGCGAGCGTTCTGTGTGCCCTACTCGAATCAAAGATCAATTTTAACACCAAGAAAAAGGACTACACTCACCCACATACTCAACGCCCTTTTTGGGGGTCAACTTTTATTGGTATTTGATGGGAATAGGATATCTGAACCAAAAAGCACCCACTGTCTGTAAATGTCCAGTGTGCGGAAAAACGAATTGTGTTCTGATTTGAGCATTTGCAATGTACATAACACGGCAAATGTAATGTAAAGAAAAAATTGTAAAGTAGTTGACTCCAGGTCACTAGACCCTTGGTGAATATAAATACGCTGTGTTGCCTGCATGAAAGTGTTTGAATATTTGGTGAAGAAAATTACGGAGGAATTAAAATAAATCTTGAAAAAAAAAAAAAAGAAAAGGCCCTTCCACTAATGAAGGTTGCCAACCTCTGCTTTAGGTGCACAACTTCTGCAACTGTGGCAGAGAGGGTCTGTATAGAATGAGTCTCTCTCTCTCTCTCTCTCTCTCTCTCTCTCTCTCATGCTTTAAAAATCTCTCTCTCTCTCTCTCTCTCTCTCTCTCTCTCTCTCTCTCTCTCTCTCTCTCTCTCTCTCTCTCTCTCTCTCTCTCTCTCTCTCTCTCTCTCTCTCTCTCTCTCTCTCTCTCTCACCGTAGTTACTGTCTTCCCTCCTGGCTTCCTCTAGTGGCTCAGACGGGTGCTGTGGCCCGTGCGTCATCCGGGGGCTGCGGCGGCCCGCTGTGTCCGCCGTCTCGGTCTGGAGAAAGGGGGAGCTCGGTGCGGAATCTGCCTCGAAGGAGCAATACCCGCTGGAGGAGCTGGAGAGGCGGACGGGTGGAGACCTGGAGGGGGTAGTCAGAGAGGCTGTCAAGGGGAGGAGGGTTTGATTCCCCGGTGGGGACGGTGACGCGGAGGGCGATCCCGGCTCTGTTTGACCGCTCTACCTTGGTTTGGGGGTGGAGACCTTACTGGGGTGATGGGCGGTATCCTGGTGCTCCGGCTGCTCTCTGCCACCCTGCAGCTCTGTTACCTCGATCCCAGAAGCTCTGTTGGATGGACAGCGACACTTGAGTCGGATGGACCGGATCCTCTGCTGAACCGTCAACTGCTCATTTCAAGTTATTTTGCTGCACGTGCAGTTTGTTTGGGCTCTTGCAAGTTTCACCCTGCAGGCCGACTTCCCTCTGGGTTAAGAATAACAAACGCAGAGGCGGACAATCCCAGGTTGAGCACATTCTGCCAGGTTTCAGCTCCAGCCACGCACTGAACAGCTGCTTTCACTCTTTAGGGAGCTCTGGGTTGACGCTCCACGTGGTTGACGCTAAATCCTGGAGTGGAATTTTGCAGTTTACTATTCAACTGAATATTAAGGAGGACCTCGATTTTTGACACCTTTCACTTATGCATGTAGATAGAAAAGCTATTTTTGGCTATTCACGAATCTGATGGAATTTTAGTGAACATAATATATAAAACATAACTTTATTAATCTGGTGGGGGTTACGCCATGTTAGATTATACATTTTAGACTGTTTGTTCTGAAAATAAAATAAAATAAACGTCTGATATTTTTATCATATTCTGACCCGTTCAAATGTATTGCACCAAACCTCACAGTGAGTGGACACAGCGGCACCGTGTTACGGTCTGCACGCCTATTTAACACTGACAGTGGGTTTCTGCTGACTGCAGCGAATCCTGTTTGAATTACGGATAAAAATAAAAAAATTAAAATTAAAAAAAAAAAATGAATAAAAACCGGCACGAAGGTTGACCCATAACAAATCACGTGCGCGCACTTTTCCGGGCGAACCGGCGGAATCCGAGCCGCGCTCGAACCGCCTTTCATTTTCAGTTTACTCTTTTGACTGATCAATTAAGTAATCAATACTTATTTCATTTGACGACATCTACGTTCTGCAAACAAGCTCAGCGTGCAGGTATGTTCGTATAGTTCAAACGCTCCAAAACGTATCGATGTTTAAAAAAAAACAAAAAAAAAAAAGCTACTGTGCTCGTCTTTGTCGTTTCTGAGCATCGCGCAGAGACGTTTGGGGTTTTTTTGTTTTTTTTCGGTGACGTCCGCGACCGTGTTTTTCGGCGTTCACAGATGATTCACGCTGGTCCGCAGGGTTATACATGAATCAAACTACACTTCCATTCTTCGTTGAGGGCTTAATCATCCCTGACAAACAAATACAACAAGACATATGAGCAGGGCTGCGCTTCGAAGTCGCCGCGTTTGAAAATGTATTAAAACCTCCCCATATCATTAATGTTTGAATATGATTTCTTCACCGTGACACACACCGGCTGGTCGCCGTTCACGTTGACAGAAATCGTTTTTATCTTTTTTATTTATTTATTTATTTATTTTTAAAGAAAAAAAAAAAAAAAAGGCTCTCATGTTCCAAATCCCCCAAAAACCGTGTACGCACGTTCTTTATGTGCCTATAATACACTGCCATGTGGTTTTCGGGACTCGTCTTTTTGTGTTTGCTCACAAAAAGAGCAATCACTAATAAATAAAAATATATATATCATTAGTGAAGTTGAGTATATAAGCCGTTGCGGGGGAAAAAGTAAAAAAAAGCGTAAAGTAAAGTCCCTCCCCCTCCCGGGGGGAGCGCGGACCCCAGTTTAGGAACGAACGCCGGAGTTTGTTTGTTATTACTGTGTAATTCACGGGAAACAGCGGCACGCGGCTCCAGACGCACCGTGCGGTTCTGCCGCCGCTGTAGCAGAAATAAACAACGTGTTGTTTTGTTCTGAAAAGGGAACAAAAAGATCCCGATAAGGACCGGTCTCGGTCCGCGTCATCGGACTCGCTTGTAGTGTCGGTAAAAGAGCAAAAAAAAACCAACAACAACAATAAAAAAAAAAACCGCAAAACAAAGTTAAAATACAATTATTAAACTTTAATCTCACCTGGAGTCATCGGACATGTCGGAGGCTACGGCGGGACATTCAACTCTGCCGGACGAGCAAAGATTAATATCCACAATCCGTCAGAGTGGGAGCGACATCCGACGCGGGGTCCCCGGAGAAGAAGTCACGCTGCTGGTCCCGCTTCACTGCAAGTCCCCGCTCAGCCCGAGGAGGAACCCTGCGGCGGATACGCTTCCTCCTTCCAGCCACGGCGAGTAGTGTCTCTCGCTTTCTTTTGTGGGGGTGTCTCTTTCATAGGAGTCTCTCTCGTGGGAGGGGTCTCTGTCTTTCGTGGAGTGTCGCGCTCCGCTCTCTCGCTCTCTCTCGCTCTCTCGCTCTCACCCTCTCTCTCTCTCTCTCTCTCTCTCTCACCCTCTCTCTCTCTCTCACCCTCTCTCTCTCTCTCGCTCTCTCTCTCTCACACCTCTCTCGCTCTCTCGCTCTCTCACCCTCTCTCTCTCTCTCTCTCTCTCTCTCTCTCTCACCCTCTCTCTCTCTCTCGCTCTCTCTCTCTCTCTCTCGCTCTCTCTCTCTCACCCCTCTCTCTCTCTCTCGCTCTCTCTCTCTCACCCTCTCTCTCTCTCTCTCTCTCTCCTCTCTCTCTCTCTCTCTCTCTCTCTCTCTCCTGGTGCATGCTGGGAGTTTGATGCGTTTGTCGTGGCTCTAACTTTTCAAGCTTATTTAACTGCGTTTAACTGTTTTTCGATTCTTTGTTTAGTTTTAGGATTTAAATTTGTTTTTCGTGTTTTTTTTTTTGTGTGTGTGTGTGTGTGTGTGTTTCTTGGTGGTTTCATCGGGGGCCGTGGCGTCCAGCGAGAGGCCAGCCCGGTCGCTCCGACTTCTTGGCGTGAGAGTTGCGCCGGACCCGACCGCTTTCGGGACGCGTCCCACCCCCACCCGGACGAACGGGGCGGCCTTAGTTTTCCTTGGCTCAGCTCTTAAATGCCCCCCCCCCCCCCCCCCGCCCGCTGGCCGTGCCGTCCACCAGAGCCACCGTCTGAATGGCTCCGGGGTTATTCCGTGAACACCGAACGAGGCTCGTCACGGAACGCGCCTCTGGGCGGTCGGAGCGAGGAATTAAAACGCGTTCAGCGTCTGAGGAGACAGGTGTTTATGTCCCTGACGTCATCCGGTGAGGGCTTCTACATGGTGCATGTTGGTTTCGCTCACATTAAGCTCTTGGAGCCGCGGGGGCCCCGGCCGCCGTGGGCTGTGCGGCGGCCCGCGATGACGCTTTTCCGCACAGAGGACAGGCGGCCGGGGGTGAGCAGGGAGAGCGGGCTCCGGCTCCTGTGGCCGCAGCTGCGGGGGCTCCGGCTCCCGCGGCCGCTGCGGGTTCTGCTGCGGCCCGCGGTGACGCTTGTCCGCACAGAGGACAGGCGGCCAGGTGGGGGGGGTGAGCAGGGAGAGCGGGCTCCGGCACCCGTAGCCGCTGCGGGGGCCCCGGCTCCCGCGGCCGTTGCGGCGGGGGGGCTTGTCCGGGGGTAAACAGGGAGAGCGGGCTCCGGCTTCAGTGGCCGCGGCTGGTGCTGCGCCGGCCGCTGCGGGGGCTCCGGCTCCCGCGGCCGCTGCGGGCGCAGCTGCGGCCCGCGGTGACGCTTGTCCGCCCAGGCGGCCGGGGGTGAGTAGGGAGAGGCTCGCCGGTGCGGGGGCAGGAGGTGAGGAAAGGGGCTGGACCGATCAGATAAACAACACTGACAGTCAGAGGCATGAGGAGGACGAGGGGAATGATTCAGATTCCGAAGCCATGGCTACTACAAGGCTCCCAGGCTGACCTAACATTGCCCAACTGACCTGTACACACTGGAGGAAGTCACGTCCTTTCTCGATGAGGCTTTGGAAAAATCAACAAGGACGACCTTCCTGATACAGATACATTTATCAAAAGTGCTTCAGCGTTACACAAATCAATAGTTTTTGAACGTATAGACGAGAAAAACACGGTGGAGGCTCGGAAAGCATGTTACCATGCAGAAGAATTGCCTGGTGCAGAAAATAAGGTAAAATAAAAAAAACCCCAAATAACCGATAAAAATGTATCACCACTGTTTTTCCTCTGTCTGTCCCGTCTATACATTTTTTTTTTTTTTTTTTTAATTTCCTCCATGAGTTTTCGGAACCTGGGCTCTTTGAGTATAAATGGCGCGAAGGGACAGGCAGAACGAAGTCCACAGAAAAAGTTGGATGTTTTTTTCCCCTCCAGGAAACTCACTCAGATTAAGACAATGAGGCGGAATGGGGCTTGGGTTGGACAGGACAGTGTTTTCTCAGCCACGGGACAAAACTCAGTGCTGGATTCGCTATTTTATTTTTTGGTTAGTTTAGGTGTCAACATTCTATCTACAGCAGAAACAGTAAAGGGAAGGGCAGCTGATAGCGTGGGTTGAATAAGATGGAAATGCACAGTAGATTTCACTTTAGGTAGGACAAGCAAGGAGCCACATTTACCATCACCCACCATTTTATCAGGTTTATTGGCCCAGTTTGATTTAATTGACGGTTGGAGGGTTAAAAATTCAGACACAAGGCAGTACACCTGGATGAACCAACAAAGAACCGCACCTCGTTTTGGCATTTCAATGTAAAACTTTTCCATAATACTTTTTTTTGTCAAAATTTCTGAGAATTTCGGAACATTCTTGAAGAGAAGATTATTTTTTAGGTCAGTGGTGGAAGGTAGGAAAAGCCCAAACTAGATACTCAGAGACCAGATCGACTGCATCCCTGACAGGACCATCACGGACAATTTATACATTTAATAAGGGACATTTTTGACAAATGTAAATGATGTGATCTCACTCTGGGTGTACTTTCACTGGATCAGGAGAAGGCTTTTCGCGGGGTGGATTACCCTTATTTATTTTCTGTGCTGAGGGGTTGTAGTTTTATTTCACTGGAAGGGCTACTGTACAGTGGGGCATTGTGTATGGTCAAGGAGGGGTAGGGGTCTGAGCCGTCCCATACCAGTAGAGAGGGGGACAGGGCTGTTTGTTTTTCCAACTAAAAGCGGTCTGATTTGTGTTATTGATGTTTTTTTGTTTTTTAATTAAAAGGGTAGATATTATTTGTACAGACGAAAAGCCGTCAGTAAACTGTTACTTATTTTCATTCAAAAGAGTGGTCTGGGTCAGTTACTTAAACAAAAGTCTAGCCAATGTGAATAGAGACTGTGAAGTTTTGCATTCGCTTTGTTTATTAGTACGGTATTATAAGTTTCACCAAACACAGGTAAACATTTGTGGTAGCTACCTTAGAAACTGGACCCAACCACCCCAATCATCGTGTTTGGACGCTACATATACATTTATTTATTTGTTTATTTATTTGCGATTTTTCGTTTTCTTTTAATGCAAATCTGTTGGTTTCATAGTCTTTCTCATACCCCTTTCCCACTGCGCCAGAAACCCGGTAACACCTGCTAACATCCGGCATTTGTCATTACTGGGAAAGGTAAAACCCGTGTCTCAGTCCCGGGTCAAATGACCTGGCAATAGACCCGGGTTTTAATCGGCTCCAGCTCCAGTCGGCTCTGATGTGAACAGGACACCTGGGTCAAAACGCTAATTTTGGCCCCTTTACCGGCGCTATGTGACGCGTGCTGGAGTCCCGCAGGTTGGCGCATAAATAGACAGGAATATCCGTGTATCATTCCATCATTTCATATCCCATTTAGAATCCAAAATCATAATCAGAAGTTAATGACTTTTTTTCCACATGGGGGACCATGAATTGTTTTGATTGCGGGGACCGCTCCCTGATGCAAATTCCAATCTCGTATGACATTAATGAGCCCGCAGTCCTTCAATTTTTCTTGTGATAAGGCATATTCTAGCTTTCTTACGCAATTAAAAATGGTCTCGCTACACTGACTAGCATTAAGACAGTTTAGTTTATTTTACCTTTCCTAGTGCGAATAGTAACTGCGCGTGTGGTTTTCCGGGTATCCACTAAGACACTTCATTTAATTTCTAAAGTGTTTCTCTAATGTGTAATAAAGTTTTATATTACCTTAAAACATCCACAACACCCTGACTCCCGCTAGTCACATGAAAAGCTTAGACGTCTGTTTACGTTCTATTTCCAATTATCGTTGTAGTCAGTGAACAGTGGTGGTATTTAAAGATTGAAATATTTGTGCTAATGTGCTCCAAAACTAATTTCAAGTACTTTTCTGGAGTTTTCAACATGTTTAAACTCCATGTTGAAAGGGCCAAAGAGCATAAGAAAAGCGCCTCTAACTGCTGCTCTGCCTCTAAGCCCCTGAGGGCAGAGGGACCAAAAATAGAGTAAAAGTGCAATGACTTTGTATTTGGAATAACAGAACCAAAGGATTTGCTTAAAACCCCTTTCTAGGCTCGTCTATTGTACACATTACAAGTACAGTTTGGAACCCGTGTCATCTGTGAAAATTTTCTACGTATAACGTGAATGATAACACTTGAATGTATAATTAACACACATGTCTAAGGTGCTTTGGCTCCTACACCACACAGCCTTTACTTGGGCGGGCTGCCCAGGTATATTAACAGCCGCCAAAGATTATTCGGCGACCAATTTATGCATTTTTTACAATTATTATTATTATTTTTTTATCTGTCTGAGAGAACGCCATCTGCGATCGTTTTTAGAAGACACGGCCACGGCTCTCTGCAGCACTGCAAGCAGGAATGCTGTGTTCATTGGAGCTTGGAAAACTAAGCCATGCTGCGTTCAGGGGAACTCCGAAAACATTGTATCGGCAACGGCTATTGGCCAAATTGTTATTTTAAACATCAGTATCAGCCCAATGTCACAATCAGTGCATTCCTACCTTGCCCATTTCTCACACCTCATCTTGTACGTTGTGCAGATTTCTTCCTTTTCCTCCTATCCTTTCTAGTATTCTTGCCACTTCTGTATCGCCTTCCTCCATTGAATTTCTCTAGCATCAATTCACATTAACACCTGGGAGTTTCGAATGTAGGGGATGATAGTGCCTTGCTCAAATGCAGCTTGACAGTAGAGTGAGCATCTACATGCTATGAACCCGACAACAGACGAGCAGACCATGCATCATGGAAACCGTCTTCCTGGAAAGGCAGCGTGTCCACGTCGCACTCAGAAGGGACTGAAGTCAAGAGATTGTGTCCGTTCTGTTGTTTCTGGAGCATTTACATATCACTATCTCACCAGTTGTTGTTTATCATCCTGCTTCTTTTCGCTTTTTATTTGATGCATACTATGGTTTGGAGCACAACAGTGTACATAACATACCGTACTCCCTGTACACACACATGACTGTGTGGCCAGGTCCAGCTCCAACACCATCATCAAGTTTGCTGACGACACCGTCGTGGTGGGCCTGATCAACGCCGGCGATGAGAAGGCCTACTGTGAGGAGGTGGCTGAGCTGTTACTCTGGTGGCAGGACAACAGCCTCCTCCTGAATGTCAGCAAAACTAAGGAGCCGATTGTGGACTTTAGGAGAGGATCACAACCGAGGACGCACAGGCCGTTGGTGGTCGCACTTCTGTCGACAGGGTGAGCAGCTTCAAGTACCTGGGAGTCCACATCACGGTAGATTCAACATGGACTTTACAGACACTCTGGTGAGAAAGGTGAGGCAGCATCTTTACCACCATAGGCAGCTGAAAAAAGTCTCGGTGAGGATCCTCAAGGCCTTCTGCTCTGGTGCAGTGGAGAGGATCCTGACAGGCAACACCACTGCCTGGTTTGGGAACTGTACTGCTCAGGACAGGCGGGCCCTGAAGAGGGTGGTGCGTTCAGCCAAACGTACCACTGGAACTACCCTCCCCTCCCTGCAGGACGTATACACCAGGAGGTGTAGTAGCAGAGCCCACAGGATCATGAAGGATCCTCACCACCCCAACAACGGACTGTTCCAGCTGCTGGGGTCAGGCAAGCACCTCTGCACTCACACATTGAGGACAAGTCATAAGAACTGTCAATGTTGAACTCACCAAGGCTCCTCACTAAGACACTCACATAGGCCCCACTGCCTTACTGTACTGTATGTAGCATACTGTACTGCATACTGTGCTGTATTGCTGTTACTGTATTGCTGTGTTGTACTGTCATATACTGTACTGTATATCTCCACACACACTACCTCACTTTATTCGCATGCTACTTTAATGCACATATCTGTATATACATTTTAGCCTATCCCATACACATAAGTACATTCCCTTTATTTCTATTTTGTACTCCCACTCTGCATCACCATTTAGTTATTTTATTTTATTCTATATTATTTGACTTACTTACTGCATTACGTTTTAGCAATAAATTAGTCAAGTACAAATTTGGTATCTATTGTGTTCAGTCTAGAACATGTTGTGCGTATCACCTGGTGCGTTGCATTGACATTTCATTGCTTATATGTATGGAAGTATAAGATGATAAGACGAATAAATCTCTTGAATCTTGAATCTAAAACACATATTACAGAAACATATTGACATTATCATCTACTTCTGCCTCACAACTCACTGCAAAACAGCTTATTCTGCTGTGCAGACTTGTATAAACTAGGATGATTTAACAGCCAATATGACAGCTTGCTCGGTTTTAGACTGGCCAACGAACCACAGGATTCACAGGAAGCATTCATCCAATGAAAAGTGATTTGAATAAAATTGTCCGGTTAAAATGACTTTGTGTTGCTGTTTTACACTCTAGAACAAGGTTTGTGTTTTGTTTTAAAGGGGACCTATTTTGCAAAACTCACTTTTTTAGTGCTTGCCACATACATTTGGGTCTCTGATGGACATACTAACGCACAATCTGTGAAATAAGACGACCCAGTCACCTTTTTGTGAGCGTTCTACTGCAGAAGACATGTCCTGAAATGAGCTGTTCAGATTTGTGCCTCAGTACTACGTAGCATTAAGACACATTCTAATTAGAATCGCCGTCCATCTGAGTAACTCCATCCACGGCTGGAGTGGGACCGCAGCTGCTAGCATCGGAGCTGAGAGCTAAGCATGGGAACTGCTCTGTTGTTGGCTTACAGACTGGCATAAATCATTTCAAAGAAAGAGGAATTAATACCAACTGTCCGTGACAAAACTGCAGACGATGGAAATGTAAGTATTTTAAAAATAATTCTGCTGTTTCTTTCTGTGTGTGTGTCTACCGTGGGTTGACTGTACTGTAGGCTGTGGGGCGCTATCTTCAATCTTTTTTCCCCAAACAAAACCGTAGATATATTCATTGTATTTATTTTATTTTTAATCTTACGACATTACCGCGATTGAATGAAACAAAACAGCCCTGAGCCCTGTCGTATCCCACGGTGCTCTGAGCTGCTCCAGACACCGTGGTTAAAGTTGGAAGAAACTTTTAAATGAGGCCTTGTAGATCCAATATGAGTGAGGATTCAGCAGCTGGATTGCTTATTTCTCGCCTCAAATGTGTTCGGAAACAGATTTTGGTGGACTGATAAGGTGAAATCAGTGAACGTTCACAGAGAAATACTATGGAACCCGGAGTAAAGCTCAAACCCCATTGGCTCAGAGAAATCCGGAACTTGTGCCTAAACCTCGTTGTCTCACAGAACTCGGGGGCCTCAGGAGGCTAGGGCTGCCCCTGGAAGTCAACGAGTCAAATCATTAGTTGGAAACCCATCAGGTGACTGAGACTCTTCAACTCGAGCAGTCGTGTTTTTTTCAGTCAGTGTCCATTACAATAACAGGATAAATAGACAGAAGTTTACAAAATGCAATAACATTAAAAAACAGTACCACTACTCTTACTGTTAATGCTTATCCATCTGGTATTTTAACGGTACTCTTATTGGTTCTTATTTATTTATTTTTTTAAAGAGAAAAACAAAAACAAATGAAGAGCAGAATTAACACTGCTTTATTTTCTGCGCATTACACATGGAGAGGGGGCGATCGGGGCGCAATCTGCGCCTACTCTCCTTGTGCGTGTGAGAGCCAGGCGGAGGGAACCGGCCCATCCCTCTTCGCACATAGCTCCGGTGGTGGGGAGAGAGAGAGAGAGAGAGCGAGAGAGAGAGAGCGAGAGAGAGAGAGAGAGAGAGAGAGAGAGAGAGAGAGAGAGAGAGAGAGAGAGAGAGAGACACTCCCATGAAAGAAAGAGAGACACTCCCATGAAAGAAAGAGAGACACTCCCATGAAAGAAAGAGAGACACTCCACGCGGTATAAATTCGAGCCGTTCCGGCGGTGGGAACCGTATCTGCCTTTGCTGGAAGGAGGAAGTGTAGGCGCAGCAGGGTTCCTTGTGTGGGCGCCTACTCTCCTTGTGCGTGTGAGAGCCAGGCAGAGGGAACCATCCCTCCTCGCACATAACTCTGGTTGGGGGGGGACAGAGAGAGAGATAGAGATAGAGAGAGAGAGAGAGAGAGTCCTATGAAAGAGAGACAGTCCCAGAGAGATGTCTCTACTGATAATAGCAAAAATACTTTTTATCCCGTAAGAGAGAGAGGAAGACATGCACGGGGTCACTCCCATGAAAGAGAAAGAGAGACACTCCCACAAAAGAAAGAGACATGGGAGAGAGAGGTTGAGGTTTCATTACATTTAGCAGACGCTTTTATCCAAAGCGACTTACAATTATTCAAACACCGACGGACGCAGCCATCAGGAGCAATTAGGGGTTAAGTGTCTTGCTCAAGGACACTACAGCATGCTAGCAGGAGGAGCCTGGGATCGAACCAGCAACCTTTAGATTACTAGACGACCAGCTCTACCTGAACAACAAGACAAGTTATATAAGAAACTAAGATAAGATAAAAACTGCTTCAAAAGTGAAGCACCAGCAAATCCTCCTGAACGGAACGACGCACTCCCCTGATTCCCCAGGTTCTCAACTAAATCGTCCATTTTATCTGTCAGTTTGAGATGGGCTGCAGCAGTCCTGCCATCATCAAGGTGGGATCCACTGACCCATGACCCTGTAGACATTTTTCCTTGTTTTCAAGATCGATCATTTTGCTGTTCCCACTACTATGTTTATAAGGCTTTGTACATGTCTCTTTTGTGCAGAATATTTGGGTGCAAAAATGAAAACTTTGAAAGAAAAGTCCTCCCCTAACTGCTGGAACCTTCCTTTGACTGCCTGAATAAACCCTCAAGTCTAAAGCACTGGATAAAAAGATGCTGGATTGTCTCCCTGACTGAGCAGAAAGGACATCCCTCCCCTGTGCTTGGATCCAGGTGTGCCACATGTCTGTTGGTAGTTATCGCCGTGTGTACAATCCTCCACTGGAGGTCACCCGTCGACGGGGGGTTTGTACAGCCTGGGCCAAAAAACTCAGTCCACCTCGACACCACTTCATCCCTGCCAGAGAGCGTAAGGGTGACACTTTTACGCAGGTGTAGTAGGTAGCTTTCTTCCCTACTGACTCCAACTCCCCTCGCACTGGGGTTGTGAGGGAAAGAAAGCTCCCCACCTCCTCCTGCCATTCCCCAACAGCTGGAGAGACAGTCAGAGGGGGGAACATGTACTCACATTCATAATTCCACTGGTCAGACACAGTACGGTTTTCAGCAAACGCTCTGAGGGGTCCTGGCTGGGACGCACAGACGTCCTTTACCATCCTCTCCAACAGTCTTGAGGACCTAATGCTGGTTGTTCTTGTGAGCTGCTCCACTGGTGTTTTCATCAAATGTCCCAGCTTGATACAACCAGCCCAGAGCAGGCTTGACCTCAGGCTGGCAGAAGACAAAGTCTGAGAAACGATGAAGGTGTTGAAAAACAACGGTTCTTCAAGCAACCACATTCCTGGCGTTTCATAAAAGTTCCTGGTGGATCTTGAAAATCTGCCAGGCCTTCAAAACTGAAAGGTAAAAAGGTGTTAGTCCTGTTAAGTCCACCCCTCGAGGTTGCAGCAAGAACAAGTCCAAGCTGGGCTCCCGGGATTGGGAGCCCAGCTTTCCTCAAAAAAAGACAAGCTGTATCCTGCCACCTTAGTCCTGGGGTGTAGAGTAGCTTTTGGGCTGCCTGCACCCTCAAAGCCAACACCCTGGATGGAATGTCTATGAGGCCTTGTCCTCCTTATTCCACTGGCAAGTACAGAGCAGCTGCCCTGATCCAGTGCTGCCCAGACCAGAAAAAGTCCACAATCGTCCTCTAAATGTCCTCGCTTAGGCCCCTAGGTGGAGGTAGTACTATAAATCTTGGCTTGTTGGCTACCGGAGCGCTCCACCTATATGACAACCGGGGTAGCAGCCATTTCCATTTAGACAATGGGGCACACACCTTCTCCATTGCATCCTCCCAGTTCTTCATTTGTAAAGCATCACTTCCTAAAAACACGCCAAGGACTTTCAACCCTTCTCTCCCCCACCTGAGACCTCCTGGCAGACTGGGAGCTACCCTGCCCTGCCATGGTCCCATCAAAAAAGCCTGACTCGTCTCCCAGTTAACATTTGCTGATGAGGCTACTTCATATATTTTTATGCATTCATTTAGCACAATTATATCATTTTCATTTCTAATTAGAATATTCACATCATCAGCATATGCTGACGTGACCAAATGTGGGCTCTGTGTTAATCCAGGCAAGGAGACCCCATCGTCTTATTCCTCAGTCTATTTAAAAAGGGTTTGATTACCAAGGAGTAAAGTTGTCCTGATAATGGGCAGCCCTGCCTTATTCCTCTTTTGACAGGAATTGGGCAGCTCAACCCTCCTCCCACTTTTACCATGCATGATGCCCTATTATACAGTAACCCTACCCAAGACAAGAAACCTTCTCCAAACCCGAAAGCCCTTAAGGTGGAAAACAAGAAACTGTAGTCAACACAATCAAAAGCCTTTTCTTGATCCAAGGATAAAACACCAACATCAATTTTATATTCATTACAAATTTCTAGTCTCTAATTAAAAAAAAAAAAAAGTCCATGATTGATCTATCTGGGATACAGTACGATTGGTCCTTGATAAGTAGGATCCCCGAATAGTCCTTAAATCTGTTAGCCAGGACCTTGGACAGCAACTTATAGTCTGCACATAGCAGGGCCACTGATCTCCAGTTCTTTAAGGAGCGCCAAATCGTCCTCCTCTGGCAGAAGAGAGAGGGCTGCACGTCGACAGGATGTGGGCAGTGAACCCTTCTCCCAACACTCCAGCAGCACATCCAACAGGTCCGATCCCAAACAGCTCCAGAAATGCCTTAAAAAGTCTCCAGGTAGTCTGTCTATGCCTGGTGCTTTCCCCGGTTTGAGCTGCATTACTGCAACTGTTCGCTCCTCCATGGTGATGGGAGCATCCATGGCCAGACCCTCTTCCCGGGTAAGCGGAGGCAGGCCTTGCTGCAGTTCTGCGGCACATTCCTCATTGCACCCCTCCGCCTCGTAGAGGGCAGTGTAGAGATTGGCTGCGTGCCTCCTCATCCAAGCTGGGTTGGTGGTTACAGTCCCATCTGGCAGGTGAAGACAGGTCACCTGCTTCCTCCCAGACACAGTCCTCTCCAGATTAAAAAAGTAGGAGCTAGGTGCATCTATGTCTCTGATGCTTAAAAAACCGTGCCCTCACCATTGCCCCCTTTACCCTCTCATTTAAAAATAAACCTAACTCCTGTCATTTCTCCTGAAGTTTTATGTCGTTACAGTCTCTAAAGTTATTTTGTTCTCGATGTCCCTACTTTCCTGCTCTAGAGCGTTAATTGTTTCCCTAACCCTGTTTGTGCAGTGAGCAGTGTACTGCTGGCAGAAAAGACGAACCAGGTTTTCCCTAGCTCCCACCATTGACTTAAGGAAGTAAACTCCTCCTGTCTCCCTTTCCAGATCTGCCAGAACAAAATAAAATGAACACAGAATGCCTTATCCTGCAGCAGCTTTGTGTTAAAATGCCAGTATGAGGTGGACTTTGTGCTCAGTGAAAGATGTAAATCAATGGTGACCAGATGATGTGCGGACAAGCGCGGCGCTTGTGACCGATGTCGCATTAAAAACATTTCATGCTACCAGAATTTACGTATATCATGTAGTTACCTTCTTCATGCTTAACTCTAAACGACACCTCCAATGACTGCGGGGGGAGTTAAAAACATAAACACTTAGACGGGCTTCAGTTTCTGGTCCCTGCAGCCCAGCTCCACCGTGCGGATCGGACCGGCCAACTTCCCGAAGCCCTGCAGCTCTAGCACCAGCGCCTCGTTGGGGATGAACAGGGATACGGGAAAATAACCATCCTTTAGAGGCACACCATTCTCAATCAACTGGGTTACGAATCTTCCCACAACCGCAAAGACCACAACCGATTTGACCGACGGGTCTGGTTGAACTCGAACGCCGCGGCGCAGGGAGAGGGACGGCACCCGCTGAGACACCACCCCCTTCCGCCGCCCGACAACAAACATTAAACTACAAACAAATGAACCAGCAACAACTAGAAATAAACTGCATACCACATGTAAGACACACAAAACGGCAAGAACTGTTTCGCTCTCAGCACCCAAACGCTCTCACCACACCCAACTCCCAGCATGCACCGCAGAGAGAGAGAGAGAGAGAGAGAGAGAGAGAGAGAGAGAGAGAGAGAGAGAAAGAGAGATGTCTCTATTGATAATAGCAAAAATACTTCTTATCTCGTTTTCACACCAAAATTAGCAGATTGACACGGGTCAACCTGCTAAAAATAGGCGATTGAGACCATTCCCATCGGCAGGAGAAATGCTGTTTTGTTTTCTGCTGTGTCACGTTCTACGTCACAAACGCAACGGAATAGGGGCCTGTCATGGTTCCAGTGTGAGTGGGAATAAAACAGTCGGGGAGACAGCAGCTTAAACCAACGACGACATAAAACTGTAAAACTTGAAGAAAGTATTTTGAGCCGTTCAAGAGAATCCGATTGTTCGTTAACGACCCAACACTACAGTAGAAGCAGCGTGCAGCACCGCTCCTTTGGCAGTGTAGAATCCAAAATAACTTCTTATTTTGGATTCTAAATGGGATACGAAATGATGGAATGAGACATGGATATTCCATGTCCAGTCATTGTAAATTCTAACGTGTGTCGCATTGCGCCGCCGTAGGGGCCAAAATAAGCGGGTCGACCCGGGTGTCCTGTTCACATCAGAGGCGATAAGAGGTGGAGCCGATTAAAACCTGAGCTTATCGATACTACTGTCTTTAATGATTTAGCTTTGGTACCCAACCCAACCCCCCCTGCCAAATAGTTGAATATTCGCATTGAGCAGCCGAATCCGATTTGACTGATAAATTCTGAGCAGGGTACAGCCGTATGGGAGCCTGTCCCTCCCACTTAAACAGAGCGTCAGGAATACGATGGATTTAGAGGCATGTTACGAATGGCTACAATGCATTATCTGAGTAGGATTTTCATCAAAAAACTTCAAAGACGTGTTTTGGGGACCTCAGAGGGCTATTTCAGTAAAATGTGTAAAAAGGAGAAGAATATGTCCTCTGAATATAAGAATATGTAATACTAGATTAGAAAGTGTTATTTAGTCATTTTTACTAATGCATTTCGCTTATTTGATTTTAGCCTTCGTTACTATTTTATTGCCTTCCATTAATTTAAATCACGCCAAGTCTTGTGTATCAGAAGTGCAATACAAATAAAAAGGAAATCATGAGTGAACTCCATTCATTTCATTAGAAGGAGGCTCATGCACTCAACAAGTGTGAATATTGCCATGGGAACATTTAGTACGTCAAATAAAGTTCTGTCACAATTGTACAAAATACAGTAGAACAACATTGAAAAGTGCTATCAATAATGAAGTTATGTTTTTTTAAAGGAAGTCTTTAAATATTTAATCACATTTAAAAAACATGATGGCACATTTACTATTCTGTATACCACAAACACAGTTTAGGGGGCATTTGTCTCAAAAAGGATGAGAGGCCCTCATTTAAAGAGGTTCTGGAACATTACACTGATTAATATGATAAACTTTATATGTTCTCTGATGAAACATCAATCCTCGTCATCATATCAACGTTTTTTTTTTTACAAATGTGATGAAATCTGCATTACAAATAGTACGTGTCACTCAGCGCCATCTACTTGGTGAAATCATCCTAAAGCTTGCATGCAGGATACTGACGTAGATGAGTACTTTTAGTATCTTTCTACGGCACAAATATGTAAAAAATGAAAAGGTGGTGACTGTTGAGAAACACTGATTACAAACTTCTTGGTAATCAAGTCGCACGCCGTACTCACTCCCATTAATAAAGTTGTATCTTTTTTATCTTTTCTTGTCTTTTTATTTTTTAAGTTTGGCAGTGGGTGGAATGACACTCAAATCAGGTGTGAAGTTACTCTGAATCACATTCTTCACCTTCTTGAGAACACAACATAACTGGCCTCACAGCTTGGAGGTCCCGATTGGCCCATGTGTATGCAGGGGCGAGGTTGTGTGGGCGGGTACAGGGATGGGGTAGAACGCCCACGGAGCTCTGTGATTGGCCACTCCTGCGATTGGCGCCTGGATGCAACAGGAAGGAACTTTGAAATCTGACACCACCTTGAGAGCATCGTACTTCACCAAGCGACACAACTCCAACAGCTGAAACACACACACACACACACACACAAACACACACGTTAACTTAATAAGTCAATTTATAAGAAAATCATTTGCAAATTCAGAGTAAGGAATGACATGAACACCTATAATGTAATACACTTAGATACATTGTCATTTAGAATGGCGGCCTGTACATATGATTTGGTTCTTAGTGACTTGCCTGGTCAAATAAAAAGGAAAGGACGCAGAAACAGTACACACACACGCACACACACACACACACACACACACACACACAGACACACACAAATCAATAACATTTACATGGAATCAATGCTGATCAATTACTCAGAGTGTGGGAAAATTTGTGGGTCTGGTGTGTGTGTGTGTGTGTGTGCGTGTGTGTGTGTGTGTGCGTATGTGTGTGTGTGTGTGTGTGTGTGTGTGTGTGTGTGCATGCGTGGTGTGTCTCTCTCTTGTGGTTTGTAATTCATGTGGCTGTTTGAAGGTCGGCAGCACTGAAGTCATTTAAGACGTGAGACACAAAATGAGCTTTACTGGGTGACTTTTGAACGAAAAATACAATTCGCTCATTGTATTTCCAAACCTGAAGAGGGACGGTGTTTTGAAGAAAATAAAAAAAGGAGAACCCTTATCTTTGGAATCTTGGTATTTGGAATACATTTATTTTCATTAAATCGAGTTTGCTGCCACCTTGTGGCGATGCTACAAATAATCTGTTGCAAAAAATACAAAATAAAAACACACACAAGAAATTAGTATTTGTAATTTGTAGTAGTATTTTCTGTATATAAACAACTTGCAATTTTACTAAAATCGAAATTCATCATTAAAGTGTGTGCGTTCCCATGCCGTCACCTCTGACCTCGGCCCCTGGGGGCCTCACAACAATAGCTGGGCCTTCGGTGTGTGTATGTTCCCAGGGTTGCTTAAGGATTATTGGTCAATATTTTTAAAGGACAGTCATGTGGGAGGTAATGTAACTCTGTAGACCTAACATCACCCTGTAAAAGATCACAGCTAGGTGACACACACACACACACACACACACACACACACACACACACACACACACACACACACACACACACACACACACACACACACACACACACACACACACACACACACACACACACACACACACTGCAGGAGTTAAAGGGTAAATGATCCAAATAGTAGAGGGATGTGGAGTATTTGTTTTATAACCATTTACATCGCGTTATATCATGGTACATACATGGTAGTGTAAAGTACAACAACATACAAGTATGATACCAACCTCTAAATAATACCACATATGAGATATCTTAGCCATGCAATTTTGTAGTCTATGGGATTAAGATTAAACTAAAATTTGAGACCGTCGCAATATAAAAATGTCTTGAAAGATAATAAAAGAGAAATGTTGATTTACTGTCCAGTCCTATTCTGAAAACTAATTAGACTAAATTATCCAAAGAGTTCAGCCTCTATCTGGCTCCATCTTATTCCAACCACTGGAGTTAGAAAACAGAAGTTAAGTTATTTTTGTTGTAAATAATATACACACTAGGGTTTCCACTCTCTTAAAGAAATCATCTTCCAGGAAATTTTTCATGACGCGTACATGTAGCTGATATGAGAGAGCATTTTTGCTTTGTAGGTCACAGTTTTAAGTGAGAATAATGCTGTGTGTGCTGTTTTATCACAACTAGGTTAGAACAGCTGTACTTGTACACAAAAACACATGCAAAACCACAAAATGTGTGTAAGTCCCCAAAGTGACTTCACACTTTGGTACCACTTCTGACGAGCAGCAGCTGTAAATCCGCTATGTCTTAAACCTCCACTTTAGGGATTTTAACCAAATAAAAATCCATGTTGCTGATATTTGCAGTGACCACAGACTGATCAGTTCAGGCAAGCCTTTCCATCAGCTGTTTGTTAGTGTTTCCCGATTTTTTTGAGCCGTTCAAAACAATCGCATCGTTCATTAATGAGCCAACACCACTTTAGAAGCAGCGTGCAGCACTGGCAGCACAGATGCTCCACGGTGCCGGTGCGTGCACGGTGCCATCCCCACACTCGCAACATTTCATGGCCTCCCATGCGGAAAAAAAAGTAAACAACTTCTGATTTTGGATTCAAAATGGGGATGTGAAATGATGGAATGATACACGGATATTCCTGTCTATCTATGTGCAAGCGTCAGTGTGAATTTCAGTGAGCTTTGCATCGCACACGTAGACGGGCCAAAATTAGCGGGTTGACCCACGACAAATTTTTGTTTACTGTTTTAGGCTTATATTTAATGTCTGGTTTATTGTACATCACCATTTCCATCTAAGTTAATTTTTCTAGTTCACTGTTTATTTCATTAGTGGTTGTATTGGATCATATATTTTATTTTATATTATTTGTATATATATATTTCTTTTTATTTATTTATATATTTCATATTTGCTGTTAATCGTTAGGTTTAGTCTATATAGCCATATGTTTATTGTATATTTAAAAAAATGTCCACATATCGCCAATTTCTTTTTTATATTTTTACTAATACAATACACACACACACACACACACACACACACACACACACACACACACACACACACACACACACACACACACACACACACACACACACACACACACACACACACACACACACCCAAGTCTGTTTAACAAGTCACATTTAAAGACAATGAAGTAGATTATGATCTGAGAGCTTAGACTCGGATCAACAAATAACTTGAAAGAACAACATGAGAAAACAAAGTAAAGTGCTTCAAAGTGAGTTGACCGAACAGTGTGTGTGTGTGTGTGTGTGTGTGTGTGTGTGTGTACACAGTACCTGGGTGCGTATCTTCTTGCTGGTATTGGGACTCAGGTAGTTTTGTTCCAGGTACCACTCTCGATACTGGTAAATCAGACTGGTGCCGTGAAGCAAGCAGAACTGGTCACACAACACAACACACCGTTAGAAACAGGACCCGTGTGTTGGGCAATATTGACAAAAAAAACAATCATTTTTGAGGAACACCTCGATATCGATAATTTTACTACATTTTGGGGATGACTTGGTGCTTTCATAAGATATTTACAACCAAGAAATATTTGGGAATCAATCATTCGTAATGATTGGTAAGATATTTTGACCATGATGTGTTGATAAGAACAGCAAGAACAGCAATCTTATTGCATTGCTTTACTGTAATACAGCCTAAATACAACATCTAACTATATCACAATAACCTAAATCTCAGATGATTTCTAGTCTAATATTTCAATATTAAATCTATATATCGGCCACTCCTCGATATACTCCCATCTCTCGCAGGATTTAGGAGAGGCAGAGAGCCATGCTAGCCCGTTGGGAGGTTCCCAGCCGGAGTGTTTCAGGCACATAAGGAAGCAAGCATGTACATTCCGGGAAAAGAAATGCTGGGAATGCTTGACCATCATTCTAATTAAAAACATCGTCTGAATAGAATAAAATCAATTCTGTGACCAATCTTATCCAGGAAACGATTACAAAATCTACAAGAATATCCCAGGCCCTTTCCGCAGAAACAAAAGATGCACCATTGTGACAGCGATGACTACAGCGCCTACGATAATACGCATCCCACCACTCAACATGAACCAATACAAAAAAACAAAACACATTTATGTCGATCACTGGTTTATGTTGAGTTGGAGGTGTCATAATGATTCCCGCAACCATAGATGAGGATGCAAGCACTGTGCAAAAAGACCTGCACCAAACTCAAAACAAATATATTTAATTGGGCTATTTATAGTTCTGTTGGCAATGTTCATATTTCTCATTATGTGTACTTTGTGCAGGAAGTTTTCATTGTGGTTCAAAACAGTTTCCTATCTGACGGACGACAATTCAAATGTACCTTGGCCAACAAGGCCTTGTCTTCTTCATCAGTGCAGCGTTCCACAGCTAGAGTAAACTGCTCCAACGTTACTATGGACACACACACACACACACACACACACACACACACACACACACACACACACACACACACACACACACACACACACACACACACACACACACACACACACACACACACACACACACACGTTAGAAAAAATTGGTGCCGGTCAACGTCTCCTTTCAATTTCCTGGACAAATGGGAGGGATTCTGCTCAAATATTATCCGTGTTTACTGAGCTTAAAAACAATTGATAAGCAGGTTATAAAGAGAATGACATCATTAAGGCATGTCAATTGAATGAATATTCAAAAGAAAATAAGTCCCGTCAGTTAACGCCATTTAAAAATAACTAAATAAATATTACTACTTGAAATCAAACAATTTCCGTTCGTGAACAATCAGTAACAAGTGCAGCCGTTTTAATTAATATTTCACTAAAATAAAATTTTGATCAAATCAAAGACAAAATAAATATGGTAGGTCTAAATAAATAACAAAGTTTGTGGTGTTGTCCGTCTTCGCGGGACATCCTGTTGACATATTTTACACAATGAATATTTACCGTCAGCTTTGGGTCGGAACTTAAATATCCCAAAAAACACCAAACGCTGCATCTGCAAACCAGATGCTGCGTCTGTCTCCGCTTCGAATGAACAGATCTGCAGACTTTTTTTTTTTTTCATCTAAATGATCCGCCCAGCACTAATTCAAATTGTGCTTGAAAGGAATTATTTTCAGCGAACATTATGACCAGAGAGATTTCAGTATGTTGGACTTCAACAGATTTTCCCGGTCAAAAACCAGCAATAACCGGATAACGGAAACACTGACACCCACCCACCCACCCACCCACCCTCCCACACTCCCACACTCCCACACTCCCACACTCCCACACTCCCACACTCCCACACTCCCACACTCCCACACACCCACACACCCACACACACACACACAGCTAAATTCAACAGACAGAAAGACAAATAGACGGACAGAAAGCTACCTCTGTGGATGTGCGCCAGGCCCAGGCTGCTTATGTGGTGTAAACACGAGTTCCAAGCATCGAAAAACTTCTCTTTGTTTTTCTGGAGCTGAAACATAAAAACCATTGAGGAAAATACACTCACGTTAATGTGCTCATAAAATTAGGCCTTTATCATTATTCACATGACATCTGCAATATTAGTCCAAAGTAGAAATTACATTAATTCAAATAATACTACTATATTTTTACAAATAGTGTGGTGGAAAAGAATCCCATTGAATAAGAGGTCCTTTAATTTAAGATCCATTATTCTAAAAAAATATCTGAGTTTGCCTCTGCAGAGGACAAGACTGGCTAAATACACAGATGCAAACCCTTTTATAATGTCTAGTCGTGGAGTGTGTTCTTAGCAGAGTATTCCAACAGTTTGTCTGATTAAATAGTACCGTCTAGCGGCCTGACTTATCTCTTGGGCAGATAGTTGTCATTACAAAGCCACACACAAACCTTGTAGTAGAGTCTAGTGGCCAGGCTCTGCTGTAACATTCTCTCTCTGAAGTTCAGAGCTTCCAACAGAAACCTGCACTCGTTTATCCTGACAGACTGGAAACTGGAGCGGGAGACAGAGATGGTGCGGTGCATTTATCATGGGTATTAATCAGTCCCGCCCATCCATCTTCTTCACCTGCTGAGCATGTCACCCCTGCCTCCACCAGTCAAAACTTAGCAGTCAGGCTTGGCTTAGTTTTATCTGACCATCCAATCATAGACCCTTTATTTTCATCACTGTTTGCTGAACTACGTTTTCCCCAACAGATTTTCAACAATGGTACCTCCCCAGGTGTATATATAGACATAAGCAAAGTCAAAAGACTTTGTCCATTGACTGTTGATGTCTGTTATTTTGGGGACATTCTAAAGTCTAAAGTGAGCAGCCCTACTCCACTGGACAATGTGCTTCAGCACTTGCCTAAACACACGCGATGCATAACTCATCCCACTATTTAAGCACAACCACTGAAGTTAAGGGGCGTGGTTGTATTGCCGTATGTTTTAGCTGGTAGCGTTAGCAGTGCTGGTGATGTGTTTTTACCTGGTTCGTAAGCGATGCGAAGCGTGGGTGGTCAAGTTACTGATGAACCCTCCCAACGCATCAGTTCCTGTCTGACGCCTGAACTGAGACATCAACTCCCTCACAACCACCTGCAAATACACCGTGTACACACTCACAAATGATGGTCTCACTGATGAGTCTTTAATAAAAGGTTAACTGAATGGTGTCCTAAGCCTAAACTTCAATCAAGCGCCATATAATCGAATGTCCTCTGGAAGGGCCAGGGCTACTTCTTCAGTACCCCGTCATGTTGGTGGTAGAATTCTCAGTGTGATATAAGAGAGTGCACATGACCATAACCCCATCTGCTTATGTCATTTATGATGTCCATTTATGACTTTATTCAAGACTAGACTCACTGCCATTGTTTTTGCCAAGCATTATCACACTCTTTAAACTTTCAGATCCCAGAGAGCCTGAGGAACGGGCGTCTGTCAGATCGGACCAGTGAACGTGACTGTCACATGGAGTACAGCAGATCAGCCAAACATGGAGGTTAATCAATCTCTACCCATGTGAGTAATGTAATAAAGCGTCAATTAGGGGGGGGTGGGGGGGGTTATTCTCCTATTCCCAGCCCTGGCAGTAAGTCTTTCAAATAAAACGTTTTTATGAGGTCCGACACACTGAGCTGTGTCAGGCAATGGTGTGAATATTCTCTTGTATTTGCTCTTGAAATGTGACAAGGAACAACTGCTGGAGAGACACTGGCCTTCGTCACTACTCTTCAGAAGCGGACGCAATGCAAATGCAGGAGTACAGTATACTGCGTCTCATTGGCTGGCCTCTGACCCTGTGATTGGCTGCTGTACCTGCAGCATCACCATGTTGTCTCCCTCGAAGGTGACAAAAACGTCCGAGTCGCACTTCAGAGCAGAGAGACGGTTCTCCATCATGAAACCCTAAAGAGACACAACATAGAACTAATAATACTGATATGACCACTACTAGTACTAGTACTACTGACAATAGCTGTGTAAAAACCACTACTGGTGTGTCGACCTGTATACACAAATCTTTTCAGCCGATTCTATCATGATAGACCATGTTGATATGCATCCTATGTAATATTAATATGCCCTAGGCTCTCTGCTCTCACCATTCCTCCAGTGCACTCTCTGCAGTCTTGCAGACAGCGCAGGTTCTGCCAGGTACTGTAGGCCTTCAGCCCAGCCATCAGAGCCTGCAGAGCCCTGGCCTCTCCAAGGTCCTCATCTCTCAATATAGCCTGGTCCAGTAATTCTGCTGCAAACCTGATAGATGTACACAAATACATAAGTGCTTAATGTCCACTGAAAGAATGTGTTCATACATGTGTCTGAGTGTTGAGAGTATCTGGTAGTACAGTAATGTGGACCTGGTAGTAAAGGTGAGTGCCAGGGCAGCAGCCAAATGGGGCATCAGTCTGAAGTTCTGAGTCTGATGACAGATTATGGGAACCTCCTCAGCGTCCTTGGGACCAAACTGACGGCGGCTGTTGAGATAGAAAGAGGAATTTAAAGGGTACCTAGAATGCTCCTTTTCAACAACTTAAGATATGGTCTCTGATGTCCCCAAAACATGACTTTTTAATTTTTTTTTACTGAAAATACCACTCAGATCATGCATTAGAGCCCTTGTAACATGCTTCAAAACCATAGTGTACCATAGTGTTTTGGTGAGAGGAGCCACCCTCCTGAGTCTGTGAGCCAATGGGGTTGGAGCTTTACCTCAGATTCCGTTCTCTCTAACCTTTCACTGATGTCACCTCATCAGAAATAAGCAATCCAGCTGCTGAATCTTCACTCTTATTAGATCTACAAGGCCTCATTTAAAAGTTTGTTCTGACTTTGGTTGCTGTGCTACAGGCTTGTGGGCAACACGGCCACCGCACCGTGATGCACTTAGACTCAGACGTGGGGAAATCCCCGCATCTGAGAGTCCCAGTGCATTTTTGTTTCATGTAAAAATAAAATGAAAAAAATACATCTACAATAAAAACACCAATTTTTGATCGCAATCTGCAGCCTACAGTCTATGTACTGCATATACTGTATATTAGAGAGAATATATATATATAATAAATATTATATATTACATATATTTTGAGAAAGAAACACACGGCAGAATAATTTTTTCTATCTTTTCTTCCTCTTCTTTTAAAAGATTTGTTTGTTTAATCACTCAGTTGGGGGCCGGTTCTAAATCTACTGTGGGCCCTGTGACATATGAAGGGTACAAAAATTTGATCAGTGTTTCTGGACATGTTTTCTCAAAAAGGCTGCCCACTAAAAACTGACTGAGTTGTCATATTTCACAGTGTGTGTGTTAGTAGGCCCATCAGGGACCCAAAGGTATGTGCACAAGCACTGAAAAAGTGAGTTTTAATAGGTCCCCTTTAAACATTTAAAAAAAGGAAAAGGATCACAAAAGATTATAAATTGGTTTGTTAACTTCTTTGTTAAGTGTTGTAACACCAACAATAAATATTTATTTGAAATTAACCCTGCCTGCTAAACCAAGCAGGAAATAATACAGGCAGCAGAAGTCAACACACGCTAATGCCGTTTAGGCGATTTTATGGAAATGTGGAATTGTAGTCAACAGGACAGTCCAACATACAAAGTTACTCTGCCAGCTGTGTGTGTGCGTGAGTGTGTGTGTACCTGTGGCTGTATCGTACAGCGATGATCAGACCAAGCTGTAACCAAGAGAAACAGGGCAGCCAATCAGACAAGATAAACCCTCAACCAATCAGCTGCCAGTTTCATGATATTCTGCATTCAGCCATTTTGGCTTTTCTTTAAATGTGAAACAGATAAAGTGAATCTAATGAAATATTCCACTATTTGTGTTGTCATATAACCTGTCACTGCTTTTCATGCATCTTTAACAACCCAGACACAGCACACTTCCAATGTATCTGGCTTACTATCCGTAGACTAACAAGGCTAACCCTTAGCCAATAAATTTATCAATTTTAAACATTAATACTTTACTTTTAAAGTTTTGATGAGGGATATGTCCAAATGAATAACAAACCTTAACTCAAGTTACAACTTCCTGCCTTGTGTTTATCTGGTTTATCTATGTCTTAAAGTCCCTGAAAAGCAAAAATAAATGTGTTCTGTGTTTGTCACACCACAGAAAGATGTGTTATTAACCACACAGCCAAATTTAAATGATTAAAAAAATCGTCAAGTACATAAAATTAGGTTTTAAAATCATGAAAAAAATGGCAGTTCCCTCTGTTCCTCTTTTCCCTCGCGCCCCTGAAAGGTGTCTGCTGATGACACTGTAACCACGGCCAATCGTGTTAAGTGTTTACATTGGAGTTAATTCCATGTTTAAATGTTGTGCTGAACCCAGCGCCGTGTGCCTAGTTGCTCATCTCAAAGCGCCCCTGTCTGGCTGTGGGACTCCCTGCCCTCCGGTGCCCCCTGCTGGATCCTCTACAGGCCAAGGTCGGGGCTCAACGGCCTGCTAGCATGCAGCTAATCCTAATGTAACCAAACCCAACTACACAATTCAGTACTACATCATTCAGTCTTTTCACA
Source organism: Zeus faber (assembly GCF_960531495.2). Taxonomy (NCBI): domain Eukaryota; kingdom Metazoa; phylum Chordata; class Actinopteri; order Zeiformes; family Zeidae; genus Zeus; species Zeus faber. The sequence goes on along the minus strand of NC_137202.1, from coordinate 9,400,270 downwards.
TGTTTTCAGCAATTACTTTCTAACATGTATAATGACTTTAGAAACAAACCGCTAAATTCACTTTACAGGGACTTTAAGGTACAAACACCCTTACATTTCTTCTGGCAATTTCGGTTTGGTAAACTCAACACAACCCTCTCGTACATATGTACATATGTACATATATAACGCCTCATGCACATAGAAGCACGGACAACATAGAAGAGGCTTTTGCAAAAGTGTGAATAGAGAATCTAATCCAGGGGGAGGGTGCAGTTTCCTCTCATACTGCCCCCTAGTGACTGGAGGTTCAGTGCAGGATTTACCTTCATAGCAGCCAAAGCCTGAACCGTCAGTCCGAGTCTGGTGGGGGTCAGAGCTGCCAGCATGGCGTTGAATCGACAGCTCTTATTTTGGATGGGAGAAGAATACACACCCTCCACAGACACCCTGCCGAATCTGACACACACACACACACACACACACACACACACACACACACACACACACACACACACACACACACACACACACACACACACACACACACACACACTTTCATGCCTTGCTCTTATACACATTCTGTATCTTTTTGTTCTATGCCATTACCCTATATGTTGTTACATGTCTTCCAATACCTTAACTTATATTAACTTACTTTAACTCTCCTGACATCAAATTACCTTATTTTAACATAAATTACTTTCGTTTCTCACCTTACATAAAATTGACTCAATTTATCTTACAGTAAATTACCCTCCCGCACCTGGCTTTACCGAGCCCAATAGAACCTAACCCAATCTTAAATTATTAAATGATGCTGATATAAACCCCACTTTGTGTGTGTTTGTGCATGTACTGTATTAACCTATTCAGCAGATTCTCTCTGGGGATTCTGACTTGGTCAAAGATCAGAATTCCGTTATCAACTCCATGTAGACCTAATACAGAAGGACAGACAGTTTATACATTTTAATTGCAATTTTTTCGGCAGCTTGAGGAATAAATGTCTATTTGTGTGTGTTAAAGTATGAATGTTTTGTTTTGTCCTATTTAATGCAACCACTGAATTTCAGCTAGGGCTCACTCCCACCCTGCCACTGACAGGTGATCTTTCAAGTGCCAAGTGTCGTTGTGCCTTCTTCCGCAACATAACAGGAAATAATAAAGAATGCAGATTGTTTCACCCAAAACGACCTGAAGAGATACAACTCAAAGGGGAGAAAAGGCCTTAAGCTTATCTTCCTTCCCTGGACGGCTGGTTAGTTAAATAGATGGACAGACACAGAGAGGACCAGATAGTACCTTCTTTATGTTTCATGTCGATAGCTGTCACGCCTGGGTACATGACTCCATGTGTGTCTCTGATTGGCACAATGAAGCAATGAGGACCTGCAAGAACACAGGAAGACGAACCACCGCAGTACAGGAAGAGGTGATCACCATGGAGAACAAGAATGTCTTTTTCATCAAATCAAACAGCGAGGGCTTTGTAGACCCGGGATGTTAAACAGACCTTGATTCTCTCCATTGATGAAGAGCTGGGCGAAGACACACGCATAGTTTCCTTTCATGCAGTTTCCAATGTACATCTTCTGGGCATCAATGCAGGGAGTGTGGATGATAAAGTGCTGCAAGGAGAGCATGGAGTAGTATATTTCAAATTTGACTTAAAAGTTTCAACATTAATTTCAATCCCTGGTTCCAATACGGCCCTTTTTAATGATATAGACAGTTTGTTTCTTTTGATATTTTTGGAACAAAATTTGTGATTACAGCATTTAGGTGCCTAGAGCACTATGGATGTAAGTAACTTTATTTATATAGTAAGTTTCAAGAGCAGGGAAGTCACAAACTGCTTCATATAGGAATGTGGCAGTTTCGCCTACCACATGCCACCCAAGTGGTGCTCTCAGGGACCTCCGGCACAGACACAGAAGACGGGGTTGTAGAAAACACACAAGTTTATTGTGGAGAGGGGGCTTGATAGAACAAGCCCCGGAGCAAATGGACACACGTCATGACAGTGCTCCTCCCTCCTGAGTGTGTGTGGGGATGGGGGTTTTTCCTGTTGCACATTGGACCAACCACAAGCAACAGGTATTCAGCCACTCTGATCCTGGGTCCCTAATCACCTAGATCCAGGTCAGGTGTGGCTGCTCAAACCACACCATACCCACACCCGACACCAAACTGAGGCCAGGGAGAATACCTGGCCGAAGCCTACTCCTCCCCCCACCAAGCAGAGAACAAAAAAGAAAAGAAAAAACGCATAAAATACAGACTCTCACATGGGGTTACTATACCTAAAAATACAGACTCTGACCCAGGGTAACTATATCTAAAATATTTAAAACACCGGACTCTGAAACAGGGTTCCCATACCTGAAACCAACAAATTTCCAAAGAAAATTAACTGATTCCCTTCCAGGGGACCTGGTTCCCTGGAACAGCATGGTCCACCGGCTTCCTTCCCCCAGGGCGATGATGCAGACTCCCCTCCTCCTCTCTTCTGGAGCCTGGGACCTCGAGCTGATGTGTTGGCTGGTGGAGGCTTGGCCAGGCTTGGCTGTTGTGGGGCCAAGTCCACAACAGGGCGGCCTGGCTGCTGGGCTGCTGGCTGATCCCGGCGGTGTCTACTGGGCGGAGAAGCCAGCTGCCAGCGGATACCTGTGGTGGTTGCTGCGGCTGCTTCTCCCCCGGTTCTCCGCTGGACCCCATAGATGTAGCTGCTGCCAGTCGGGAGGGGGTTGGTGCTGGGGCAGCCGCTTGACCCGCCGGTGGCTCCAGGGCGTCTTCGGACGGCCCTTCTGTGTCCCTTCCCCGTGCCGGAGAGTCCCTGTTCAGGTGCCAGTGTCGCAGTTTTCCCTACCATGCGCCACCCAAGTGTCGTTATTCAGGGACCTCCGGCACAGAGACACAGAAAATGGGGTTGTAGAGAACACACAAGTTTATTGTGGAGAGGGGGCTTGATAGAACAAGCCCCGGAGCAGATGTACACAGGTGATGACAGGGCTCCTCTTTCTTGAGTGTGTGTGGGGATGGGGGTTTTAAGCTGTTGCTCGTTAGACCAACCAATGAGCAACAGGTATGCAGCCACTCTGATCCTGGGTCCCCAATTACCTAGATCCAGGTCAGGTATGGCTGCTCAAACCACACCATCCCCACACCACAAGGAATTAATCATAAACACACAAATATACAGTGTGTGTGTATGTGTGTGTGTGTGTGTGTGTGTATATATACATACACACACACATACACACACACACTCTATACTCTGTACTCTATACTCTATACACACCGACCAGCCACAACATTAAAACCACTGACAGATGAAGTGAATAACATTGCTCATCTTGTTACAATGGCACTTTTCAAGGGGTGGGATATATCAGGCAGCGATTGTAGTTGATGTGTTGGAAGCAGGAAAAATAAGCAAGCGTAAGCGACTGAGCGACTTTGACAAGGGACAAATTGTGATGGCTAGACGACTGGGTCAGAGCATCTCCAAAACAGCAGGTCTTGTGGGGTGTTCCCAGTATGCAGTGGTTAGTACCTACCAGAAGCGGTCCCAGGAAGGACAATCGGTGAACCAGTGACCGGGTCATAGGCGCCCATGGACTCATTGATGCACTGGTGAACAAAGTCTAGCCCGTCTTGTTCGATCCCACAGAAGATCCACTGCAGCAGAAATTGCTGAAAAAGTTAATGCTGCTATGATAGAACGGTGTCATGGGGCTGTGTAGCCGCAGACCGGTCAGATTTACCATGCTGATCCCCGTCCACCGCTGAAAGCGCCGACATTGGGCATGTCAATGTCAAAACTGGTGGTCTGGTCTGATGAATTACATTTTCTTTTACATCATGTGGTTGGCTGGGGTTAGAGTCCGATCGGATCGAGCATCTGTTAGATATGCTCCATGCCTCGATGGGTCGGACCTGTTTTTGCAGGACAAGCGGGAGCTACACAATATTAGTGGTTATTAGTGGTGGTTATAATGTTGTGGCTGATCAGTGTACATAAAAGAAACAGTCAAAACAAAAATAAATGGAAAAAATGACACAAGGGCAAGCTTGAATAAATAGGTCTTAAGCTGCTTTTTAAAATAGGTGTTCACAGTGTCCACAGATCTTAACTGCAAACGGAGAGTGTTCCAAAGTTTAGGAGCTTAGACAACCCTGATTAGAGGAAATTAGAGACCTGCTGGTGACATAGGGTTGCAGAAAATATTTAATGTAGTCTGACCATGCAGAGCTCTGTAGGTGATGACAAGAACTTTAAATTGGGTTAGCAATCAGAATCAGTCTCACATGAGACCATTTGGAGGACCTGGTCAAGAGTTTAACAGCAGAATTTTGGACCACTTACAAACAATCCAGGGATGTTCTCCTGAGGCAGGTGAAAAGGGAGTTGCAGTAGGCAAGAAGGGACGATATAAAGGCATGAATTAACATTTCCCTCTCTGCTTGAGACAAAATGGGCCTGTGCTTTGCAATGTTTCTCAGCCGAAAAAAACAAGAGCGAATCAGATACTTGGTAGTCGAGAGTCAGAGCCTGGTCCATAGTGACACCTAGATTTCTTACGGAGGACTTAACCGACTAGGTAAAAGACCCAAGACCATCCCCAATCTTAGGGCCAAGACTAGGAGGGTCAGAGATTAGGATAGCAGTTTTTTCTGAATTTAGCTGTAAGAAATTATCTGCCATCCAGTTTTTATAGCGTTTAGGCAGTTAATTAAAAATGTAAATTTAGCTATGCTTTGGGGTTTAAAAGAGACATATTATTGAATATCACCTGTGTAGCAGTGAAAGGAGATACCTATTATAGTGCCTTATTATCTGTCCAAGGGGAAGCATATTCAAGGCAAACTGAATAGGACCAAGGACTGAACCTTGGGGCACACCACAATACAGCGTTTCAGGTGAGGAGGTGAAGCTGCCAACAGAAACTGTGAAACTCTTATCAGAGAGGTAGGAGGAAAACCACTTCAGGGCATACCCAGAGATACCCACCCACTGTTAGTCTCTCAACCAAGATACGGTGGTCAACAGTATGAAAGTACCACAAGGTCTTGGTCTTGGGGTGTTGTAGTATCAGTGTGTTTACATTCACTAAATACCCAGATTAAGCTCAATATCCAGGTTAAGATCACAGTGTGTTGAAGCTGTTTAAATATGTTCGGAATAATGAGGTTACTGAATGTTTCCATGACAAGTGGTATAGCCGGTTATTGACAGAAAGTACTTCCTCTACTGGTAAAAACCAGCGTCTACAATCCTTTCAACACTTTCTTGAATAGGTCCCCATTTCAGTTCTTGCGCCCATCCAAATATGTTACTATATATACCTGCCTCATCAAACTCAACATAAAAACAGTCTCTCTTCTCATCCTAAAATACACGTATTTACCGGTGGTTGCCATGGGTTGTTGAACCACTAGGTTTTGTGGCGCATGCAAAGTTTGAACACACTGATCATGTCTGGGTTAAGGTGTTTACAAGCCACAATAAACTGGATAATCGAGAAGAAGTCCAAGTCTGTAAGTCCAAGTCATTTCGAGTTTACCTCGATTAAGATAATCCAGGTGTTAACATGACAGTTGCAATTTGAAAATATTGCCTTAACCTGATTGTGATCAGCTTATTCATGTGCATGTTAATGCACTGAGTGTATGTGTGTATTAGTACACACTATTAGTATACAGTGTTTGTGATTATTAGTAGATCATGTTTGTACCTGTGTTGTAGTATCATATGTGGCCTCCATCAGAATTCCTCTCACATTGCTGCCGTGTCCTCGCTCCGTCATTGCAAACATGCCTGTGAACTCTAGATCCTAACACACAAACACACACACACACACCAACGTGTTTTGAATCCAACCATCACTTTGGACAGCAGCGGACTCGTAGACGGTGGACAGCATCACACATTTAAAGACTTTTCTTCCACCCATCCCAGTAGTGCACATACTATATAATTTAGCAGGACCTAATGGAAAACTCTGTTCAGCTTTCAGTAGAGATAATTATAAATACAATACAGTACCTAGTAATATACAAATGTGCATGCCAGAAACCTGCATGTATACAGACTCACAGTGACAGGCAGGTACCAGCTGTTTTTCTGTTCCGTGCTGCCCAGGTTGATAATTGCTCCACCATACAGGCCCGTCACCACACCTAGCTGGGAGACACAGTAAAGACGGTGTGTGTGTGTGTGTGTGTGTGTGTGTGTTACCCTCCTCCACCCCAGCTCCGTGTTTGTGTGTGTGTGTGTGTGTGTGTGTGTGTGTGTCTGTGTGTGTGTGTGTGTGTGTGTGAGATCTACCTTCACTCCGGTTGCCATGTCAGCAGAACAGACGACCTCTATTATTCCAATACTCTTAAAGAGGAAACCCTTCTTCCCCCCCTTCACCTGAGGCAAGATAAAGTCATATGATTGAGAAAAAAGCGAGCAATGATGGTGACAACGACAATCCTACCAAAAATCTAACATTTAATATCATAAATAAGCTCTCTTTCGCACTCTGTCATCCAATTGCTTAAACCTAAACTCGACTTGCATGAAAGGAGAGCAACAACTGAAGAGACTTTATTTTTGTTGTTTTGTTTTTGTGCTCTCTGCATTCTGGCCGTTTTGAGAATTATGTTGGCGTTTTATTAAACCTTGTACCTGATCTTTGAGGTGCTGCCTCAGGAGTGGTGTTTGCAGGAGATAGCGGAGCCTGTCCTCTGTCAGGTCTCTGGTCTGCTCCAAAGTCAAGTCATAACTGTGAAACAACAAAGTCCATTTGTTTTTCATTATCTACACACCAGGATTCACTTACCGCGGGCAGAGAAAATTTGACGTCAAGCCAATTGAATACTAACAAGTCAGTCCTGCCTCGTCATGCCAAAAAAAACAAAAAAAAAAAACAGGTTCCCCTTCCACCATTTGAGCTTAAATTACAGATAATTGTGCAACGACCAGGTTAATATTTAATCACTCATGGAAATGTGAGGGTTGAAGACAACAAAACGCAATTTCCTATAGTCTATTAAAGATTGATAGATAGATACTATAGATAGATAGATAGATAGATAGATAGATAGATACTATAGATAGATACTATAGATAGATAGACAGATAGATAGACAGTTAGATAGATAGATAGATACTATAGATAGATACTATAGATAGATAGACAGATAGATAGACAGTTAGATAGATAGATAGATAGATAGATACTGTAGATAGATAGATAGATAGATACTGTAGATAGATAGATACTGTAGATAGATAGATAGATAGATAGATAGATAGATAGATAGATAGACAGATAGATAGATAAGCAGTTTAGGCTGCATTGTAGGCTCCGGTAATATACCAGGAAACTGAATATTTCAAGTACTTTTAAGTACCTTTAAAGTACATTTAAGAGCCAGAACGTATACACTTTTACTTCAGTAGAAGTGTCAACATGGCACTTTCCCTAGAAGCACTTTGTGTCAGGTACCCGTCCTTCCACTCCAGTAAAAAGCTCTCAGTACTTCTTCCACCGAACGAGACACATCTGGAGAGAAGCCAACCTGCTGCTCTGGAACAGCTCGCATCCAGAAATGTCCTCCCGGAGAAGGTCCTTAAATTGCCAAGACTCTCCGTCCAGGTACCTGGAGAGGGAAGACGGCTGGGTTTGTGAGTTCGGCATCTCGGTGTCCGGCGGAGAGGCTGTGGAAGTCGCATAAAAAAAAAAAAAAAAGAAAGAAGAAGAAAAAAGGCAGAAGAGGTGGGATAGCGGCACGTACTGGTAGCTTCAATCACGCTACTTCCGCTCTGCGGTGATGTCACGGGTACACTGTACTGTCATTGGATGAGCATCGTTATGTCAGGTAAATGACGTGGGAACGTTTGGAGGTTTGGCTCTTTTAAAAAAAAAAAAAGTATATATTTATATATACACATACATAGATTTATCAGAAGCCCAGCACATCACAGTGCACAGCAGAACAGCAAGGGCTACAGTTTTTCAGAAATATCGTATACGTTGCGTATCACTTTCACAGCCTTTTCGGTGAGCCAACTCAAATGGTTTTGTATAACGGCATAGCTCACATCTTGAGAAAAATAAAAAAACCTTTGTCGATTTGTTATAGATTTAAATTTGTGTATTTTATGATTTCTTATGATTTTGTTGGTTTTCGTGTGCTGCTGTTCTACAGATGTGCTCCCGTTGCTGTCGTTAAATCACACGTCAGTGACTAAATGAACGAGGCCATACTCCCAATTGACCACAAGGTGGAGCTGGAGACACATCTGTTTGTATGTACTGTATGTGCAGTATGCACTGTATGTGCTGTGTACTTATGTACTCTATGTGCTTTATGTATGTACGGTATGCACTATATGTACAGTATGTACTGTATGTGCTGTATGTATGTACTGTATGCACTATATGTACAGTATGTACTGTATGTGCTGTATGTATGTACTGTATGGACTGTATTTACTGTATGTATGTACTGTATGCACTGTATGTATGTATTGCATATGTGCTGTATGTATGCACTGTATGTATGTACTGTATGTACATATTGTATACACTGTACATACTGTATGTCCTGTATGTAATGTACAATGTCTGTCTCTCTCTCCCTTTCTCTCTCTTTTTCTCCCCTCTCCTCCTCCCTCTGTCCCTACTTTGTCCCTATTTTGGACGAGCTCCATGTTCCCACAGGGAGGAGGAAAGTGACATCCAACCCGATCCACTGACCGGATCAAAGCTGTGGTCCTTTCTAACGATGTTACATTTATGAATACATATCAGAATCAGCATCCACGCCTGGTGTGGAACAATCAATAAAACGCTCAATCAAAAACTACAGACAAAGAGGTGATAAAAATCCACAGTTACACGTTTCATATTCCTGAGAGGTGTTTTAATTTGATGATCTATTTTTTTATTCTTCTTAAAAGAAAAAATACAAAAAACAAAAAACAAAATCAAAGTCTCCATCAACAGGTTGTCAATAGCATGAACTTGAAACTTGAAAGTCATTAATACAACAAATCACATCCGGAAAGCTCAACGTAGGTCATTTACAAAATGTACCAGAACATAATTAATATCACTATTTCATATATAAAAATGTATTTCTAGTTGAAACTAATAATAAGGCCCCCAAGGCCTTTATTCACATTTCATTCCATTTGGTTTTAGTCCCATTTGTATTGCATAGATAAAAACAATGGTCTTTAAAAATTATTCTGGATCAGCAGCAGACTGGGTTAACTCCATATTACAGGCTTGTTAAACAAAACAAAAAAAAATTAATAAATAAAATACCAGAGGTTGTGCCGGCAGCTAATGATTATTTTCATAACCAACTCAACTGAAAAACAAACAAACAAAGAAAACAACACGATTCTCCTTACAGCTAGAATGACAGGAGCGCAGGAGAGGAACTGGACGTCCTCAGAATATTTAACGAAGAAGATACTCCACACACTCTCTAGAGTCTAAAGTTCCAATATTTTTCCGATGAAGGTCCTTTCACTGAAACATCGCTTTCTCCAATAAATGTATTTAGAGTGCGAGTTTAAGACGTTGTATGAGAGTGGCTTCTTTTTCGGATAATCTATTCAACTGTCCATCATTTCGGGGAGCACTGAATGGATCATCAATTACACCATGTATGTAATTTAATGCAATGTAATATAAATCGATCTGATTCCTTAAGACCATAATTGGCCGGTAAACATGCTGGCAAATGCTCGTCACAATTCAACAAAACAGGCATCTTGAAATTGCTTAATATGCCGAAAGTTAAAACTTTTCACTTTATAATATGGAAAAAGCATTCACATTTTGGTCATGTTGGAAATTGCAGATATTTCTTTTTACATGTCATCAGAATAAACTGACTATTTGGTTATTAAAATTAAATTTTGCTGATAGATTAAACCATCCCAACCCTAATAAGCGATTAATGCTTTCTTTGAAAACTCCTGCCAGTGTGTCTTTGAGAAAAGCGCACTATGGTAAGAAGGTTCAAGATTTAGGTTCTAAAACAATTCGGAATTACAGTTTACTTGAGTAAAACATTTCTGGAATGTGTCAGTTAATCTTATATATACAGTATATGAGCATAATGGCATATTAAAATGGAACATACAAACCATGAACTTGAAAATTGTTTTTCTTAATAGAAAATCATGTGCGTAAAGATATTATCACTGAGAACTTAAGCGGTTTCCATCAGGAGGTTATTTTTATGTCATAGTGATTCAAACGTAATCTAACTAATCTAGCTCAAAAATGTAAGCTTTAAAGATTAAGCTTTATTAAGACTAAGATTATAATAGATTTGCCATTTTTCCACAAATAGGAGTTTTCCAGCTTTTATTGTGGAGAAGAGATTGGTAAAAGTGTGTTTTCATAATAGGTATCTCCCACATTTAGAAAACATTGACATTCATGTCAGGAATATTCAGTGAGTGAGTATGTCAGTGAGTCAATGTCTGCTGATTTATTAAGGTTTTTACTTAACAGCTGATTGTATTTTAATATAAGGCAACACGGTTGAATATTATAATAAATTTAAAATAAACGGGCATTTGGGTAAATATATATATATATATATATATATATATATATTGGGGTTTTTTTACATTAAGGTGTTATGAGTATTCCATAATCTTCATAGACTTCATATTGAGATATTTAATTATAATGAAATTATTCTTAATGTATAGCTTTGTCCAAATTTACATATAAGGGGGAGGAGAGAATACAAGCTCAAAACACAAAGAAAGGTATAATGTTTTAAAGATAACGATTTTTTCATTTAAATTTTATTCTGGCGGCGCTACGGTGGAATGCTCGGCCCCTACACGGCTGGTACTCGGCCCATACACGGCCTGTACTCGGCCCATATGTGGCTGGTACTTGGCCCAAACGTGGCTGGTACTCGGCCCATACATGGCTGGTACTCGGCCCATACACAGCTGGTCCTGGGCCCATCCACGGCCTGTGCTCTGCCCATACGTGGCTGGTACTCGGCCCATACACGGCTGGTACTTGGCCCATACGTGGCTGGTTCTGGGCCCATACGTGGCTGGTACTCGGCCCATACATGGCTGGTACTTAGCCCATACGTGGCTGGTACTCGGCCCATACACGGCTGGTACTTGGCCCATACGTGGCTGGTACTCGGCCCATACGTGGCAGGTACTCGGCCCATACACGGCTGGTACTCAGCCCATACGTGGCTGGTACTCGGCCCATACATGGCTGGTACTCGCCCCATATGTGGCTGGTACTCGGCCCATACACGGCCTGTACTCGGCCCATACATGACTGGTACTTGGCCCAAACGTGGCTGGTACTCGGCCCATACATGGCTGGTACTTGGCCCAAACGTGGCTGGTACACGGCCCATACATGGCTGGTACTCGGCCCATACACAGCTGGTCCTGGGCCCATCCACGGCCTGTGCTCTGCCCATACGTGGCTGGTACTCGGCCCATACACGGCTGGTACTTGGCCCATACGTGGCTGGTTCTGGGCCCATACGTGGCTGGTACTCGGCCCATACATGGCTGGTACTTAGCCCATACGTGGCTGGTACTCGGCCCATACACGGCTGGTACTTGGCCCATACGTGGCTGGTACTCGGCCCATACGTGGCTGGTACTCGGCCCATACATGGCTGGTACTCGCCCCATATGTGGCTGGTACTCGGCCCATACACGGCCTGTACTCGGCCCATACATGACTGGTACTTGGCCCAAACGTGGCTGGTACTCGGCCCATACATGGCTGGTACTCGGCCCATACACGGCTGGTCCTGGGCCCATACACGGCCTGTACTCGGGCCATACACGGCCGGTACTTGGCCCATAGACGGCTTGTGCTCGGCCCATACGTGGCTGGTACTCGGCACATACATGGCTGGTACTCGGCCCATACAGGGCTGGTACTCGGCCCATACGTGGCTGTTACTCGGTCCATACGCAGCTGGCACTTGACCCATACACGGCTTGTGCACAGCCCATACACGGCTGGTGCTCGGCCTATACACGGCTGGTACTCGGCCCATACATGGCTGGTACTCGGCCAATACACGGCTGGTCCTGGGCCCGCCCATACACGGCCTGTACTCAGGCCATACACGGCCGGTACTCGGCCCATACACGGCTGGTACTTGGCCCATATGTGGCTGGTACTTGGCCCATACGTGGCTGGTACTTGTCCCATACAGGGCTGGTACCCAGCCCATACACAGCTGGTACTCGGCCCATCCACGGCCTGTACTCGGCCCATACACGGCTTGTGCTCGGCCCACACGTGGCTGGTACTCGGCCCATACATGGCTGGTACTCAGCCCATACAGGGCTGGTACTCGGCCCATACGTGGCTGGCACTCGGTCCATACGCAGCTGGCACTTGGCCAATACACGGCTTGTGCACAGCCCATACACGGCTGGTACTCGGAATAATGTGCCCGGGCCAATTCTGGGCCGTCCGACAGAAACAATGCAAAGCCGAGTCAGCGCGCGACTGCAGGCAGATCAAATCAGTTCCAGCTCAATCGGGCCATATTTGGGCAGGGTCATCTGTGTTACTTGGGATATACTTTTTTTACATGAAGGTGTTATGAGTACTGCATAATCTCTATAGAATGAATATTGAGATATTTAATTCTAACAAAATTATTCTTAATGTATAGCTTTGTCCAAATTTACATATAAGGGGAAGGAGAGAATACAAGCTCAAAACAAAAAGAAAGGTATAATGTATTAAAGATAATTATTTTTTCATTTAAATTTTATTCTGGCGGAGTTTAGGTGGAATGCTCGGCCCACACACGGCTGGTACTCGGCTTATATGTGGCTGGTACTCGGCCCATACACGGCTGGTACTCGGCATAATGTGCTCAGGCCGATTCTGGGCCGTCCGACAGAAACGATGCAAAGCCGAGTTGGCGCTCGACTGCGGGCAGATCAAATTAGTTTCTAGCTTGCGCAATTGGCCATATTTGGGCAGAGTCATCGGTGCTACTTGGGATGTAGTCTGCTGCATTCAACGCCAGGTGAACCAGGTGGAAAGTTCAGTCGGAGTGTTGCTGTCTGCAGATTGTTGACTCCTGCCTTTTCTCTTAAAGGATTGGTTTGCTACTTCACTACCACTGCTACTCCCACAACCTAGATGTTATTAAAATGTCGGTTCCCATCGTTATTAATATTAGTAGTAGTTTTTAATAGTTCATAGTACAACCTTGCTAAACACTTTACTATTGAGAGAGTTACCATTATGCTGCAACTTCTCACTGTTGCAATGCAGCACAGCGGATTAAAATCCGAAGCTGTAAAAACGAAAAATGCTCACAGCTCGCTAACTCACAATTTACACATTTTATCAGGTTTTCAGGGTTTTATTGACTCTGATGTACTTCCACAAATCGGCTCTTTTGGCCACATCTACGTGTAAAGAGATCAGAAACAGGAAGTTGCGTTGCTTCCTCCTGGCAAAGTACTGTAGCCAACGTTACACTGAATGTTCTACGGCAATTGTTATTACTGTTATTCAAAACATGTTAAAAGATATACCAAGACAAGTGTGACTGTAATGCAAGTTTATCGTTTTCAAAAAGAGGACTTAACGTTTTTTAAGGCTTAACCGTTTGCCCAGTGAGGAGCTGCAGCAGAGTGGTAAGTTCCTCATCAGCGAGGTTCTACTATGAACAGTTATAAATTATGGGAAGCAACTTTTTAATAAGGCCTGGGTTGAAAAAGGGAAAACCTGTCCTTCTCTGTCTGTGGATGATTTGTTAATGAAATCGTACAAAAAGCACAAGTGAAGCAAGTGAAACTTCTGGTGAGTCTGTAGTTTTGACTGATATGGAACTGAAGGCTCAAGAAACAAGCAAACACCTCTCTAAACGAGAGGTGACGACTCGTTGTCCATTCAAACTCTATGCACTTTGGTGTTATTTACATCCACGCAGTAAACAGTGAGAAACAGCAAAACACACACACACACACTCCAAACCCTGAAATATCTATCGCAAATATATAAACCGCATTATTCCACCACCATGGACTGCTTAACAGCAAAACAAAATCTTGGTGCTGTGTTAAAAAAGTACAAAATTATAAGAAAAAATCCCATACTGTGGCAGACAGTTTCTGTCTGGAAAGCTCTACTTTGGTTTAGCGGTTCTGCTGACTTCACACTTTCAGAGGTTCGGAGTGGGTCCTGGAGCTCCAGCAGCGTCTGATCGCCATGAAGATGGAGATAAAGACCGGACTGAAGAGGAGAGAAGCTGCACTGAGGTAGAATGCTGCTGTGTAATCACCAGTCCTGTCCACCAGCAAGCCTAGATGAACGAGTGGCAGAGAGCGAGAGAGAGAGAAAAATGAATGAAGAAAGAATATGATTGCTCTTATTTTCAATTATCATTAATTATTATTATTATTATTATTATTATTATTATTATTATTATTATTATTATTTTATTATTATTTATTATTATTATTATTATTATTATTATTATTATTATTATTATTATTGTTGTTATTATTATTATTATTATTAGTATTATTAATAATAATAATAATAATAATAATAATAATAATAATGAATTTTTGTTCATGAGAAACTGACATCAGTGGTGTATGGATGTCATGGATCCGACGTACCCACAGACACGATGAATAGATTTGGATTCAGGGCAGTTCCAACACGCCATTGTCTGAATATGGTCAGATAATCGGTCCATTGTTGTAGGAGAAGTTAGTAAAAAACGTTGCGTTTCTCATCTTCGCAACGGTCACCTGATAGCACTGCAGACTTCTGATTGGTCACAGACAAGCGTGGCATTGCGTCACTGCTCACGTGTAATCACATCCCGCAAGATTGCGGCGCGCAACGACTGCCTGACATTAAAACCCACCATTTATCCACTCACTGGACTATTCAATTGGACTTTAACTAAAGGAATATAAGATACAAACTCTGACAGACTGTACATACGCAGAGGTACAGAAGTGCAGAGATTAAACACAAGGTAGGTGTTGTGTTTGGAATGTGGATAATGTAGATTACAGTCTTCCTGAATTGTAATTAGTTGTAAAAATAACCATAAGCAAGTACACAGTGCAAGGAACATGTATTATTGTGTAATAACATTAAATATTGTGTCTGTGTTATGAAATTATGCCGTTCTTTTTGTGTTTTTGGGTTCCACATTCCTCAAAGAAGCCGACATTCCAAGGCAGTAAAGAAACGGTGGGCAGAATGTGCTGCTTACAAGGTCAGCCACTCTCCTCTTAAAAAAAATAAAAAATAAAATACTCTCCAAAACCTTTGAACAAAATTCTGAAAACTCTTTAGCCACAACTTATAAAGAGACTCTCATTTGTGTTTCACAACAAGTATTACATGTCAGACGACATGTAAACGCATTGATATATTTTGGTCTTTTGTTGTTTTGTCAAACTGTTTTGACAAACTGTTCAATACAACTCTACTCTTTCAACTCTTCATGGTTTTCCCTCCATTTTGACTCCCCTCTCCCCTTTCACCATAACTCCTCCTACACACTTGCACCACATAAAGTCAGTGGTAGTGGCTCGGAGCAAACTTAGCACCGCACTCGGAATCTTCACTAGAAACACACCCCCAAAAAACGCAGAGAGAGAGGGAGAATGATCATGTCAACGTCAGATTCGTTCAAAATATCACCTACGTATGTATTCCAAGCTTCAAGATTCAAGATTCAAGAGGTTTATTCGTCACATACATATACATACTTTCATACATACAGTATATGCAGTGAAATGTAATGCAACGCACCCGGTGAATACACACAATATGTCCTCGGAAAGTTTCTTTCTACTAAACCAACTAACTGATTCCTAAAACGTAATACAGTAATACAAGTCGAATACTTATAGAATAAAATAAAAATATATAGAAAAAATAAATAAATAAATAAAATGGAATAGATACAGGGAATAAGCTTATGCATATGGGATAGACTTATGTATATAGACTTATGGATATGGGATAGGCAATTATGTATATACAGATATGTGCATTAAAGTGACATGTGAATAAAGTTAGGTAGTGTTTGTGGGATAATACAGCACAGTATACAACAGTACGGCGCAGCGATACGGTAACACCGAACAACCCAGAACAGTGACACAGTATGCGGCACAGTATGCTACATACAGTACAGAAGGTAGTGGAGCCTATGTGTGTGGACCCCTGGTGAGGTCAGCATTGACAGTTCTTATGGCTTGCAGGAAAAAACTCTGTCTCAGTCTCTCTGTTCTCGCTGTATGACTGCGGAGGCGCTTGCCTGACCGCAGCAGCTGGAACAGTCTGTTGTTGGGGTGGTGAGGATCCTTCATGAACCTGTGGACTCTGCTACTACACTTCCTGGTGTATAAGTCCTGCAGGGAGGGGAGGGTAGTTCCAGTGGTACGTTCGGCTGAACGCACCACCCTCTGCAGGGCCCGCCTGTCCTGAGCAGTTCAGTTCCCAAACCAGGCAGTGATGTTGCCTGTCAGGATACTCTCCACACTCCACAGTAGAAGGACTTGAGGATCCTCACGAGACCCGGAATTTCCTCAGCTGCCTGAGGTGGTAAAGACGCTGCCTCGCCTTTCTCACCTGAGCGTCTGTTTGTTAAGTCCATGTTAAGTCCTCTGTGATGTCGACTCCCAGGTACTTGAAGCTGCTCACCCACAACAGAAGTCCCATTAATCACCAAGGGCATGTGCGTCCTCGATTGTAATCCTCGCCTAAAGTCCACAATCTGCTCCTTAGTTTTGCTGACGTTCAGGTGTAGGCTGTTGTCCTGGCACCAGTGACAGGTCAGCAACCTCCTCGTGGAAGGCCATCTCATCGCAGTCGGTGATCAGGCCCACGACAACGGTGTCGTCAGCAAACTTGATGATGTTGGAGCTGGACCTGGCCACACAGTCATGTGTGTACAGGGAGTACAGTAGGGGGCTGAGGACGCAACCCTGGGGGGATCCTATATTCAGGGTGAGGGAGCTGGACATGTGCTTTCCCACCCTAACCACCTGGGGCCGGGCTGTGAGGAAGTCCAGGATCCAGGCAGACAGCGGAGTATTCAGTCCGAGCTCCTTCAGCTTGACAGCCAGTCTGGAGGGGACTATGGTGTTGAAAGCTGAACTATAATCGATGAACAGGATTCTCACGTAGGCCCCCTTCCGGCCATCCAGGTGCATGAGCATGGTGTGCAGTACCTGGGAGACCGCGTCATCCGTGGATCTGTTTTGCCGGTACGCAAACTGCAATGGGTCCAAGGTGCGGGGGAGGGAGGCGCAGATATAATCCTTAATCAGCCTCTCGAAACACTTCATGACCACCAAGGTGAGGGCCACCCGGACGGTAATCATTCAGGCAGGCAGGAGAGGCGATCTTCAGGACAGGAACGACAGTGGACCTCTTGAAGCAGGACGGGACCACTGATTCAGCCAGTGAGATATTGAATATTGTGGTGAACACCGGAGCTAGCTGGTTAGCACAGGTTTTCAGTACTCGCCCAGATATGCCGTCTGGGCCCGCAGCTTTCCTGGTTTTCACTCACATCTAAAGCAGGGAGCGAGACGATCTTGTATCCGTTCTCGTAAGGTGTGTAGCAATGGTCCAAAGTTCTGTCTCCCCTGGTGGCACATGTGATGTGTTGGTGGAAATTAGGCAGAACCTTTTTAAGGTTCGCCCGGTTAAAGTCCCCAGTCACCACCACAGCCGCGTCGGGATGTTTGTTTTGAAATCCCCACAACACATCATACAGGTCCAACGGTGCTGTGTCGGTTTCCGCTTGCGGTGGGATATAAACTGCTGTAATGATGACAGGGGAGTAAATATGGACGGCATAAGATGGTCAGCTGTTCCAGGTTCGGCGAGCAGGAGCGGGAGAGAGACTTGGTGTTGTTGGGGTTACACCAGCGGTTGTTTACCATTAGGCAGACGCCCCCACCTTTGGATTTCCCCGACTCCCCCGAACTGTCACCGCGCAACACGGAGAAAGACTCGGGTGGACAGATGGCCTCATCCGGCACCAGTGGGTTCAACCATCTTTCCGTCAGGCAGAGGACGCAACAGTTCCTCGTGTCTGGTTGGAATTTAATCCTCGCTCGAAGTTCATCCATCTTGTTCTCCAGGGACTGAACGTTGGCAAGTAGGATGATTGGCAGAGGTGGCAGTAAGGTTGCGTCCTCATTCTGACCCGAATGCCGCCTCGTTTACCACGGTGCTTCCTCCGTGGGCCCGCTCGTGGAACAGCGGCTTCATTTTTGTTGTTGTTGTTGTTGAGCGTCTTCCCGTGTAGAATTTCAGCCGGCCACTCTGCTTCCACGGATAAAAAGTCCCAAAGTTGTTTGTTTAGGGAAGTTTTTATATCCATGAGTGCATTGCGGTCGTAAGAGGTAACTGCCGATGCTTTTTTGGCAGACATTATGATAAAAACGGAAAAAAATACTAAAATGTGCAAAAGTCGACCAGAGCGCCGGCGCAGGCGACCACAAGGGGCAGTGCCACCACCGCCACTCCATTACAAACGATTTATTTGGTTGTAGTCATCTACAGCATTGCCAATAGGCCTTGCAAGCCATAACCTCACACACTTCACACCGACTGGCCTGGACCCTGTGTATTGCTGCCTGCAGCTACATTTATAATAATAATAATAATTACTATTATTATGATAATTATGATAATAAAAATAATAATAATAATAATAATTATTATTATTATTATTATTATTAATAATAATAATAATAATAATAATAATAATAATAATAATAATAATAATAATAATAAATAATAATAATAATTTTTATTAACAACTGATTTCATCAGATAACTAGTTCACTAGATGGCGGTGTTGTGTTGTGTTGTCCCTTTTTATGTTGTTTCTTTTTAATATAGATTAGACTAGAGTTTTTAATATATTTTTGAGGGCATATATGAAATTTGGTCAACTCTTACTAAATGTTGAAGACTGGTATATGATCAGTTTTACCGGTGTATAGCCAGAGAGATGGGTATACAACCGCTTAGAGGGGTATATAACCAGTAAAAAGGATTTATAACCAGTTAGAGGGGTATATAAGCAGTAAAAGGGATTTATAACCAGTTCGAGGGGTATATAACCAGTGAAAAGGATTTATAAATAGTTAGACTGGTATATAACCAGTTAAACTTTTATAAGAACAGCAAGCTGATATCATAGTGAGATTATTCTCTATTTAAATATATTCTGATTTCCCATTGAAGATGAGCAACAAACACTCACCTCCGATGGGCGGGCTGACCAGGTAGGGCACAGCGTGCAGGAAGTAGACCACGCCCAGGGCTGAGGTGAGGTGGGCGGGTCCAACCACGTCCGAGGTCACCACGGGGATGAGCGCCACATAGGCGCCGTCGAAGTAGCCGTAGACAACGGAGAAGAGGAAGAGAAGAGTGATGGAACGGAGGGAGGGAAGGAACAGACAGCACAGGCCCTCCATGGCTATGGCTAGCATGTAGCTCAGCATACGGTACCGCCTCAAACACCTGGAAGACATAGCAGGAAACGTTTGTTAAATTCTATATTCTTTTACATTCTGACGCTGGATACTAACCAGTTACATGTACTCTGTTGCAGGTACTTAAGTAGTATTCTGAAGAAATCAAACTTTTCCGCGTATATTTTCTGAATAATACTTACTTTTACTTGAGTATATTTGTAAAGGAAGTGATTTACTTTTTACTCTCAAACTACTTAAGTAAAGAACTGTCACAGAAAATGGCATCATCGCCTTATCTAAATTTTTTCACAAATTTGATTGTGGTATATAATTATATGGGGAAAATAACTCCCCAACTCCCAATTTTATGTCCCAATGTTCTAAGCCAATAAATGGCTGTTCTTCATGAGGTATTATTAAGGTATTATTAAATTATTGCAGGCAATAGAGGATATGATGGTGGCATTAAATTAAGAAAGAAGGCAATACATTTATTTAACACAATTTTATTTCACCTTTTGTTGTATTTGTTTAGCAAATGATTACAATTTCATAATTGTGACAGCCCTATTGAGCTATGTATTAGATTGAATATTATCTTACTTTACTTTAAGTTATTTGGAGAATTACCAAAGCGGCATACTAGCATACTATTTAGTACGGCAAATTAGTATGTGAACGTTTTTAGTATGTCTGAATACATAATATGCTCAAAAATATACAAAAAAACTACCAGAATACTGCATCCAGTGAAATATCACTATTTCAGAGGCAGGGACACACTTTTTGTCGCTCTTCAACACACACACACACACACACACACACACACACACACACACACACACACACACACACACACACACACACACACACACACACACACACACACACACACACACACACCTTTTCTTCCTTCCTTACCTTCTATCGGTGATCCACCCAAAGGTGATGTTTCCCACAATGCCACTGACCCCAAAAATGGACATGAGGTAGGCAGCATGCTGATGCTCCGCCCCCACGCTGACAGCGTAGGGAACCAGGTAGACGATCGGAACGCTGCAGCCATAAGCCAGGAACAGGAAGGACACGGACAGCAGCAGGAAGTCGGGCATTAGCAGGAAGCTGAGGTCCACGGCGAGTAGGCTCCGACCCCGGCCCCAGCAGCGGCTTAGGGGCGCCGACGACGGCTGAGAAATGGCACTCATGCCGTGAGCTTCTGGCGCCAGCTGTTTGATTTCGGACAGCCTCACTTGGTCAACACTCGGGTCCTCGAGTTCAGCATCGATGGCGAGAGGTAGTTTCGGGTCAACGTTGTCGTCAATTTTGGCCAGCTTGTTGCTGAAGTTCAGGTTCTCCACCAGTTTCAGGTCTTCCAGCGTGCTGCCGTCGGCTAACCTCGGGTCCGTGAGTTTGATTTCCGCCAGGATTTTATCTGTGAGCTTGTTGTTGCTGAATATGACGCACTCCGCTGTCTTGGCCTTCCTCAGACTGGAATCCGACGGATCCTTGGACAGCAGCACCTTGGCCAGCTTCTCCGGAAGCAGCTTACCACTGTCCAGTTCGTAGTTTGTGATCCTTCTGTTGGCTGGTTGGTTCTCTGAGGTTTTAACGTCCTGCTGTTTGACTTTTTCACCGTCCTGCGGCGCTGCCAAGTAGTCCTGTTCTTTCCCCCTCGAGAACAGAAAAGAATACAATAAGAATAGTATGATTTAAGGATTTACTCTTCATTTCCTCTCAAGTGTCGGTGTTTCCACGGCGAATAGCTGTGTGTTGAATTTTTTTCAGTCAAAAATGCCATTAATAAACATACTGGTGTGTAAAGGAGCGTTGTCATGGTGAACGTTTTCCTCACAACATGTGATGTTTCTCCCAACTTTATCCTTCAATCTAATAAACACTTTGTAAAAGGCCTGATTGACAGTTTCACTATGAGGTGCACATTCCTCCCAAACAATATCAAGTGGAAAGAAAGTCTCTAAGCCTACATTCAAACTGCAAGCCTTAGTGCTCATTTCAGATTTATTGCTCAGATTAGTTTTGGCGGTTCACTTTGTTTTTTAAATGTGGCCAATATCAGATTCCAGTGTGAACTGGTCACAGTCCTGAACTGACCGACATGTGCAAAGACATCACCCGCAGCACGCTGTCGTACGTAAGTAAACATGGTATAAAATGCACCAGTAGCCGCCAGGGGACCGTGAAGCTCAGCTCAAGCTCGTGGGTGAAATCTTTAAATCAGGACAGGGGCACCATGCTTTTTATTTGTTTCCTTCAACAAGGAAATTCAGTCAAATAAGATAAAAACACAATGTGTGCAAATTGTGCCCCGATCGCTCCCTCAGAGGACACACACTCACACACAGACACACACACAATTTTAGTTCCGGTGCTATTCATAGAACGCGGCGAGTGTGGGTGCTCCCTCACTGGGTCGGCCTCTTTATCTATCTATTATGCTGTAGACATTGCCTAACGGTGGTGGGCGGCTGCGGTGCTGGTGCCACGGTTGGTGCGGCCGCAGTGTTCGCCGGTCCCGAAGTTGGGGGCGGAATTTCGAGTTTATTCTCGAAAGACAGGGGCACTTATTTTTTTGTGTCCCCAGTCTGTGAGCTATTTGTGCGCTGCAGACCATGATAATAAAAAGATTGGGACCCACTGATCTAGAGTGAAAAAAAGTTGCGTGAATTCCGATATGATATATGACTGATATGACTGATATGATTATATGTTCAGACTGGCTCGCATTGCAAAAAATCTGACCTGTATCGGATTTAGGACCACAATGAAAGTGAACCAAATCCAAATTGAAAAGATCAGATTTGTGCTGCTCACACTGTCATGAAAAAAACAGGTCTGAGTCAAGAAAATATGACCAAGAAAATCAGACTTTCGCAACTTTTGCCTGTGTGAATGTAGCCTATCTGATCACACCTTGTACCAAAGGAAAACTTGTTGTACTTTGTGTGTTTTATAACTTTATTGTTGGAACTGGAGGCGGGAATTCACAAAAGGATTTCACGGCTTTTGCTTTTGCAAAGTGTGAATTGCACCCCTAACTCTGCCATGCAAATTTTTGTATTCTGGTGCGCCGGTGCTATTTGCACATATTTAGATTAGGTAATATTCATACATTTTGCGCAGAATTTGCCCCTTTCTATGCTTATAAGCCTTTTTGCACAAAACACTGGTGTAATAGCATCAAGTTAGAGTGAAATTATTACCGTCTGCAGACAGCTGGGGGTAACTGCACGAGGCCAAAAAAAAAAGGCAGCGGTGTGCGATGGTCTTCAGAGAGCTGGTGCAACTGAAATGCATTTATAAGGGGTGTCACGCCCAGACTTTCCATTGATCTGTAAATTATATTTTGACATTATTGTAATAATTATTAGTACTGTCACAGCATCCGAAAGTAGTGGAACAGGTCCATGGTGGTTTTCAAAACTCACTCTAAAAGCAACTTGTTAAAACTTTGAATAATTTATTGTGCAAAAAAGGCGTTATAAACATTGACAACACGGTTCCATAATTCCTATTAAACTCAAAAGATGTCGAAAAAACAACTAAAAGTTATAGGGAATAGCGATAAAATGGTCGAAATTGTCGTTGAACGACAGATGGCATTGAACCTCATAGTATAGGACCATGGACAGCTCCGCAGCCGTCGGAGCTGGGCCACTGCACCCGAAAGGCTGCAGCGTTCTGCCCACAGTGAAAAAAATTTGGTTTGAGTTGAATACATCAAATTAACTGTCATAATTTCTAGATTGTAATGTAATGTTTTTCACATCCAGCCAACAGCGCTGTAGTGTTGGCTGGACGTGAAAAACATCTGAAATTCCATTCCCGGTCAAAGATGAGATTATAGCAGATTTATGTTCCTCAAGATGTTTTCTATCTCTCAATTTATTTTCAAAACGAGCTTGATGTCTATGACAGACGAGGTGGCTAAGCCACAGTTTGCAGGCAACGCCGCCTGATTCTTCCCACCGTGGCGCAGATGTACCTGGTCCACCTGATCAGCCTCATTGGCGAAGATTGGTCGGACCCGGCTGGGAGAGTTTTCTTAAGTGTTGTTTGTCTTGCAGTGGGGATCGCGTGGTGCAGGACGCTGAAGCGCCTGCAGACCAGACCGCGAGCGAGGAGAACCCGGACACTGATTATTCCTTTTATTTGATGTTCCCGTTTTGGCCAGCGAGCCTTTTTGTTAATAATTATTAATAAAACCCTCGCCATGTTGGCGGCCCACGGCCAGAAAGTCTCCGTCTCCCTCCCTAAACCCCTACCTGTGGGCTCCCACAATTTCTAAATACTCGATAAATATTAAAAGGCTGAGGCTACCTGATCCACCAGCATTTCACAGGGAAAAGAAGTCACTCTCCAACTTGTCGAACAGTACAAACGGCGATCCTACGGTTGCCTTTGGTGTCAACATGCAGATCAAGATCATCCTTCCATATTCCGTGTGATGTCAAGTCAGAATGTGAAACAGTTTTGATAAAATAACGTTATAAATGAACCCGGACTATATTGGGTCTTCGCATCGTAAAAAAATGCAAACACCTCAGAGGAGACGAAGAAGAAGAGCTGACATCACGTCCGTAAACAATGTTTTAAAGAAACAACAACAAATAAACACCGGAAGCAATTCATTTCACTTCTCCATGAAAACATATCATCTCTGTGTTGTCATGGATAATAAGAAGAGGGTGACAGAAGCTCTCAATCATATTCCAGCAGCGGGAGGCGGCAGAGTGGGGTGCTCCCAGGAAACAGCAATTCCCAGAATGCAAATGGCTGGGAGAACCCCTCCAACTGCATTCTGGGAAATTCTGTTGATGATTCATGTGCGCGATCTGAAACGGGCCACTTTCTTAAAACGAAACTAAACAAAACTTGTTATAAAACAATAAATGCGGGAAATGGGTTGTGTTTAGAAGTTACAGACTAATAGAGGGGACATGCTAGTATATCGAGCATGAACATGAACAAAAAATAACCTAAACTTAAAATTAAAGAACTGTCTTAACTTGTGCATTTTGCAATATTTTTATAAATTAATGATTCAAATATTATTTCAGAAAAACACATTGGACATGATCTCATTGAAGGAGTACAGCACTATCCAAATCTAAGCATTTCAAGCACTAATTGTGTATCTAAATGTGTATTTTGTGCTGCAAAAGTCTGGAAAAGCTTCTACAATTTTCAAGCCTGATTTCTCAGAACCTCTGTTTTCAAAACCTTAATCTTATAATAATAATAAGTCATAGCTTCCAAAATATTTGCTTGATTCCCAACACATGATACCTTGTTTGGAAGCTGATTCTACACTTAGATATCACATGAAAAACAAAAATGTAAATTTTTGTGGGTCACATTTTATTCATGTAATAAATGAACTGTGTGAGAAGAGTACGTTTTATTGTAGATTTACTCATACTATTTAAATGTTCTATAGTCACTGCACATAAAACCTAAAAATACTAAATACATTTCAATCTAAAACTGTAGCGCATTTGAATCCGGGCATCTCATTGGAATCGCAAGTTGCCCTCAGCAGCAAAACTTTATGACCGTGTTCGCGCTGGCACATCATTAGCGTAATATGTTTTGTGAATCGGACGCTAAGACGGCACAGATATCGGGCGCAACTGATGAGCAATTGATGGTGCGATAAGCGGCCACTATCCACTCTTTGTGAATTCCCCCCTCAGACTTTACCTCAGATGTTGCGTGGCTTCAACGGGCCTCATCAGAGCTCCACACACACACAGATTGGAAACAAAGGCTCCCAAAATGAGCAGAGCTCCTCTCCAGGAATACAACTCTATCAGCAGCTGGACCACCGGAGCCAGGATGAAGGTCCCGATACCACTACCTGGAAAGAGGGACAATTTGGAGAGAGAGGAGGATAGGAGAGGGGAGGAGGAGGAGAGGAAAAGAGAAGGGGAGGAGAAGAGGAGAAGAGCATGGTAGAGAGCGGGAGAGGGAGGGGGAGGAGGGGATGAGGAAGAGGGGACGAGGAGAGGAAGAGAGAGGAGCAGAGGAGGAGCGAAGAGGAGGATTAGGGGAGGAGAGATGAGAGCAGGAGAGAGAAGAGAGGAGAGGAGGAAAAGAAAGAGGAACAGATGAATGGAGGAGTGGAAAAGAGAGAAGAGGAGGAGAGGAGAGCATGAGAAGAATGATGAGTGGAAAATGAGAGAAAGGAAAGGGAAAGAGGAGGAGATTGGGGGAGGAGAAGAGTAGGGGAAAGGCAAAAGAGGAGTGAGAAGAGACGGGAGAGAAGGGGGAAGGAGGGGGAGGAAACAATTGGTGGAGAATGAGAAGAGAGAAGGGGAAAGAGGGGGGGGTGGGAAAAACAGGAAGAGGAGGAGGGGAAAAGGAGGGGAGGGGAGGAGAAGAAGAGAAGAGAAAAAATAATAGAGAGTAACTATATGAAGAACAGAGAAGAGCGGGGAATAAAAACCCAAAACAATTCCCCACCAAGTATGTACCCTGAATACAAGCTGGAGCAGAGGGCAGAACATGAACTCCAGAAATATAAATCTTTCACACTTGAATCCCCCATTTGTGACCCCAACCTTTGACTAAGAGGTGAAGCGATCAGAGGAAAGGAGGGGTCCAGTGAGGGGTCAGGTCTCTACCTGACATGGCGATGCCGTAAGCCAGGGCCTTCCTGTTGCTGAAGTAGCGTCCCACCATGCCGATCGCTGGCGTGTAGCAGAGGGCAAAGCCAACTCCTGGTGGGTCAACATTTGGAATGATTTATCGCCTAACACAATGGGCCGCTATGAAACATCACTTTCACATCACTATTTCTTTAAGGAGTAGATTAAGACGGGATGAAAACAAGTTAAACATTTATTTTGTCCCTGACCCACTGACTCACTTTATTACACGCAGTAACAAAAACAATCTTTATTGTAATCCGTCAAATATGTGTACGAATACGAAAAGTTGAGTTACAGAACTGGTTTTTGATACAGGAAATGAAACGAAAACATTGATGAATACCAAATATCACCATCGCTCAGTTCTCAGGAGCCTGGGTTCCCAGTAGGCATCTGGTGATTTGCCTGCGTACCTGTGAGGATCCCCAGGGACACGTACAGGAACTCCACGCTGGAGGCGAAGGAGCTGAGGACCAGGCCGGTGCAGGCCAGCAGGCCCCCCATCAGGACTGTGGCTCTGCAGGACAGATGGCGCTCCATCAGGCTGCCCAGCGGCGCTGTTGGCCGAGCGCATGCCATAGGAAGAGGAGAAAAGGAGATTTATGATTTTATTTTATTTTTTACAGGGCTCAAATGTTTTCATTTAGGCACAGTGAGAACCAGCAGCAGCTTGTCAACCACCTGACTATAAGGGCCTGAAAAAATTCAAATATTTTTTATCATGGCATTTTCCGCCAAAAAAACGATGTAACACAGCTTTGAAACGCTGTTTGGGTCGTACCACAGAGCATCGTGGTGCAGTCCACTAGACTGTGGATCCAGGCTGTCGTGGAATAATCCCTGTCGAAGTGCAGCTGAAACTCCACAAAAAAGATGGACACACACCTGAGAAAGGAGAAAGAGGGAGAGGGGTGAGTGTGAGAGGTCAGTGATGCGGTAGCTCAGGGGGTCGAGGGGGTGGTATAGTAATAGGAAGGTTGCGGGTTTAATTCCCGGCTGAAGTGTCCTTGAGCAAGACACTAAACCCCCTAATTGCGGCGTCCATCGGTGTATGAATAATTGTAAGTTGCTTTGGACAAAAGCGTCCAATTAATGATGATGTAACAGCAGAAAGAGACGGACGGGGTGTGATAAACTGTAAAAGATACGGTGAAAATACAAGACCAAGGCGTTTCGCCAATGAAAACACCTCTCCTGTCAAGCGTGACTCTGTGAGGTGGTTTCACAGAGGGTGAACCGAAAATCCACACATACGACAGAAACAAGATGAACGATAAGAAAGATGAATGTCCATTCTGATACCAACACTGATATTTAGGAGTGAGAGTTTTCTGCGCTGACAAAACAGGAGTATCAAAGTGCGTAGAAATGCAATCTAACACCAAAACATGACTTCCCAAAATGCCAAGCTCCGGATTTCTGTCCAGTCAGTGAATACATAGGTCCAGCAGGAAGAGAAAGGCTTGTTGTTTAAAAGATAAAGATAAAGTTAGTTAAATTGAATTAAAGTTCAAGTTAGAGCTAGAACACTGCACATTACACTCATGTTACGTCAGCACAAATAAAGGTTCAATGGGTTGGTAAAATGTTTGCTGTCTTTATCTTTATATTTATGGGTTGTAAAGCTGTCTGTACAGTAGAAGGTTGGACTTTCTAAAACACACGTTGGCGCTTTATGGCTACAGCAAACCTTGTACTTCACTTGGAGTCGCCGTCTGCAGCTGCGATTGTTCCCTGACTCGGCCTTCAGCTGCCGTCTGTGCTGCTGTTATGTAAGTGCCGAGGAATTACGTCCTCGGTACGAACCATGTCACGTGACAAAACAACGGAGGCGGTGATGTGAGTTCACGTCTCAAGTTTGAGGTTTGAACAAGTCATCCACCGTCTTTGGAATCGGAGCAGACAGGTTCATACACATACACATACACACACACAAACACACACACACACACACACACACACACACACACACACACACACGCACACACACTGACACATGCACACACACATGCACACACACGTGTGCACACACACACACAACAATGTTTAATGTATGTAGCTGAATGAGTGTGTGTGTGGGGGGGATTGTGCAAGGAATGTTAATTCTATTTAAGCCACCAGAGAGGTCATTTCGGTTCCAGTTTGCAGCTGAAGGCATCGATGGATCCCTGACTGGAAACCAGTATATATACAGAAAACCAGTATATAAAGTACAGTGCACTATTGAATCGGACATCATACTGGACCAAACTGCACCTGACACGGCTTACGTTTAAATTACATACTGGTTTGGGATGGTATTTTTCTTCAGAATCAGAGTGAGAATGAAAATGACTTTATTCTGCCAGGTGCATTAACATGTACTCGGAAATTGTCACGGTGATTATTGGTGCGTGTCTACAGAGGATTAGCGTTACAAAAAAAAGCTTAACTTAACACTGAAAAAAAATAAGAAATAATTAAGTAAAATAAAAAGATAATCAAATTTGCCAAATATACACAAATTGTAAAAAGGAAAAAGAAAAACAATAGTTAAATATATAAAATACACACACAAGATCGGTTATTGGTATATGTATAAATTATGATTATAAATAATTCTATGTATTTACTAGGTACTACTAACAGTTACAGTTCGGGGTCATTTTGTCAAAAACCAAATAGTATCCAGGCTGATAAATACAGTAAATGTGCTTCACTGTGTCAGAAACTCCACATCCCTGCCTCCCCTCTCCAGGTCGACTTGTGTTGATCCCTATTCATGCGCATTACATTTGGTGAATCCCACTGTACCTGGTGACGGCTCGTGTGCAGATGGTGACCAAGAAACAGGAAGCGATGATCATCCATCCCCAGCCTCCATCCGGCGGGGTCACGACCTCTGACCCCCTTCTTCCTGACCTGACCTTCTGCTCCATGGTAACTGCCAGCCAATCAGCATCAGAAGCAGTGTCTGCCCTGTCGGTTCTATCTGTTACGGGACAGAGTTTCCGTTAAACATTCATGACCCGTAAAATACGTCGGTCGCTGAGTTGCACCTCTTTTATTTCCCTCGTTCTCCATCTTATAGGTGTTATTTCACCCAAACTTTTATTCGGATAAGATAGCAGGTGTTATGGCAGCGGAAGTTGGCGCCATAAGAGTGCAGGTCAAATAAGATCAATTTAAAAAAGAAAAAAGAATGAATAAAAAAGAATAAAAATAAATAAAATAATAAAAATACAATCAAATATGAGTACACATACAATATAAACGTATAAACGGATATAAAAATGAAAAAAAAACAAGTTAACAGGGAGTAGCACTCCTATCGCTGAGTGATTTAATTTGGCAGGTGGAGGGTTCACTAAAGTTAGTAAAAATACTGTATGTTGCATAAGAATAGTGTAGAATGCAGCAATAATATGCAATTATAGTACTAGTAGCAAGTATATACACAGTATATATATATTGTATCAAGTTTTTTCTGGTTCTGTCGATAAATTCTTCCACATGACCCTGTCTGTCCATACTGCTCATGAGCGTGAAACTCTGAACTCAGAGTTCCGACTGTCAGATGTCACTGGTAGAGGAACAGCGTGCTATGAAGCACAAACCAGTGTATGTGTGTGTGTGTGTGGGTGTGTGTGTATGAGTGCCTGCATGCGTCTGTGTGTGTGAGTGTTGGTTCCAAGTTGCAACGCAAAAATGCAATGGCCCTGAATCCAAACGATGGCTTCAATTCTCCAATCTCCAGTTCTCCAAACATACAATATTATGGTGACAGAGTACGCGCAGCCAATCAGGGCCTTCAGCCCCTTAGGCTCCGCCCCCGAAATTTTGAGTGGAAACGTGACTGATCCAAGTCCTGAACATTAAGTATCATCCGATACATGTCCAATACATGTGTAATTATTTATTTGTATTCATGTGGGCATTTTATTTTATTTATTACTATTATTATAATATTTAAGATTTTTTTCTTCATTTTTTTTTTTACCAATGTTCAAATGTTGTAACAACGTATAGATTGTGGGGTTGCGCCATCCATTATACTGCCAGCTTTCCTTCACAACAGGGTCCAAAGTTTAGGGTTAGCAGTAGGTCAGTGCCCCATGAGCACAAACCTTCAATGTGCGTCAACTTGCGTCAAATGCCGATTTGAGGAGGAAAATTTGACTAAAATGGTTCCTGTTGCCAAGACTCAGGCAGCGCTTCATTGGCTTTCCACACTAACAGCAGCTGGACCGTGTTTACATTGAAGTGACTTGGTCTGAGTGAAGCTTAATGAAGCAACTGGCCCGCGGAGGACGCAGGGGCCACAAGGTAAGAGTGAATGGCAGTACCTTTCACATGACATGGAATAACATCACTGGAAGAGAAAAGGTTGAACTCCAGGGTAAATACAGATGCACTGGAAGATTACACTTACGCTTTGCACATTTGAGCAGCTTTCTGCCATATGTAATGTATACAGTATATACAGTACATATGTTTATGTGGGGTTTTTATTCAGTTACAATTATATAATAATATTAGGGATATTATCATTATTAACACCTCTACTATTGTTTTTTTTACTATTATCACCACTACCACTATTATCATTAGGGGTCCAGCCCTAAAGGGGCTTTTGTTAATGAAAAACTGACATCAGTGGTGCGTGGATGTCATGGATCTGCACTTAGAGACAAGATGAATAAAATGTGTATTAGGGGCAGTTCCGACATGCCGTCGTCCAAGTTTGATCCAGATCAGTCTATTATCGTGGAGTAATTCAGTAAAAAAAATTGTATTTTTTCATCATCGCCGCAATTTGCACGCATGCAAAAATGATGGCTTGCACAGGTTACATGATGGCATTGCAGTCTAGTAATTGGACAACAATTGGGACCTCACCAAGATGGTGGCAGGTGGAGATTCAAGATTCAAGATTCAAGATTCAAGATTTTTTATTTGTCACATACATATACATACTTTCATACATATATGCAGTGAAATGTAATAAACCGGAGCACCGGCGCAGGCGACCGCTAGGGGCGGCGCCACTATCGCCACTGACTGACTGACGTCACAACTGACGTCACAACTTTATGCATCTCCGTGGTCCCCATTACTTTGCCGGATTAATGGAAAATAAGAAAAAGAGTCGTCCACAAAAACTCCTGACCACGTCGAATTGAATCTACTGAAAAGAGCGACTGAGTGATGTGTTCAAGCTCCAGCGATTTGTCGGAAAAATAGAAGCCGTGTAATTACTCACAGAAATACCACAACGTTTTTCGTATTTCACGGAAACGTAACTTTCAAAACATTGAAAATGTAATACAAGGAAAATAGTCAAAACAAAGATTACGCAAATTAGACTTCTATCCTAAATCTCCGTAAATACTTTAACCTATATAAATACGTTGTAATTGACGCACAAGAGACCGAAAGTCAACTACCGTTACTGATACTCTGGATATTATTACATAAAACAGGGTAAGTTATAACAATGCCAAAATTTTGGTTTAAAGTAAAAAATAAACTTTTTTTTTTTAAGAAATGTCATGTATAAACAGTTTCCTACAGCTAAACGTAGCAGATTTAAATGAAAAGACAGAAGGTTTTAAGTATTGACATGTTCTTCCATAATAATTCTAATGCGAAATGAATGTTAAAGTTCCATAAATGTTGTCTGCATTATAATATAGATAAGTAATCTATTAAACTGAATTTTCCAATTGTAGATCATTAACAGAAAAAATACAATGAAGTAGTAATTACAACTAACATGTATTTATTATATTTATGAAATATTATTAGTATTATTAGTATTTATTATTATTGTTATGCAAGTTATTACAAAGGGTTTTTTTGTTATAGTTCCAGATGCCGAAAAATAACTGAAATCTAAAACAATAAAGAAGCCATCAAGGTCAGTCACAATATTAATAAAAAGTACTATGGACGTAACTCCACAATGTTTGATGTTTGTAAGTTAAGTAAATTGTGATACATTTCACAGAAAACAAAAAAAGTGTAACACCTACCTAAAACGAAAAAACTGGACCCTGTGTAGTGGTGCCTGCAGCTATATTTATTATTGATATTATCCCATTGCTATTTGGATTATTATGCCATTTTCAAAAACTCATCAGAGTATATATATATACATTTTAATATATATATATATTTATATATATACGATATGCTTATACTCCTGTGAGTTGTTAAAATGGCATTATCATACATTTTTTATTACATATTATTACATATTGTAATTATTCTTTTTTTTTTTCTTCATCACAGCTGTACATGTATTATATTAAACCAGCATGTTATACATAGTATAGCATATAAATTCATGCCACTTGTTACAAGTACTATTTTAATATTTTTAGTAAAATACTGTAATATTTTAAGAAAAATACAGACTAAAATAATATTTGAAAAGGGATGTATGTTTTGTTTGTTTTATCTTTAACTACCTCCTCTGTCTTTACACTCTTTTGTTGACTATGCGATGCATATCCGTGCGTGTGTGTGTGTGTGTGTGTGTGCACATTGTGGGGGCAGTATGTAAGTGTATTCTTATGTTTGCTACGGCTAAATAACAGTGTAATAACAGTATTGTACAGTGTAATAACAGTGTTGCAACAGTGTTGTGACAGAGTTGTAAGTCTAATAACAGTGTAATAAAAGAGTTATAACCGCTTTATAACAGTTTAATAACAGCGTTATCACGGTGTAATAACAGTGCATAAATTGTGTTCTTACATGTTGCCCTTGTGTCATGTCCCATCCATCCGTAACTGCTGGTGCGTGCAAAAACACCATGTGCATTCATCATGAAGAGCTCTACTTTAGTGTCATTTGGCTGTTTTAAATGTGACTTTGTTTGGAAAGGTGTTAAACAAACAAGGCTTCGTCCGTCCATTGACTTACTGCTATCAGCGGGGTGCAGGGGCCAGCCAGGTCGGGTTCGGAGGCTCTGCTTTTCTTTGCCTACTTCTTAAAGTTTAAAGTGTCCTCCATTAGCAGAGGTGTACGGCGAGTCCCGAGGTCCAAACGAGCGGCGGCTGGCAACAACAGCAGCAGATGGGAAGAAATCAGACAGAAAATAAGAGACATTGGTGGTGGTGGTGGTGGTGGTGGTGGTGGTGGGGGGGGGGATAAACTTGTGTCCGAGGAAATGGGAGAGATGAGGACACGTCGCACGACGGTGTGAAAAAAAACAACAACAACCAACGCTTGATACATTCAGTTACACCAAAACAACAACAACAACAACAACAAAAAAAACCTCTGCAATTTAACTACAGTCGTAACAGAAGAAGGAGACGCCGGTGGGGACTCACCTCAGCCCGCAGCGGCTCCCTCGACCTCCGCGGAATCAGAAGAGGAGCTCAACCGGCGAAAAGGGACATTCGTGGCGAAACATCCTGAAGTGGACGGAGTCTTTGTCCCCTCCGCGGGGAGAGGGGGAGAGAAAGGAGGAGAAAGAGAGAGGGAGAGAGAGAAAGAAAGAGGGGGAGCGGGAGGGAGGGAGGGAGGGAGGGGGGAGGCGGGCGGTGGTTGGAGGTGATGTTATTTATGCCACTGCCGGCAGCTCTGTCCGCTCATGAATGACAACAACTTCTCCTTCGGCTGCTTCAAGTTGCACAAACTGCAAGAAAAACAGTCACACTTTCGTCCATTCACCCATTTGCCTGGTTTAGCCGGTGTGTGAAACTAACACACACACACACACACACACACACAGGGATATACATCATAATCAAACTATAACAATAATATCATAATTAATAAATACTATTTATATATACATGCATGTTAATGATATTACTTGTTCATTTATTTATTTCGTTATTATCGTAACGTCTTTTTTTTTTATTTGTTACCTCATTATATGTTGTGAATTCTGGTGGAACTGCAAGTGGAGCAGGGTGGTGGAGCAGGGTGGTGGGGCCGATGGAGCTGCTGGTGGAGGAGTTGGTCTGCTTGAGCCGGACTGACCTGTTCTCTGTGGCAAAACCCAATGAGGCGTGACGCTCCGCCCCCTGCATCTCTTTTAACTCACTTAATACGGGGGTTGTCACCAGGTTCACCACATTTCACCGGCCACGCCGCAGCCCCAGGCAGCTGTCAAGATAGGACGCAGGCCTTTACATGTAGACCATGTCCTACATGACGCCTACTCTACATATTTATTCCATGTAACATATGTACGTGGTGTGTGCCTTTCCTGTCACACACACACACACACAAGTCCTTTCTATGGAATACAATATCACATACTGTACAGGTACTGTGCATCATTTCAATTTATAACCTACAGTATTTATAATGTACTATAAATTTCAACCGATATCAAGCGGCTTACTTAATATTCTGTTAATTATTATACTGTACTGTACCTTCATACAGTACTGAAGTGATAACATTGCACAGCATACACAGACACTTGTGACACTTTGTGTATTGCTCTATTAACGCAGACAGGTTTCATCACTTGCCAAATTGCCGCGAGTAATAACCGCTTCGCAAATAATGCGGCTTCTAAACACGGCAGCCACAGTGATTGAGTCCAATTTTACAGGTTTTATTCCTTTGGAAAAGAAATATGCTCACTTCGGTACATACACATTGCACAAGGCAGACAGACATTTTTATTAGTTTTTGTTTAAATCCCGTCCTTATGAAGCTCAACGTCCAGACGCAGCTGACCTTTCAGTAGCAAAATGTCACACCAAGTCCCACCTTAAAACTTTATTAATATCTCATTAGTACACATTTCCAGACAGCCCCAAAATAATCTGCATGTCGGTATACAAGATACGAAAGCCGAAATTTGAAAATATCAAGTTTTCTATCCAACAATATCCTCATAATTCTTTTTTTTCCCCTTTACAGAGAGAGATGATTAGTTTATGGCTCATACGTTCTAAAATAAACATTTTCATCCTCAAAGCTGTTAGTAGTTGCCAGGGAAAAGGCAAAATCCCAATTTTAACGTGTGTTTATCAAACGTTTTCCTGAATATTCGAGTTTCAGAGGGTGGACGCGTTTCATATTTTCGGAGATGAGCCAAGCTGGTTTAGGCTCAAGTAGCATTTCACCAAAACTTGGACTAAAAGTGTCTTGTCACACTGAAGAATATTTTTTTCATCACAATAATAACAATCATACTAGTAATAATAATAATAATAATAATAATAATAATAGCAGGAGCACATATTCATAATGCCAGGAAAGTGAGAAAAGCCTCCTAGTACACTTTTATAGAAATGAAACCTTTTTTTAGATTAGGAAATAAAAAATCTGTCTTCTGAAATCAAGCTGAATAATCCTGTGTAAGGTGATCTGACGCGTTACCATGGCGTTGTTCTGAAACCCCTTTAGTCCGAAATATGTACCATTGGACTGGAAGTCCATTTGTCGGACAGCACGTTATCCCAAAAACAAACGGCCATTGCTTTGAAGGCCCATTTCTCTGAAACCCGCTAACTCTAACCCTAGCCTACCCCTAACCTAACCTACCTCAACCTATCCCTAACCTAACCTACCCCAACCTACCCCTAACCTAACCTACCCCTAACCTAACCTAACCTACCCCTAACCTAACCTACCCCAACCTACCCCTAACCTAACCTAACCTACACCTAACCCTAACCTAACCTACCCCTAACCTAACCTAACCTACCCCTAACCTAACCTAACCTAACCTAACCTACCCCAACCTACCCCTAACCTAACTTAACCTAACCTAACCTACCCCTAACCTAACTTAACCTACACCTAACCCTAACCTAACCTTAATCTACCCCTAACTGCTCTGCTGAAGCCTTGTGCGTGTCAGGCTCTGTAGAAAGTTCAGAAACACCGGCACTTGCCTCCGGGACATGAGAAGGCGGGCTGGAATTAATTTATAGGTTTCTTCAGCAGCGATCTCGTCACTTGGCGGAACAGCTCAGCAGTAATGGGCCTTCGGAGCAATGGGTGTTTGTTTTCGGGATAACGTGCTGTCAGACAAACAGGCTTTTGGTCGAATGGGATATTTTTCAGACCATCAGGGTTTCCAAATAATGGGTTGTTGGAACAATAGGCAGTCCCCTCTGAGGGTAGGCGTGTTCCGCTCATTTTAGCAGAAAGGTTCGGAGAGTTCGGTCTGAAACTTGGGTCCATCATTCCAAAAACCCGCTGCAGAGTGCTGTAAGGACTGCTGGTGTACGACATAACACAGTATTATTATTATTATTATTATTGTAATTGTTATTATTAACACCGTCTCCGTACAATGGAATACACATAACGAGCAGGTCTGCCCAGCACTGAGGGACATTTACAGGGTGGTCTCATGCAGGATAACAGCCTCCGACCTTGGTCTAGCTTCAAAGTGGGAAAATCCAGGGCGAACTTTCAAAACATGGTATTTCGAATCAGTCACTGTGTCTGAAGCTGCTCACAGTATCATGTGTGCATAGATTTTTTCGAGCAGTGGCGGGGAGCGGGAGGAGGGGGGCAGTGTTTCTGCAGAGTCAGAGAATCTCCAGCCTCGACCGGAATCAGCAGGACGCGACTCAAACATACAAACACAAAAGCAAACAAAAAAATAAAAAAAAATATTTTTTTTTTTTTAAAAACGGGGCCGAATTATAATTATTTTTACCCCCAAAACATTGACAAGTATTATCATGAACTTGCGAACCGCTGCTTTCCTGGGAGGAGTTAAAGGGGAGTCAAGCTGTAAAACATCTTTCCATGGCGTTACAAGTCCTTCCATGATGCACGAGGCTAACGGAGGGACGCTCTCTCCGACATGCCGGACATCCCTTAGTGACATCAGGAAATTGACGCCATCAATGTATGAATAAATGTTAAAACAATGATTTTCACAGAACAAACCGTTTCTCAGTATAGTTTGATGTTTTTGGGAGATTTACAAGACGGCTATGACATACAGGTATTTGACTCATCTGCAGCAAAGAACAAGCAATAGTGTCTCCTAAATGCATTAATGGCATTGTTTAAGCGGCCTGAACAAATCAACAATCAGTGCCATCGATCCAGGCAAAACCAGTCAAACCCAGAGCAGCGTTTCAATCCGAGACAGAGATGCGGGGCTAAATGCTTGACATTAACACTACATAAATAATAAAGATGATTCAACTCCGAAAGGAATCCTCCACCAACAAACTAGAAGTTGAGAAAAGGTTCAAATTCTGAATCAGAATTATTCACAGAAACATGAAAAAAAGATCTGCGTTGAACAAATTCATTGATTGAAAACTATCAATGAGCAGCTTCGGTGTGTGAGTGAGAGCTTATTTTATGGAAGAAGGGGGAGTTGGAATAGAAAATAACGGTGATGAAAAACATCTGTAATGACATCCTAACCACTTAAAGTTGGGAAAAAAAACAAAAAAAAACTTTCCCTCCCTCTCCACCGTCGTCCTGGTAGTGATGGGGTGAAGGGTGTGGCAAATCTTTCCAGGGCTAGTTTTCCCAGAGAGGTCTTAACTGGCGTTACACAAACAGACAGGAAGGTAAAAAGCTCTGCAGACATCCGACAGATTAAAAAGGTACAAACATCGTTTTATAAAAGCAGTTCGGTATCGACAGATTGAAAAAAAAAAAAACACACGTAAAGAAAAAAAAAAAAAAAAACCAAAAAAAACAGGTCAAACGAACAAAGTGAAGGCAACCGATGGGTTTTTGAGTTTTGAGTGGATTAGAAAAAATTATAATAATAAAAATAAAAAGGAGCGTGGCACGAGACTACCAATGACGGCCCGGGATTCAGAGCTCGGTGGCACCTGATAGGTCAAGGCCTCTACTGTCAACCAAGAAGGAAAGCAATGAAGGCAAAGAAGAAGAAAACAATGAGCTGTGTGAAAGAACCTGCGGCCGTCACCTCCCATGCAAGCGTCATGTTAATGTCACTCTGAAGTAGCTTCCGTTTTGTTACAGTAAATATTTACACAGAAGAACACAAAGGTACCAAACAATCCGGCTCTCGGTCACCCGACCAGGAGCTGATTAAAGGATACGAATAATAAGTCACGACAAGTACTCTGGTACGTTAAAATGTACTATTTACAATAGTTAAATTATTAAAATGGCTTTTCCTGGTTGTTCCCCATCTCTCCTTTTCTCTCTTCTTTTTTTTCTGTCTTTTCTGTTCCTGCCCTCCGTCAGGGAGCAGCTAGCAGCGTCCAGGGCTGATGACATCACAACGTTGAGGGTTGATGATGTGCACGTGTTTTTTTTTTTTTTTTTGTGGGGGGGGGAGGGGGTTGCTGTCGACATCACCTCGTCGGGGGTCGATGACGTCACGACGGGGCGCCCTCCTCAGGGTTCCTCGTTGGTCTTTAACAGCTCCATAAGTGCTCCGACCGCGCCGAAATAACCCTGGAATAACCACGGAATAACAGGCTCTTATTATATAAGATGATAATGCGGCACATGACACCATCTTATCACGGCCGCCCACAGGACAGCTCGTTCCACTAAGGTTGGCTCTAGTTCAGAGCTTATCAAGGATCGGTTGATCTAGGTTTTATTTTAATCGGAGTTGTCTTGCGCCACTTCATTTGGAACCTCGCCGAACAAAATCGGGGTTAAAACCGCTGCTCGATTAAAACTTGAGTCTGCGATTGATTTTGAGTGTCCCCCATTATTATGGATCCACAATTATTAATCAGCAGCAATATTAATCTATTGGTTGTTTTGACAGAAAATTATGACACAAGAATAATAATAATAAGAATTTAAAGTCATGGAGCAACACAAATTAAATGAATCTAGGTTTATAATGGAAAACTAAAACCAAGATTAAATAAAAATCCGAATTACTTTTAAACCAGTAATTAAGTTTGGTGGAGTCGGTTTTCAATAGCTGAACCATGATTTAGTCCGGGTTTAGACTCGATCCAGGTTGGTGCATCCCACCCTGAAGACTTTTTCGAACATTTCTTTTGGACCTCAGCGTGCACTGACCTCGTGCTCCAGGAACAGCGCCCTCAGCTGGCCTTTGGACCAGAAGTCCATGGCGTACGCCAGCAGCTTGGTGGACAGAGTGTTTATCCTCAGGAAGTTTCCCACAAACACCACACGCTCGATTTTCTGATTCAAACACAGAACCCGATAAACAAAAAACAAAAATGAAACAAAGAACGTCCAAGATCATCTATGCTGGCGACCAACCAACAAACAAAATGCAAAGCGGAGTAAAATGTTTACACTGAGCGGGTCAATCCACAACCATCCGATTTCTGTTCAATCTGTTAAATCTCTCAGGGCGGAGGGATGGAAAAGGTGGTGCAGGGCTGTGCGTTAGGGCTGCGAGTTACCATCGTTTTGTCATTTTATCATCGTTTTTCAACTAGATGATGAACTGAGGCGATAAATGAAGATCATAAAATAACAGTACATTCAGAGATAAGATTAAAAAAAACATGCAAAATTCTCAGAAGTTCTCTGAACCCAAACACACATCTTTAAAGTGGTAAAAGAAAAAGCTGTAATTTATAATTAGAAACAATGTGATTTTGTCAAGTTATATGTATATATATATATATATATATATATATATATATATATATATATATATATATATATATACATACATACACACACACACACACACACACTATATACATATATAAATATCACTTATTATTGAAAGGATATTACATTTCAGTGTTTGGTGTGTATATTTGTGTGTATTGCTGCTGCTCTGCGTGCTGTGATAGCCCTGTACAATGCTGCTTGATTCCGAGTCACAAGGCAACACTGTAAAGAAGCTGACAGCACACAGAAATCACCGCACTTTTTTCTTTTTAACCATTGATTAGCTGTAAGAGAAGGGTGTTTTTTGCGATGTCAACGGAAATATCTGACTATGATCCTGGTCGTAAGTAATCAAGTGTTGCTTTTGCGGATACGGTGTAAATCGGCACCATCTACTGGTGGAAATCAGCACAAATCCTGCAGGGAGGACGCTGACAGAGCGATACTGCTTGAAGTGGCTCTCTATAGGAGAAAAATCAAAACTGGCGGTCCCGCCCATCTCAAACCTTTCAGAATTGAGTAATGCCCCCTCCTCACCCCCACCTTTTGGCATTTTTAGGTGGAGTGAGGCTCACGTAAGATATGACTCCTTAAAACACATTCAAACCAGAGGGGTTGAGTGGACAGTGTAAAAGGTTTGAACATCTGGCCTCTATTAACACGGTTCCATGTAATTCAACGATCTTAACGTGACTTGTAATGTGTGTGTGTACCTCGTTAACAGCACACATGCGTGCTATCGATCCTATGTTGTTGGTGATGGTGACCAACGTCGCTCGGGCCAGATCCTCCTTACTCACACTCTCTCTCTTCTCCTGGCTCATCATGTGACCAAAACTGCACACACACAGCAGAAAATACACAGAACACAAGCGCGCACGCACGCACGCACGCACGCACACACACACACACACACACACACACACACACACACACACACACACACACACACACACACACACACACACACACACACACACACACACACACACACACACACGTAAGCATAAAAATAGACTTTGTGCTTATCATTGTATTCTAATGATCCAAAAGCAACAGCCCTGTACAACATTCAGTTCCATTATATTCTACTTGACTATTCTAAGGCTTAATCTGCCTCCCTCCTCTGTCGGGACTCGAACCAGCGACTCTCACTGACCTGGAAGCCACCGCTGACCCCTGCAGGCCGAAGCGCTGGTAATCCCCCCCGTAGATGTCCTTCACCAGCTTGTCGACGCTGGTGGAATCCCCCCTGCTGGCCATTTCCAATGCCTCCTCGAACGTCTCGCAGCCGGTCAGAAGGCAGCACAGCCCCAGGAATGTACCACCGCCCAGACTGACGGGGGACAACAGACATATAGAGTATAATACCTCTCATATTGACACTGATCTTCGAACAGTATGACTCTGATCACATCTAAAACATTTTTATATTTTTATATACTAAGCTACGCAACAACAGGTTACGTAATAACGCTGCATTTTGTAATAACTTGGCACAATGTAATCATTTGACCTGTATTATGTAATAACACCCACATTTTGTAATAACATGCCACATTTTTTAAGAAACAATTGCATTGAATGCAATACATTTTGCTGAATTTTGCAATTACCCATTACATAATGCAGATTTTTTAGATAAAGTGGTGGTTATTACATATTGTTGAAGTTACAACATTTTATGATCAATATGTATTACTGTCGTCCTTTATATCAAGTGTCGCATTACTTGGTAAAGTTTTACTTTGTCAGACCTTTCAACCCTGGGAAAATATTTGAAGTACCACAACAGTGTAACAGGGAGTCTCTGTGGAGTTTGATTTCCTGCAGCTAAATGGCTCCATCAGTTATTTACACCGTAGCCGTCTCGTAACGAGGATCATCACATCGTATGCAAGAAACTATACGGCTAACTATATATACACAAATTCATATCATTAGGATTTAGCCCTTGAAATGCTTCATCTTGTGAAGTTACTGAACATGTTTACCAACTAGAGATGCACCGATTGCGATTTTCTTGGCCGATTCCTATTTCAGATTTTATTTTTTTTTTTTTTTTAAGTGTGACCTGCAGATTCCAATTTGTGATCTGCTGTACGTCAATGACAAATACATCACGTGATCTGATCACACACATCATTGGACAGCTGCACATATGGTCTACCGCCGCAATTTTCAGTTACCACAATAGTGATATTGCTGATTTTGACAATGTTTATTATTATAATAATAATTATAATATTATAATAATAATAACTTAAATTTGTATAGCGCCTTTCAAAGAACCCAAGGTCGCTTTACAGGAGAGAGGCAAAGGGGGGGGGGGGGGGGCAGATTAAGGGAGAGAGGAACAAAAACAAAACTAATTGTTCATTATTTGTTATATTCATTATTGTTCATTATTCACTATAGAACAATAACAGAACATGAAACTGTCACTGAGTTCCAATTCAATTGAACAGGGGACTGTCACCAACTTTCAGTATAATTCAACCTGTAACTCTCACTGAGTTTAATAGGACACAACGTATAACTAACATGGAAATGTCCAAACTTCAATTAAAAGTCT
Source organism: Zeus faber (assembly GCF_960531495.2). Taxonomy (NCBI): domain Eukaryota; kingdom Metazoa; phylum Chordata; class Actinopteri; order Zeiformes; family Zeidae; genus Zeus; species Zeus faber. Next base: position 9,357,972 of record NC_137202.1, on the reverse strand, counting down.
CTTTCACTTTAAATGCAAATATACATTTATATTATATTAATATGGTACTTTGCAAATAAATTGCAATCATTACAAAAAAATAAACAAATAAAATAAATGGCTGACTCTTCTCACTCTCTGTTCACTGGAAGTCCTCCTTCCCTCACCGTGCGTTAAACCAAGTGAATCAAATCCAACGACTCGTTTTACTGAGTGACTCATCAAGAACCGAGTCTCAAAAAAGAGTCAAACTTTTCATCACGATCGGAGCTCTGCTGTCACAGCGATAGATACACAGTCTGCACAATGATAGACTCTTGTCAGGGGATAAATAAATAATTTATCTAATCTTCTTTGTTTACCTTGAAGTACCTCCAAACAGCCGACATTTTCTTTCTTTCTCTCTTCAACTCTCGTCAACTACGCAACTCAGTTACATTATGTTGGTATCGGGTTTGAGTATTGGAGCATTTTTAGGAGTACAGTACATTAGCACAGTATATGGTGTGTATATATAGTATATATTTGACCGGCCGATCGATCGGTGCATTTCACGTTTTATATGTTAACATTACGGTCACGTTTATGTGCTTTATTATACCTCTCCCACTTCCCATTTTACCTCACAATGCAGCGTTACACCTCGGTGGATAATAAAGTACCGCTCAGTGCGCTGCTGCGTATCAATGGATGTTGAGTGAGAGGAGAGGGAGGGCTTACAGAACCACAGGTCGTATAGCACCTGGCCAATCCAAGGGATGTAGTTTGAATACACAATAAATATACGGTATTGTTTTGTATTTATTGATTGATTTCCGTCATTAAATTACAATAATATATATATGTAAAAAAATTGTTGCGTCATTTCAGCTGGCATTTCGTACCTGCGTATTTTGACTAAGAATTGTGTAGTTGGTACCCAAAATGCTTGCAGGTTGGCGGGTCTGCTTTGTTGTAAGCCCGCAATACGCAATAACTAGGGCCTTCCCAAATTCATGGTAAATTTTTAAAAGCAATTTGAAAGAAAAAGACAGCATTTCACGGCGATGTTTGAATTACATTTTTTAAGCACATGCAGTCAGGCCAAACAGCTCTCATCGCATGCAGTGACGTTTCATCAGGTGCCCAGTGTTCTATGTTTGCATCCAACAGCGCCATCGTTAAAAGACTCACTGAGACGAGCTCAACACGCACTCAACAGTTTTAAAATGATCTAAAATCAGCACTAGGTAACTTTTGGAATTTAGCGCCCCTACAGTTTCTAAGTGCAATAACACCACTGTCGTAAAACTAAAAAAAAAAGTGCCGGAAAATAATTTATTTTACCGGACAAATTTGAACCTTATCAGTCATGTTTCATTAACAGTCTATTTACAATTTCAGATATAATGTACACATAGGTTACAGCGCCCCTTGCACGGACCTCGCCGCTTCCCGGAGCCGAGGGGGGAGAGGGCGCGGGGGAGGGACGGGGCCCCCTGCCACCACTGTAGGTACCAGATGAGCTCGGCCTGGCTGATCGGCTCGCAAACGCGAGTCAGAGGGTGAAACGAGGCCCGTGGCGCAATGAAAGTGAGGGCCGGTGCTAGAAGGCTGAGCTGGGATCCGGGCGCACAGCTGGCCCGTCTTGCCGGGGAGCTGGAGCTGATACGTTTTGTACGAGCATTATTACCGGAGATGACTATGTCTATGTTATGAGCCTACCTGGTCCCAGTCACTCGCTTGTAGTTGTCCTGCGAGTGCACGGCCAGGATGGAGACCCCGGACCCTATGTTGACCAGCAGCATGGGGAAGGGGTCATCCAGCGAGCAGGAAGTCTTCACGCTGCTCTGAGTGTCCGACGGATTCAGGAAGTAGTAACACTCCGGCTGACCGTTAAAACCAACACCGTCCATGTAGAGCAGGCCGCGGATCAGGCAGTCCAACTCATCCAGCTTCAGCAGCTCCAGGTCAGCCATCTGCGAGCCGGACAGACAGGAAGACAAGACAGACAGACAGACAGACACGCAGAGAAGGAGACAAACAGAAGTAGCGACAGACAGAGGGAGAGGGAGACAGACAGAAGGAGAGACAGAGACAGACAGAGAGAGAAACAAAGACAGACAGAAGGAGAGGCAAACAGGTAGAGAGACAGACAGAAATAGAGACAGAGGGAGAGAGAGAGAGAGAGAGATAGAAAGAGGGACGGACAGAGGGAAAGACAGAAGGAGAGACAGACAGAAGGCGTGAGCGACAGGTTGAGAGGCAAACAGAAAGACAGAGAGACAAGACAGAAAACGAGACAGAGAGAGCGCTAGAAAGAGGGATGGAGAGAAAAACAGACAGAGACCGACAGAAGGACAACAAGAGAGACAGACAGAGAGGTATGGAGAGAAAGCCAAAGTGTTTATCTCTCTGTTTGACGACTCTCAAAGAATCGCGATTCTCATGTCGTCCGCAATCGCGCGGCCCCGCCTCCCCTCCCCCTCTCCCTCTCCCTTTCCCTCCCCCTCACCGTTCTGAAGTCGTTCTCGAACTTGTACGCCCCTCCCCCGGTGGCGCAGAGCGTGGTGTGCAGGGAGGAGAAGTTCTTGTCTCGCCCCATCTGGATGAACTGCGACATGGCCTGCGTGGGGAAGCGGATGAAGTGCAGGTTTCCTGTCCGGCCGCACATGGTCAGGTTCCTCAGCTCCAGGTGAACGTCGCGCACCCCTGTCTTACCTGGAGGACGGTCCGAGAAGAAGAGATGTAAAAATGTAAAACAAATAAATCAGTGTCATTTAGATCATGACATTTGAGTTGACAATTAATTGTCATACAAATAATAGCCATCAACAATTTAATTGTATTTTTTCTTCATTTTAATTCCATTATCATGGTATCACAAGTTATAATATTGTAATAATACATGTATATTATTGCAGAAGAGCCATTTATTGACATTGAACATAAAAATGCAGTTAATTCATTTGTCTGTCTCTGACTGATGGAGATACACCTAATTATCACTTTATTTATTGCAAAACTTCTTTCATTGGTTGAAAATTTCCCTCCCCATTAAATGGAAAGATTGTAGAATCTAACGATTTTACAAAATAATAGCAGACAGCTCAAATGGTTGCGATCTGGCCATTATGTAATACAGGTACTCCTCACTTGACGACCGAGTTCCATTCCTAGGACCAGTTCGTTGAGCGGATCGATAAGCGAGGACCTGTGTTATTTCACGGTAGTGAAACAAACGCTAGTGTAGTACATACTGAGACTGCGGGAACGTGACGGAGAGTGAGAACGCTGATGAGATGAGATGAATACACTGTATATAGTGTATTGTATATAGTATATAGTGTATACAGTGTATATAGTGCATACAGTATATATATAGTACATATAGTGTATATAGTAAATATAATGTATACAGTATATATAGTGTATATAGTATATATAGTCAAGATATGTGCAATACACTTCGTACTCTGGTTCCTATTTATGGTGATTTTTTACATTTTTTGTTTCTATATATTTTATATTGGCTATAGTGTGTACTTGATATGCTCTCTATTTTCTGCTGTCCCCTTTTTGCTGCTGGAACGATGTAAATTTCCCCGTGGTGGGACTAATAAAGGTTTATCTTATCTTCAAGATTCAAGATTCAAGATTTTTTATTTGTCACATACATATACATACTTCCATACATATATGCAGTGAAATGTAATTATGTATTATGTATATCTTATCTTAGTGTATACAGTATAGTATAGTATATATAGTGTATATAGTATATATAGTGTATACAATATATAATGTATATGGTATATAGTGAATATAGTATACATCGTGTATATAGTGTTTGGGGTATATAGTGTATACAGTATATAGCGTATATAGTATATATCGTGTATATAGTGTATAGGGTATATAGCGTATATAGACTGAAGTATACAGTATATAGCGTTCAACAGTTCAACTGACTGAAGTATACAGTATATAGCGTATATAGTATATAAAGGGTGATGCGCGGTGAGATGCTTGAAACTGAGACACCCCCCACGCAGTGTGCACGCCACGGTATTGGTCGTAAGTCAGAACGGTCGTGAAACAGGTACGTCGTTAAGTGAGGGGTATCTGTAGTTGTGACAACTCAAACAAAAATACGAATGACATGCAGGGAAACTCAAGCTTAGACTCTGTAGTGGGTGTGCATGCGCGTCCAAACCGTAGGCTGTGTTGGAGGTCAGGTATTTCCTTATGGATTTCAGGTTCTCCAATTCTTCCTGTTCTTCTTCTGCCGTGACGTCGACTGGCTCGAAATACACCAGCTTCACAAGAGTACCTCCGATGTCCATCCCAAACCAGGGGAATGCTGGAGCGAGCGAGCGAGCGAAGCGAGCGAGAGAGAGAGAGAGAGAGAGAGAGAGAGAGAGAGAGAGAGAGAGAGAGATCATTGTTTAATATCTAATACTATTGAAACGGTCCTTCCAAAACCCAAATGAACCCGTCCAGCTAACATCGGACACTGTTTGTCCTCTCTCAGAAGCAGTGAATGGAGACTCAACAATTCTTTACGATCAAACCTCAAACCTATTGCAGTGCAACTGACTGAAGTCAAAACCTTTTGGGACCTTTTGGGGTGCTTCATAAATACTTTGACTTCTTTCTCTACTGTCTGGGAGGCTTGTAAAGCCACCTGCCATGGCATCACTCACTCCACCCAACCGAAAAAGGTTGAAAGAGACTGATGAATTTTATATGAATTTAAATGTATTTTTATATTCACAAACTGCATTACGTTTAAGGAATCAGTTCGTTTCAGTTAGTTAGCTAGGTAGGAATTAGGTTATTATGTTCTGTTTAGTAACTATTGTGCATAATCTCCGGGTGCGTTGCAAATACATTTCACTGCATATATGTATGACCATATGTATATGTATGTGACAAATAATCCCCTTGAATCTCTTGAGTGAACTAACTGAGCTACTGAAGGACATCAAAAGGCAGCACAAAGCTGACCCGAAATAGAACTATTTTCAAACATATATATATAAATATATATATATTAATATATATTTCCCTTGGGGAAAATAGCTTCCAAATGTAGTGCAGTTAAAGTATAAAGACCCTTAATATGTATTTGCTCAAGTACAGCTACAAATACCTCAAAAGGCACAGCAGTTTATTCCACAGAGCAACATGTTATAATTACATGGTATAACTACATGTTATCAGTTATGAGGAGTCAACAATAAAGCTGACATTGACCTTAAGTAACCGCCCACTGTGACCTTGTTTGCTTAACCTTTTCTATGAATCTCTTCATTGGTTTTACAGCTGTACTTCTTCCATTACTGAACTACCATTATAAGCACCAATAGTAATAATAGAGCCAACGCCTTCTACACTCTTCAGTTTTGACCGGGAACGATCAGCTGCAACCCTGAATGTTACTTCAGAGGAGATAACCGGGACAGAGGTTGCCAGAGCAATCAAGAGCCTCAAGAACAACAAGGCACCGGGACTCGATGAGGTAGCTGCCGAGTTGTTGAAGCACGGCCAGGAGGTCGTTGTGGAGAGCCTCACCCGCTTGTTCAACATGATTTGGCATGCAGAAGAAGTTCCTGCCGATTGGAGACGTGGGGTCATTGTGAAGCTGCCTAAGAAAGAAAACCTTGCGGACTGAAACAACTGGGGGGGCATCACACTGCTGTCTATCCCTGGCAAGGTATTCTGCAGTGCACTGCTCCAACGCCTAAAAGAAGAGGTGGATAATTTCTTGAGGGAAGAACAAGCTGGCTTCCCGAAGGGAAGGTCCTGCTCCGAACAGATCTTCTCTCTTCGCAACATCATTGAACAGTGCCAAGAATTCCAGACACCCCTCATGATCAACTACATTGATTTTAAGAAAGCTTTCGACCGCATCCACCGGGAATCACTGTGGCAGATTGTCCAGCTGTATGGTGTACCACCAAAATACGTCAACATCTTCAGGGCCCTGTACCACAACTCCACTTGCAGAGTCAAAACCAACAACGGCTCAACCGAAGACTTTGACATCGTCACCGGAGTAAGACAGGGTTGTATCCTGTCACCCTTGCTTTTCATTATTGTCATCGACTTTGTGATGAGGAAGACCGTCACTGGTGAAATCTTCGGCATCAAGTGGGGAGGGGACAGACTGGCCGACCTGGAATTTGCGGACGATTTGGCTCTGTTCAGTCATACCCACCTTGCACTCCAAGAGATGACCAACAACCTCCATAAGCACGGGGAAAAGGTCGGCCTATGGATAAGCCAAGAAAAGACCAAGGCCATGACCGTCGGAGAGGACCAACACCCTCCACCTCTCACTGTAGGGGAACATGACGTAGAGTACGTTGAGAACTTCACATACCTTGGAAGTAACATCTCAAATACAGGAGACGTGGAGAAAGATGTACGAACCAGAATCGGCAAAGCTGTAGGAGTATTACAACGGCTCCGCAACATCTGGTCTTCCAAAGCCATCAATACGGACACCAAGCTACGCCTCTACATGTCAGTGGTCATCCCAACAGCGACCTACGCCTGTGAGACGTGGATGAAGACAGCCAGCATCACCAACAAGTTGGATGTCTTCCATCGACGATACCTCAGATCCATCTTGAGGATCTCGTGGAGAAACCACCTCACCAACGAGGAGGTGATGAAAAGGGCAGGGAGAAAGAGAATGGCTGGGCACGTACTCCGACTGCCAAGAGAGAGACCGGCAAGTGTGGCAATGGACTGGATGCCAGAGGGTGGAAAGAGGAAGAGAGGGAGGCCAAAGAAGACATGGAGACAGACAGCCAAGGAAGACCTAAATGAAATGGATGTCAACTGGCATGGAGCAAGAAGGGTCGCCAGGGACCGGAGCAAATGGAAGGGACTCGTCGCCCAATGTTCCAGAAGGAACGGGATGAACTAAGTCTAAGTAAGTAAGTAATAATAGTAATAGTACATAGATTCACCCTTTACCTCAATATTATTTTGTTCAGCGCTCAGCCCACGGAGCTGACAATGTACAAAGACATTCACCGTGATTGGTTCTTTTCTGAGAAGGGGCGGGCCTTATAGCGCCATATGATTTATCGTAATATAAAATGATCATTATTATAACTTGAGCAAAGGCGGCTTGGATTCCATGTCAACTATGGTGGTCACGTTCATGTTTTATTAAACTGTTTCTATGCTCAGAAACAGTTTAGAACATTTTTGTATGTAAATACTGGGATATGACGGTGATTTTCAGTCATAGTAACATGTTCACAGACAACATCAAACGCGTTACACATAAACATACGCATACAACATACACGTTTAAGGTGAAGGTGTGTGTGTGTGGTTGTGTGTGTGTGTGTGTGTGTGTGTGTGTGGGGCGTAAATGTAGGTGAAAGGTCTCTGGGATAATGCGCCTCAATTATCCACTATGTTTGTTTGTTGTGTGTGTGTGTGTGTAGGGGGGGGGCTCACCTCCATGGAGCTATAATTGGATATGATTGGGAAAGGATCAGTGCTAAAGAGTCATTTAACGACATTGTATTGAGAAACATTGTTAATTTGCCGTGCGCTGCAGCACACGCCCCTCTATGATATCGGATGTTTTTACATGTGATTGATATGATGTGTGTTATGATGCAGGCTGGGTGAAAACGCCTTGTTATTTAGCATTTTTTCCAATGGTATTTCACGGTATTTACTTGAAGGGCATCATGATCGTCATGTGTAGTCTAAATTTTAAGATAAGAATATATGATCTACATTTCCTCACAACATGCAATAACAGCAGGAGTTTTATCAGAGGAAGTAGAGTGTTGGTTTGATACCATACTTTAGATAAACCACGGCGTTCACTGTGATGACCCTCAGCCGGACTCATTGACGCAAGATGTGATGTAGCGCAACATGGAGCTCGTTCTCCACCTCCGGAGTGGAGAGAGCAGCGCTTGGTTCGACTTGTCAAATGGAACTGGTGCAAAGGTGACATGAAATGCTCACATCTCAACCCTGTATCTTTTCAAAGGGGAATGAGCGATTAGATTACACTGTACTAATCTTACACGACTGAGTGTGGGATGTTGGGAGAACATGAAAGGCGACAAATCATATTTGTGTCATATTTGATTTTCCAATACGAAAAAGCATAAATTTAAAACAAGCTTCTTCGGGCTGGAGAGAAAAGGGCTTAAAGATGAACTAATGACTAAATATTAAAAATCTAAATAAATCAGGTACCGCCCCCCCACCCCAATGGAAATACTGTATATCACATGACAACTTCTTTGTCGAAATCATAGATTTAAGACATAAATCAGAGATTTAAATGTAATACTACTTAAAATTATATTCTTAAGACAAATCTTAACAAAATGTAAGATTGTTTTTTGGATAAATCACCTCTCTCTCAGTGAAAAAATCTATAAAGTCTATAAAGTAAAGTATTGCTTATGAACTAGAATTATTATATTCTATTGATTCTATTCTTTTTTTTTTTTTTTTTTTTTTTTAAACACAGAACTTTGGACAGGTAAGTTAATTAATTCAATCCAACAATATGTTCTAGTTGTAATTTAGACCTCGTCAATTAAAATGCAAGATTATTTAATGACTTTAAAGGTCTAATATTTGTAAAATGACGTATAAGAAAATGCTAATCTTTTTAATGATCTACAGACCTGTAGGCCTGATAAACCTTATACAGTATATGAGTGTAGTTTGATATTAAATTAACAGTATTACAAACAATGAACAATCCTTCATCACAAACAATCGGTCAAGTATTCTGGAGCCTCACTGATTTTGGGATGGTGTCACCTCTTGATATCGTTCAGAAAGTTCTCTCACCCACATTTACATGACAGTAATAGAATGGGAGAGTCTTGGACATATTAACCTCTCTCTCTCTCTCTCTCTCTCTCTCTCTCTCTCTCTCTCTCTCTCTCTCTCTCTCTCTCTCTCTCTCTTCTCTCTCTCTCTCTCTCTCTCTCTCTCTCTCTCTCTCATCTCTCTCTCTCTCTCTCTCTCCTCTCTCTCTCTCTCTCTCGTCAGTGATCAGCTCATCCCGTCAATGATTGATTGACAGGATGTAACCCCCCTGCACACATTCTAATGTGCAACATTCAAGACAGTCAACTACTCCTTCATTAGCAGAGGTTCGACTACTTTGTTTTACAGCAATATTTAAAAGTGTAGAGAAAAGAGTTGTTAAAAGGTTTTACATTCTCCTACTTAAATCTAGCGCGTATCATTTGATTGTTCCCAAAGTTCAGAGCAACCTTTAACAGGGAGAGTATGTCCAATAAAATGGCTATTGAGTATTTCTAGAAAGCAATGAACACCGTGTGAAACGCTGCTTCCTTCACTCACCTATCTGTCTTGGTGTTTATCTACTCTTTCTTACCTGGCACTCGGTGTCAGACGCTTGTCTGCTTTTAGGTTCCATGGGCTGACATGAACGGACCAGCGAAAGATCACATTATTTTTGAAGTTCAGAAAAGGTTTCTTTACTCTAATGCCGCCTTTGAGGGCGGGAAAAAAGAATCGACGTTTAATCAACACCATCACATGACGTAACTAAAAATCCTGAGACCAGATCCCGTCTCAAACGACCATATCCACATCATATGGATGTACGGTCTAACTCTGAGGGAGACAAGCTGACGGGGCGTGGAAGGAGCAGGTTATCAGCACAGTTTCCTGCTTGCCGTTATAAGCCAGTCATAAAGCAGAGAATCTCTGAACAGACATTTTCAAAGTTTAGCGGCTT
>NC_137202.1:9342209-9348036 GCF_960531495.2 Zeus faber | reverse complement strand
TCTCTCTCGCTCTCTGACTGACTGTTGGAATGATTCTCTGCCTGTACTTTGATCTGTCTGACTGACTGAGACCGACTGTGTCTTGTTTGCCTGTATGTATGTGTCTGAGTGACTGTCAATCCGTGTGAGTGTTAAGTACAAAATAAAGATTATTATATTATAATGATTGTATTATGGTCTTCAAACACATTGTCAGTCAAATCTAAACCTTTTTTGTTGTTGTTGTGTTACTGCAAACAAACATGACAACTCTGAAGAAACACGAATATTGAGAATTTATATTAATATTCATTTATAGGCTACAGACCTCGATGCATTGGAAGATTGTAATACAATGCAAATCAATGTTGAGTTTATGGAGCAGTGAACACACCACACGCACGCACACACACACACACACACACACACACACACACACACACACACTTGGATGAGTGTTATTTGTAAAGCAAACAGTCACTTACCGGGTTTCTTTACACTTATGAGCTTCATTATGATGGGCAAATTATTGACAAGGCAATATTGGCAAGACACAACAGAATAAACGAAGCAGCCTCGGAGTTAGGTTCCCGAATGACAGACAGGCGCTGTCACCGCAGAGAGAAGCCGCTGTTTGAACTCATGGCACCGCACGGTCCCCAAGTTCACCGCGGAGCGTCGGAGCGGCCGGGGCGGCCGGGTTAAAATCAGGGGGCGGGGCCGCCCCGCGCAGCCCCGCCCCCTGGAGACAGCAGCCGGGCGCGCGATTGGCCGGGTGACGCCAAGCCCACTTATCACGAGCTTTTCCCACCACCGCCGCTCCACCAATCGGCGCGCGGCAGGCACGACCAGAGCTCCCATTAAAAACAAAGCACGGCGGAGCTGCTCCGCGCAGAGCGGCGCGGCGCTACCCGCTGCTCGGTACGGAGCGGCCCGGCGCGCCCGCTGCCCGGTGTGGTTCCGAGCGCACCGGTCACGATTAAAACGTGAAAAAAAAAAATAATAACAATGTTATCCTCACAACTCCAACGAAGGTCATATTCATATAAAAACATCCGACCAAATCGGGCTCCATCTCCCCCGTGTAAAGCCTCCACTTACGGGGTCGGTGTCGCCTCACTGACTCGGTCCTCCTCGGCAGCCTGCACCTCTTGGCCGGGGAGCCGCTCTCGGCGTCGTCGTGGTGGAAGCAGTGCAGGCTTTCGCCGGCGCTGCTGGTCCCGCCGGAGCCGAACGGAGCGCTGCAGCCCCCGTTGGCCATTGCGTGGCCGTGGAAGCCCCTCTGGCTCTGCCCGTTGTTGACATGAATAGGTCCCGAGGAGCCCTTCTTGTCCATCATTGACTTGGCTTTATCCATGTCTGCAGCTCGACGACCCGCCTCAGCATGTGCAGCGGTCCGGCTAGAAGGGCGGACGGCTCGGTGCAGTCAGCCCGGCGATCTGCCGTTAGCCCGACCAGCTTCCCTTTAGCCGGGCTAGCTGCTGTCAAACCGGCTGGCTGCCGTAAACCCGACTGGTTGCCGTAAACCCGGCTAGCTGCTGTTAGCCCGGCTAGCCTCCGTTAGCCTGACTAGCTCCAGTTAGCCTGACTAGCTCGCCTTCCTCGGTGCGGCGGACAGAAGCGCCCAAACTGCTTCACCTATCTGGGTCCTTTGGAAACGAACCGTTTGTTCGTGTCTTCCGCCAAAGAATCCACGTGGCGCATTTTCAAAAATGGTATAAAGATAAAAACGATGCCATTAACAAAGACGGAGATTTCATTGGAGGTCACTCGCGGTCATTTCCCAACGCTGTGATCCTGCGGAGCGCAGCGGTGCACCGTGTTGGGAGGATACGTCACGTCGTCACTCTGCTGTGGATCCAGTTCTACCGCTCAGGACACCTTGGTGTGTGTGTACACACACACACACACATATGCATGTGTGTGTGTCACATACACACAAACACACACACACATATGTGTATGTGTTAGTGTACACACACATATATATACATAATATATATACACGTAATAAATATATATGATCTACACACACAGACATCTTTTTTTAAATTAATATCTGGATATCCATTCTTGATGTTGTAAGGGGAATGAGCTTATGAAGATCCCATGTTAAATAAAAAAAATTACAAAAAACATTCTAGGTGATAAAAAGAAACATTCATACCTAATGGGGCACCTTAATATGCGCCAGGATAATGAATTAGGCCGACAGCGTGCACCTAATATAATGTTGCTTGAATATTGATGAATGGATGAGCCTGCTATGGCGACAATTAACCTGTGACTCCTTCATTGTTTGACCAAAGCTGCTCTTGTGCTTATGCTGTTAACGTTTTTATCACTGTTCTACATGTGCAATTACTATGGAAGCTGCAGTGCAGAGTGCAAAACAAGTTTCGCAACAGGGAACAATAAAAGCATATTCGATCATAATATATCACCGATTGCAGACTGTTTTTCTACAGAAACTGTAGTTTGGGGGCTGGGTGTCTTACCAATCCTCGCCTGTACATACACTACCACAAACAAAATGTGACTTCTGACAGAAATCCTAAACCTCTCTGTATCTGCTGTTCACGCATGGCCGCTTGTTCTCAAATTCCCTTCGACACCTGCAAATGCAAAGGTCACAGACTCCAACTACACTACCACACAAACACCTTGCCTCGCACACTCCCTCGCCGACCAAACAACGAGTAGGTGTTTTTATTCAAAGCACACGTACTTGAAACGAAAGGGGCGGTCTTTTAATAATCCATCGACAGCATGTTATTGCAATATTAGATTAATTTCCAAAACACTCAATGGATCCTGGTTAATGCTTTACGCCGCAATGGATTGAGCTCAGTTCCGTTTTCCTTAACAACTCGTCACAGGTTGTGCCGAGGTAGAAACGTGTCTGTGAGGATATTATCTGTTATTTCAAGAAGAGGCCGACACTGGGGGCCAGTACGGACATTAAGAACCAAGCAGAGTTCCCTCGATAAGCTTCGAGAGCAGATAAGACGTCACAGGAAAAAGCTGAGGCAGGGTGTTTACAGAGAAGAACGGCTTGGAGAAATAACAGGAAAAAGTAGAGCGAGTAGAGGAGAACCTCTGGAGCCCAGTTCATAACGAGATGTTCATGAATAGAACAGAAGCGTCGATCGTGGCAGGGCAGCTGGAGGTAGAAGAGTCTCTTCGTCTTCCTGTCCTTGTGTTTCCGTCGGTTCTACCAGGGCAGCTCGGATCCGTCCCAGGAGTAGAACCTCCCGGTGCGGTCCATGTTCAGAGAGTCTATGATTCCCATCATCAGGTCCACTGACTGCTCCGTGCTGAACAGTTGGGCTGCGGGGACGTTTCTGTGGTATGGGCGGGAGAGGTCGGTGTTCACTGTGCCCGGGTGTAAAGAAACACACACCACCTGAGAGAGAGAGAGAGAGACACACACACACACACACACACACACACACACACACACACACACACACACACACACACACACACACACACACACACACGACAGCCCAGTCAGCTCTGTTTCAGAAGACATGTCCTAAAACGAGCCCTTCAGATTTGTGTCTCGGTACTACGTAGCATTGAAACACATTCCACCCCACCCACAGCTGGAGTGGGACCCGACCTGCTAGCATCGAAGCTAAGAGCTAAGCATGGGAACTGCTCTGTTGGCTGCAGAGACCAGTAGAAATGTTTTAAAAGAAAGCGGAATTAATTCCAACTGTCTGTGACAAAACTGCAGACGATGGAAATCTAAGTATTTACTGTGCCTTTTTTTTGTGTGTGTGTGTCTCCACGGTAGGTCGACTGTACTGCAGGCTGCAGTGCGGGATCCGCTCTGCGTTTCTCCAAACAAAATCATATCATGTGTTTCAATCATGTGTTTATTTTACGACATTTCCGTAATTGAACGAAACAAAAAAGCTCTGAGCCCCACTGTACGCCGCGGTGCTCCAAGCTCCACGCTGCTCTGGACACCGCGGTGAAAGTCCCAACAAACTTTTAAATGAGGCCTTGTAGATCTAATACGAGCGAAGATTCAGCAGCTGGATCGCTTATTGCTTATGGACTGATAAGGTGAAAATGGTGACAGGTACGGAGTAAACGGTAAGCAGAACCTGGAAGCCATGCTCAAACGCCATTGGCTCACATGACTAGGGGCCTCAGGAGGGTGGCTCCTCCCACTTAAACAGCCCCTTTTCAGACAGGGTGGATTGGACACATGTGAAAATGGGTCAGATGCATAGTGGTATTTTCAGCAAAAAAAATTTGAAAACATGTTTTGGGGACCTCAGAGACCATATATTGAAGCAACACTCACTTTTTGACCTTAAATTACAGCTTCAACATTTTAATATGGAGAATGGCACCTCTTTCATTCCCACCCACCCCCCCGAACGCCTGTTCTTGCACTCTGTAACTTTGGTGTTCAGTACGAAACTGCTGGAAAGGCGCGTAACGCTTTACGGCACTGTGACACTTCCTTGATGTTTGGCTTTGGTAGTTGCCGTCTATTTGCCTGGTAAAATAAAAATAAAGAAACGATAAATTACAAATTTGCCTGTCAAAATGTCCGGTAATAATGCTCATACAGAACGTAGCCGCTCCACCTCCCCGACGGCGCAGACGGGCCGGTGGTGCGCCCGGCACCCGCACCTCATTGCGTCACGGGGGTTTGTTTCACCGTCTGACTCGCGCGTGTGAGCCGATCTGCCAGGCCGAGCACATCTGGTACCTCCGCCGGTAGCAGGGGAGCCCTGGACTGAGTGCTCGCTGAAGCGGCGAGGTCCGTGCAAGGGGCGCTGTAACCTAGGTGTACATTATATTTGCGTTTGTAACATAAACTGTTATTGAAACGTGACCGATAAGGTTCAAATATGTCCGGTAAAATAAAAATATTTCGGACACCGGACCGAATTTTACATCAAAGTTGCACTGAGAAACTGTCGGGGTGCCAAATCCCAAAAGCGACATAGTTCTGCTTTAACTTGGTGAAAAGGAGCATAATAGGTCCACTTTAAATGTGGTGCCGCATTGCATTGCGCTTTTTAACAATCAGCAGTTTTTACCCTGTTGGAGATGTATTTATTTTATTCCCGGACCACAAAAGTGTGAGGCACATCAAACAAGTGTCCAATACAATTGCAGGTCATTTTTTCTATTTTTATTTTACACAATATGTTATGATCTTATTTTCTGCAGCTACTGCCTCCATATTTCATATACAGTACATTTATAATATAGACTATGATATTAGTGAGACTGAACATACCTTGGCAAAAAATATGTGCGAAAAATTTGATTGTTTGGAAAATTGCAAGTTGTTGTAGGCTGGTGTCAGTTTCTCAGGAAAAAAAGGGATTTAAGGGATAATTTAGAATAAATGGAATGTGCATAATGTTACTAATGTTTGAGTAACATAAATGATGTGTTGATGCGTTTGATGATCGATTGCCAGGATGCTTTTCTGTCGTTATTAATACCTTCAGCATCCCCCTTTTAGTAATCACGTGTTTAAAAACTTAAATATTGTTTAAATATTGTTCCATCAATAATTCTCTGATCCGTATAGAAATGTGACGCAAACGTCACGCTCTATATTGAGCCCGAATTTAATCGGTTCCACTGATTGGTTGATCCTATTAATATTGAGAGGGCGCACGTACTATGGCCATCTGACCCAGACTCCACTGTGTCAGACTGCTGTAGCTCCAAACGGCGTTTCAAGACCCCCCGCTGAGCTCAGAACGCCAGTTGCCGCTTACGCAAGGGACACTATCACGGGTTATCGCCGCCGTATCATAAGGGAATACACCCCAGGGTGATAAATCAATATTGTCTTTCACTG
>NC_137202.1:9332209-9334709 GCF_960531495.2 Zeus faber | reverse complement strand
CAACACAAACCTAATCCCCGACTGCAGCAACCAGCAACCAGACCAACGTGTAAAACATCTCGGGCCAAACCAAAGAGAACTTAATCTGTTTTCCTAAGGAGGCGTGAACACCAGCACCAGTAAGATACTGTCACTACACTCCAGTCACTGGATCAACTTTAAGAAAATAATTGCTTCGATTTGTAAAACCCCGTTTTTCTCGTTTTTGTTTTTTTAATCTAAAAATGTCAACCTAATGAAAGGTTTACATTGAGAAAATGAATAAGTAAAATACAATCATGCAATAACTCATACATTGTCAGTGCTCATGCATTCATATGTATTAATGTCTCCATTGAGTTAATCTTGATGTGTGTATCCCATGTCTTGCTTATACACAGTGTGTGCGAAAAAAGGACCAGGGCCAAATGAAAAGTCAGAATTTGGAGAAAAAACTCTGAATTCTGACTTTATTTCCGCAGATCAAGAATTCGTGCCTTAATCAATGTCAGAATGCCAGAATTATTATGATATTGCTATGCCACCATGATGTGTTATAGATGGCAATTCCGATTTTAATCTCAGAATTTGTGACTTTAATTAATTTAATTAATTCTTTAATTACAATTCAGATTTACACTTTGGAAATTAAATCAGAATTCAGACATCAACGTCAAAATTATTTAAGATTTTTTTTCTCACCAATCCTCTTCCATAAGTGTCAGTGTTATTAAATGGTATGAGATTCAAGAGATTCAAGATTCAAGAGGTTATTTGTCACATACATATACATACGGTCATACATATAGGCAGTGAAATGTCATCACACCGGGTGATTACGCACAATAAGCTCTTAAAATACCAAAAATATGTAACAGTCGCAAGGGGCAAAGCCACAATTGCGATTCTGGGTTCTATAATTATATAATAGTATTAATTGTCTGTGTTGTATTAAATATACATTTAAATCCTCTGAAATGAAACCGACCTTAACTTACCTCCAGTACTTACCCCACAGAGTATAAAGGGTATTATTAAAGCCCTTTGTCTCAGTCGGAATGAGGGTGGTTCCTTTCTGTCCCTAAAGCTCTCCGCTCCCTCTCTCGCTGTTTTCTTTGAAAGCCGGTCTTATCTCCCTCTCTCTCGTATGTCACTCTTCCTGTCTTCCCTCCATCCCTCCTCTCTCCTCAGTCCAATCTCTCCCTCCACTCTACTATTGACATTGCTAACATACATTACCACGTTAAAGGTATCGGCTCAGCCCGACCCAATATTCCAGAATACTTTCATTTTGTTGGGTATCGGGGATCATTCCATCCAGCCTCACTGTGTATTTACTCAGTCAGATCCATTGAAACGGCTTGAAACGCCCTCCCAACGCTTTCTCCTGCTGCATAGAGGAAGAAACTGAAATGCACTTCAATTACAGGAAAACGAGTCAAGTTTCACCCTCCACATTTCAACATACTAAATTCCATCCATCCATGCATCCATGCATCCATCCATCCATCCATCCATCCACCCATCCACCCATCATCTATCCACCTGTCCATCCATCCATCCATCCATCCATCCACCCATTCTTCCATCCATCCATCCATTCTTTGATCCATCCATCCATCCAGCCACCCATTCATTCATTCATTCATCCATTAATTCATTCATTCGTTCGTTCATCCATCCATCCATCCATTTTCTATCCATCAATCCATTCTTCCATCCTTCCACCCATCCATCCGTCCATCCATCCATCCATCCATCCGTCTATCTATCCACCTTTTCATCCATTCTTCCATCCATCCATCAGTTCTTTCATCAATCTGTCCATCCATCCACCCACCTTTCCATCCATTCTTCCATCCATCCATTCTTCTATCCATCCCTCCATTCATCCATCCATCCATCCAATCTTCCATCCACCCATCCATCAATCCATCCGTCTGTCCATCCGTCCATCCATCTGACCCTCCACCTTTCCATCAACTATCCATTCTTCCATCTATCCATCCATCCATCCGTCCAGCCATCCACTTTTCCGTCCACCTTTTCATCCATTCTTCCATCCATCCATCGGAGACATGGACTACACACACACACACACACACACACACACATTTTGTTACAAATGGTGTTTTCTGGGTGTCTTTAGTCAAGTATTCTACATTTTGTTTTATTTGATACATAGATTATAGATTATAGAATAAAGTGATGGCTATAGGGGACATAACAATACACATTTGAAAACAAATATAGAACTAAAATAAAAAATTAAAATAGACAATAGGCAATAAACCTCTGAGTCTATATTACTTGGTGTATATATGTTATATATGTGTATATATGCCTCAATGTGTATTTACTCAGTCAGATCCATTGAAACGGCTTGAAACGCCCTCCCAACGCTTTCTCCTGCTGCATAGAGGAAGAAACTGAAATGCACTTCAATTACAGGAAACGAGTCAAGTTTCACCCTCCACATTTCAACATACTAAATTCCATCCATCCATGCATCCATGCATCC
>NC_137202.1:9189709-9329709 GCF_960531495.2 Zeus faber | reverse complement strand
CTACCAGATGAAGCCTGACCATAAAACATTTGATTCGGAGCAACAGAAAAAAAAATTGGAAAACAGAAGAAAAAGGCACAGTTACAGAACTGTGTTCATAATGTTTTTAAGAGTGGAGGATCTACTCATCCCGTACTGTGAATGACACCTTTCCAACAACGTCCAACCTAACGATCGTTAAGTGCGCCTCTTCTTGAATTTAACCTTTGTGATTATTATAGTGTTATTAAAAGTGTCATTAATAATAGCGTTGTTATATATTATCGTTTGTGTTGTGTGTTTATAGTGTTTTAGTTCAGTGGTAGCACTAACTCACTCACCGACAGTGACGTTAAACTCTCTGGTAAAACGTCTACCTTGGATGGTGATGACGTTATGGATAATAACCAAACCCTCCATTCAGAATAGGAATGAGATTTTCCGTTCCGTAAACTCACTGATGATCTGATGATCTTCATGTTCCTCTATGAATGTAGTTTAAACGACACCCAATTTCAAGGAAAGTTTGGGGCATAGTACAAATGAGGAAATGAGGAGATAAAAAACGCCCTTTAACTGTGTAACAACACAGTGAAACACACACCCTTGTTTATCCAAAGTTTATTAATATTTCACGTGTCATGCGTCCTACATGCGTCCTCATACATAAATACATACTGTGGGACTCTCTGCCCACAGGTTAGGGTTAAGGGAAAAATAATAATTAATAATAATAATAATAATGATGATGATGACGATGAGGATGATGATTTCGGGCGCAGGAGGAATGGTGTTCCGGTCTGCCTCCTGCTCGGCTGACGAGCCCTTGCGCCCATCCCCTCTGCAAGATGGAGCAAACATTAAGAAATCTGCCCAAGGCCTGCCGCAGAAAAAAAGGAACAGTGCTGTCGACCGTGCTTGACCACGCCCCTTGGTCCACCACACATACATACATATATACATACATGCATACAGGCATACATACATGCATACATACATGCATACAGTACATACATGCATACATACATACATGCATACATACATACATGCATACATACATGCATACATACATACATGCATACATACATGCATACATGCATACATACATACATGCATACATACATGCATACATACATACATGCATACATACATGCATACATGCATACATACATACATGCATACATACATGCATACATACATACATGCATACATACATACAACTATAACTATAAAGGAACTCTCTCTCTATAAAGGTACGCACTCTGTCTGTCTGTGTGTCTGTGTGGCTGTCTGTATGTTTGTACGTCCTTCGATTATCTTGACAACCGTTCATCCATTGTGAAGGGCAGGGCGCCCTAGAATGGGTCTCCCCCTCCCGCCCCGAGATAGGCGCCCGTGCCCTGGAAAGTCTCGCGGCTGGCGAGGATGAGATGGTGTAAAATCTCGTACCAGGCCGTACCCATATCCACAGCGGGTCTCCGAGCTGAACAGCCTCCGGCATGTTGGATCAAGGTGCGGAAGGGAAGACATGTGATCCACCATGCAGAGCGAAAAACCGCCAACCAGACAGAGCGCTGGAGGGTTTGCAGTGAGGCGCTGAGTTTGCAGTGGTTGCGCCTGATCGAGACGCCGGCAGAGTCTTTCATGCACCGTGTTTGCAAAAGGAGGGGATGAAAGCTCTGAATAGTTAGGCACACACACACACACACACACACGGTGTGTGTGTGTGTGTGTGTTTGTGTGGAGTTTGGATTTTAAGTATAAAGAGCTTCAGGCAGTATTTATCATTTTTTTTTTTTTGCTTTTTTCTTAATCTTTGTTTCTGTCATTAACTATCTATCTATCTATCTATCTATCTATCTATCTATCTATTGTATAGGAAAAATACTGTTGCATCCTTACTAACCTCGCTGCCATAACGACAGCCGTTGCGGACGCACGCATTCGGGCATGTGTCCTGAAACTGCATAACAGGCTATAATTGCCTACTGTTAATACCTGCTGCACACAATGCCCCGATCTCAGTTCTCAGGTCAAATACATATTTGGAATATAAGGTTCTTGGAGAACAATCCCAGGCCCTCTGCATTACACAAACAGGAAGCTGCCAGACAGGCTGCACGTTTTGCAGCTGCATGTTTTGCAGCTGCACGTTTTGCAGCTGCACGTTTTGCAGCTGCACGTTTTGCAGCTGCATGTTTTGCGCGATAACCACCACAGCGCTCACACATGGTCAACCTTAACCACAGCCAAATAAGACATCACGTGACGTTTGTTTGTGTGCTGGTATTAAAGCTGGGTTCACGGTTCGGGGGGAGAACACAGGAAGCACGAGACGAGGCTGCGCCCCCGTACCTCGTGTCTACTCACTCCTCTCCTTGCAAGGATATGTTCTCGATGTTGTTTGAATAAACCACACAAAGGCTTCGAACAGTGTCAACGCTTTATTATTGGAGAATTTCCAGCACACTATCTATCTATCTATCTATCTATCTATCTATCTATCTATCTATCCGTCTCTCTGTCTGTCTGTCTATTTAGCTATCTATCTGTCTATCTGTCTTGACCCTATTCCCCCCTCTCACTCTCTTCCCCTTTCTCTCTCCCATCTCTCATTCTCACTCTCCCCCTCTCCCCCCTCTCACTCCCCATCGCTCCCTCTCTCTCTCCCGGTCTCACCCTCCCTCTCTCGCCGTCTCTCTCTCTCTCTCTCTCTCTCTCTCTCTCTCTCTCTCTCCCTCCATCTCTTCATTGCTTCCCCTCTCTCCCTCTCTCCCCATCCCTCTTTCTCTCCACCCCACTCTCCAGGTTTTCGGAGGTCTGGTCTGGATCCTGGTGGCGTCCACTCATGTGGTTCCAGAGAACCCTCTGGGTTGGGTGATGTTCGTCTCAATCTTCTGCTTCGTCATGACGACACTGTGGTTCTTCCTGTTCGCCTGCGGATTCAATCAGAGCAGCGTCTGGCCCTCCGTGGTAAGTCACACCTCGTTGGTTCACTGGACAATTTGGTAACATCATAACGATTCAGCTAAAGCTGCCTCACACCGGTGTGGGGCAGGGCAAGATCTGCAACGACTCGAGTGACTCCCAATAATATTTCACCGCGCAAAAGTGTGAGCCAGTAAAAGGAATATCCGAAATCTTTCTCTTCAAACTCTGCTGATGTGAAATGGCTTTTAAATTGCCCGTCTACCCCTCTCTCCCTCTCTCTCCAGGATGCAGCCTATCACTTCTTCGCAGTCGTGTTTTATCTCAGCGCTTCGGTGGTGTTAGCCTTTGTCACCATCAGCCAGGGTTTGGTGCTGAAAATACCAGGTTTATCTTCTCTGCTGCCTGAGCAGCTCAAGATCTACAGACTGGACATCTCTGCTGTGGTACAGAAATACACAGACACAGGGACAGCCACAGACACACACACACACACACACACACACACACACACAAACACACACACACACACACACACACACACACACACACACACACACACACACACACACACACACACACACACACACACACCTGTTTTGCCATTAACTAAATGCTGTATACTAGACCTTCACACTGTTTCCTTTCATATACTGGAGTTTCATTTCCTATGATGTCTATGTTTGTCAAGCGTCTATGAGGACTGCCCTCACATACAACTTGGACAACAAAGAGTGAATTAGAGCAGAGAGGACCCAAGTTTTACATTCAGATGAAGGACAGCAGATGCAGCGGCGAGCGTATCGCCTACAGTTCATGCAAATTCTTAGAGATACAATTTTTGCAGTAGAGGCATCAACAGGCCACTCCCGATCTTTTGCCCAGGCAGAGGACTGCTCTTCTCTCAAACTTTGCTAAACGTGAAGCATCTGTCATAGATGATGATGGCTCCTTCAGGGGCATCTTGTCTGGATGATGGTGTCCTGGTCCTGCTCAGCGGACCAAACGCGGTCTGCCAGACTGTCTTCCTCAACTCTGATGGTCGTTCACATGATCCTCCTCCTGGGTAGAGTGGGTGGATACAGCATCTGCCTTTGGGTGGAGAGCTCCATGCTGGTTGTTACCTTACTTGGCCTCTGTGTTGCTTGGAAGATTCCTCCAAATGTAACTCATGCCAGGTTCAGCTGTAGTGCAGAACTTGCTTCAGCGTAGAGCTTTCTGAAGTTCTCCTGCTGAGCTCACCTCACGGGAGAATGAATCTGGTGCCTCTGGCCAGGAGTAGTCTGAACTTCATCTTGAAGGCATCTTGATCTTCACTCTCTGGATGAACAGGGGTCATTCGGACAGCTGATCTTCCATGAAGTACAGTACATTAGGTGCTATACTGAGTACAGAGCTAAGTACACATGTTCTGAGCAGGTTCTTCAGAGGTTTTAATGGGTTTAATCGACAGATGAGGGGATGGTTTCCTGTCTATCACAGAGAATCATCTACAACGTTATGATCATGATTATTATGATTATGGTTATATTTATGCATCCACACTACAATCTGTAACCCTTTCACTCTCTCTCCCTCTCTTCCTGTCTTTCTCTCCAGGTGATGTCATTCCTAGCCACACTCCTCTATTTCCTTCATGCCATTTTTTCAGCACTACGATGGAAGAAAGCCTAATAAACACAGACCGACCACAAGCAGAAACACAAACAATGCGTTGATAACAATAAATAAACGGAGAACAAAAACAAGGCAAAAACTTGTTCTCAGCTGACAAAAAAATATTTCCGTCCAATAGATACACAAACATTTTGTAGATTATAATGACAAAATGATTCATTATTAAGTTTGTCAGAGGTATACACATCCCATAACTACCATCCAATGCAGACTATATTTAGACTTTTTGCATGTTGTTTTCAACTATCTGCGGGGCTATTTTTAAAATATCTGTCTTTCCTCTTTGATCAGGCACCAGAGAGAGATGGAGCTGCTTTTGATATATAATATTTATGATAAAATCCACACATCTAAAAGACTTTTGTAGTGAAAGACACAGTGATTAAAGGTAGAGTTGGTTTAGCTGATTAATTTGGATAAATTAAATATACTTTCAATGTGAAAACTCTATCCTCATATTTTTCACATTCACCGGACCTTTTATGCCCTTTAACATTTTTCATTAACAAGTTAATATAGGTCTATGAGGTCCCCAAAACAGGTTTTAACATTTTTTTATTGAAAATACTACTAAGATTATGCATTCTAGCCATTCTAAAATGCCTCTTCACCCATCCTGTTGCAGAATGCTGTGTTTAGTTTAATGGGGGTTGAGCATGAGTTACAGATTCTGTTGTATGAAGTCCGTTAGTCTACCAAAATGTTTTTCTGAACAAATTTTAGGCGAGAAATAAGCAATCTAGTTGCCGAATCTTCAGTAATATTAAGCTGCTTTCATACATGAACTCCGGACATTGTCCGGATAATCATGACCGGAAATTGTCCGGAGTTTGACACATATAGCTAACAACCGGAGATTGTCCGTGTCAGGCGCATTTACCCTACCTGGAAATACTCTGTTTGGTCTAGGCGAGGGTGGGGAGCTTGGGTAGAGCCTGCAGGAAGCAGGATATGAATCAATGAGGCATGATGCATGATGCATGATGCATGATGCATGACTTTGCAGAGTTTTACAGCACACACAAGATGGCAGACAGGGCTACCGACTTAATTGTGACTTTTTGAATGTGAATTGTGATCTGCAACATAAACCATAAAACTAAAAATATATTATCTTCTTCTAAATCTTTATTTTCGTATGTTATGGCCGTAAATTACCCGTCTTCACCCTCGGCGAGTGGGCTTGTTGATGACATCATTATAGTCATAAATACGCCCACTCGCTCGCTGTGAATTCTCCGGACAATCACCTGCTCTGTTCACATACAGTGCTCAATTGGACATTACACAGACTTTGTACTCGGGTGCTGGCTGGGTAAAGTCCAGTTAATGTCCAGTCCAAATGATTCGGACATTTGCGTTCACACATACAGCTCCTCCGGGTAATGTCCGGATAATTTCAGGGTTGCAGTATACGTGTGAAAGCAGCTTTAGATCTAGAAGGCCAAATTTAAAAGTTTGTTCCTAATTTGCGCAATCCGCGGGCAGCCGATCAATGTTAACCACAATATACGATTATTTTTAAAATACTTACCTTTCCCTCGACGGCAGTTTCTTCATGGACAGTTAGTATTGATTCCTCTTTCTTTTAAAAGAAAAAAAAGAAAAAAGAAAAGAAAAAAAGAAAAAGAAGATTTGTGCTGGTCTGTGCTGCCAACAACAGAGAACTCTCCACGCTCAGCTCTTAGCTTAGCTCTCAGCCACCGGACATGCTAGTAGTGGTGCTCAAGCCATGGGTGGAGTTTCTCAGATGGGGGGCGGTTCTATTTCTAAGGAGACCCAATGTGACACAGGGTTGGGAGACAAAGCCGAAGGGCTCGTTTTAGGACATGTTTTCTGAAAAAGACAGCTCACAAAAAACTGACTGGGTTGTCTTATTTCACAGTGTGTGTGTCAGCAGGTCCATCAGAGACCCAAATGTATGTGCACAAGCTCTGATAAAAGTGGGTTTTTCATAATAGGTCCCCTTTAACTTGTACCACTTAGCAGCTTTATGTAGATGATTCATCACTAAACTAATGATGAGTCACGTTTTGAATGTGTGACACAAAATACGTTAGTTCATCCGACATGTTCAATTTTTAAAAACAAAATATATGAATTTCAATATGTACATATTTAAATATTCTGGATTTACAGCAATTATTGGAGTCTATGATGTAAAATAAATATATTTGATATTCAATCAACTTCATCGTGTCTGATTCTATATACAGTTTTGATAGATAGATAGATAGATAGATAGATAGATAGATAGATAGATAGATAGATAGATAGATAGATAGATAGATAGATAGATAGATAGATAGATAGATGGATGGATAGATAGATAGATAGATAGATAGATAGATAGATAGATAGATAGATAGATAGATAGATGGATAGATAGATAGAGCTTATAGTTCATAGTACAGATACATTATAATATTATAATTAACATTTTATAATCCCTTGACCCACTCCTTCCCACGATATTTGCCTTATAATTTTAATGTGTCTCCCAAAATGACATAAATATACGATTTATTTCCAGCAACTGCAAATTTGAAAATCACTTAAAAATCATTTTTTCATTTAACTTAACAGTGCAATTTACAGAAATTAAAAATGCTTACTGTATGTTAAACCAAAAGTTAGCATGTGTTTGTTCATGCTTCACTACCTGATATAAAAAAGTTGGAGTTAAAAAAAATTTTTTTCAACCATACAATTTGCATATTTTTATTAGGTATTTATAATTCTTCCAGTATATTCTTTTGCATTTGGTAACCTGCCTGCATTTCGTGTTTTGGCGTTTGATATCTGTATTACTACAATTCTTTTTTGTTGTTTCCTTACACGGTAAATGAATATAAACAAACAACCAAAAATATTTGAAATTCGAACCTGAAAGTTGAACCCAACCCAGACCCTGCAAATATTTCAGAATTGACTGAGATTATGTCCAAAGGGGTTTTTTTTGGGAGCCGTCTCAACCAGTCAACGCCTCGTTCAAGAGAAAAAGGGTTTCGTTGCTTTGCTCAAAGTTAAAACGTTTCCTGTGTTGTTGATACATTTAGATTTCTTATGTTGACTTTTCCACGCTATCTTTAAAGTTTACTTGGGTTACAGGACACTTTCTTCTGCCAAAAACTAAAACTAATAGCCTGTGTCTGAACGCAGCAGCGAGCACGTTTCCACCGTATAGATTGGATCATGGCCTCTGGGCACAAACTTTCTCTTTGGAAGGTTTTCAAACCTGTCGCGGTCGAGCAGCTCGTGAGCCCGTGTGGCAGAAGGTGTGGCCGCTTTGTGGTCATACAAGGAGCTGCTATAAGGGCATGGCCTTCAGGCGAAACACAACAGCAAAACGGGTTTGTCCGCTCACGCATCCCTCCCGTCACACTCAGGCCGCCGCACCGTTAGGTGGAGGTTTTTTCGAGGTTCTTCCGGGAGAACGACGACGCAGAGAGATGGCTGCAGCTACCGCTCAGCCCATGGGCAGTCTGCCCAGTGGCCTGGGGATTTGTACCACAGCACCGGACATCTTCTACCTCCCCGAGCTGGTAAGTGGAATATTCTGGATCGGCGCGACTGCATAATATAATATAATCTGATGTATTTTATATATTTCTCGGAACTTCTTACGTCTCTGTCAAATTGGAATTGGGTCCCAACATATAGTGTTTTAAAAGGCAAAGACATTATTTCACACTGACTTCTACCCCATAGAAGCTGATAAATACTAAATAAATAATAGGATCTCCATAGTAATTAAACTCTATGGTAATTTTTCAATGAATCAATCTTGTTTTTGCTGATTACATATTTTGAGCATATGAGGGCAAAGTGGCAAACTTGCTTTTTAATCTTATTGCTTATAAAAATGAATATTTAGCCTTTTGTGAATGGAACCCTGACTCCTGGTATTCATGGGAAACTACGAGGTAATCCTACATTTCACCTTCCCCTATTAAGTTGCTTTTTGTGTTTTAAATTCCAAACGGTCATTTTTTTCAACCATCTATATAACTGACTCGACTCCTAAAATAGGAATGAATGCTGCTTTTGGTGACCTGTTTTTGTGTATCGCATTTTTTCGGACCTGAGTGATATTAGATGGAGGATGCCGGCACACCCACCTAGGCTTTCACCAGCTCGTATTTCCCTGACATTGTTGCTGTGCCTCTATTCTGAGGAGGAACGAGGCCAACACCTCTTCTAGATGTCAGATACTGACCAAAAGAAGCACATATAAATGCTGCTAGAATATCTGTGAAGAAAATTTCACAAGCAGATAATTTAATATATTTTTGGTTTTCTGACCCCATGTTCCTTTTGTTCCTTATGATACTGATTATTCCAGGAAGTTTCGTTATGATTACACAGCCTCAGTTTCAACCCAGCCCTATTGGACAACAGAGGCTTATTGGCACCTGCACACCTTCCTTGCATTCACATGGCCGATGGTGAAACCGCAAAAACACACAACACACACAATATTCAAATATTTCTATAAGGCCTAAACGGGCTGCACAGATAGCAATAATGGTATCAGTCCGATACCAGATTAAAATAGGGTTTTATTATCAGGGAATATCCTTAATAGAAAAATCTGACACCAAGTATGAAACAAATATGTAGAATAACTGACTTTTTTCACATTTAGAGCCATATTGAATTGGTTGTACGGCAATCAATTAAATTAAAGAAATGTGTATCGACAGAATGTTAAAGACCAAGTTTAAAGCTACACATGAAGTTGTGATCAAATATTCATTTTTAAATGCTATAATATTGGCATTATGAAGGCTAAATGAAACCATCAACATAATACGACACAGTAAGACACTTTGTATTTGCTGATTCTGTGGCGAGGAGAAAGTACTACTGCAGAGAAAGCGATGCAGTTTAAGTGTTTAAATATCAGCAATAGAAACACACTAAATATACACGGAGGTGTGAATTTAAATCCAAGAGGTGATTTTTCAAATGAGCAATAAACCGCATGATGTCTCTCGCGTTAAAAGGGCAACCCTAACCCTGCTGTCGAGGTGTAATATTTGTGTGATGTTTCGCGGCTTTCTGTGTGAAAAGCGCAGTCTCAACACGATGGCTGTTAAAATCTGCCACACCCGGTGAGCTGATAAAACCTATTAAAATGTGTTTTGTTAGAACTTAGTCAAACTGATAAAGCATGTAATTGCGTGGTTGCATTAATCTCCCTCCGGTCCCAGGTGGCTGGTGTTTACCGCAAACAGACACTTATGATTTCAGATAGAGCCAGCCACTTTCTCGGATCAAAATGGACCTTCAATTTGCCTGTTTCAGAGACTGAAAGAGATTTTGAGACTTCAAATTCTCAATCAAAACAGACGCTCCCAAAACATCATCCATAGCTAAACTTTGAATAGTGAGATGTTGTTACCATGGCAACCAGAGGACTGTGTGGGCTACTCCCAGGGCGCTTCATTGGCAACTTGTCTCAATTCATGTCATGTTTTGACCAAAACGGAGTGATGGCGAGGAGCATCCCCAAACAGTCATCAAAGTGACAGAAAGTAGCCTTGGCGATGAGTCGGACCTGCTCTCTCTCCGCCCGTGCAGGCAGCTCCCTTCAGAAACATATTTACTGTAAATAGACAGGCCAAAGAGCCAATCACTTGAGCGTCAACTTGGTTTGCTGCTATTGTAGCCACCAAACCAAGCATAGAGGTTCCAAACGGACCTTTTTATTCCACTCAAACCATTTTGACTTAATAATGCCGTTGTTTGTTCTCGTTCAAATTACACATGAATTTCCAAGTAGATTTACAGACGGCCAGAATTTGTACTCTGCATTGAACTTATTGGGTTCATTAGGCCTATGAAACATCAGATTCCATAACACCATCCAATTTGAACTCTGGTCAGTATTTTAGATGAACATTGATCAAAAGTATACGGCGGATAAACAACCTACCTTACCCACTTCCCTACCAATACCACATGCCTAAGCAAGCTCCCTACCTCCACCTATCCATACTACCTACCTAATAAAGCTACATAGATACCTACCTCCCTGCCCTACCTTCCTAATTTACCGACCTAAAGAAAATCTAGGAAATCCCTGTCCTACCTACCTACCTAACCAACCTTCCTACATCAATACCTACCCCATCCTGCCCAACTACCTATCCAACCAAGCTACCTACTGTAGATAACTACCTCCCTACCCACCATACCTATACTACCTCCCTACCTGACTAAGTTACACATTGATGCCTTCCTACAAACTCTATCTACCTGTCTTCCTCCCCTACCTAACCAAGCTCCCTACATCGATACCTACCTCCCTTCCCTACCTGCTCAGCGATCGATCCAACCAAGCTATGTACGATCGATACCTACCCCCCATCCCACTTACCAGACCTATACTACCTCCCGACCTGACCAAGCTACCCACGTAGATACCTACCTACCCACCTACTCGACCTACCTAACCTATTCTAATAAACTCAACTCTCTCTCTCTCTCTCTCTCTCTCTCTCTCTCTCTCTCCCCCAGGTATTTGGAGGTCTGGTCTGGATCCTGGTAGCGTCGACTCATGTGGATCCACCGAACCCTCTGGGCTGGGTGATGTTTGTCTCTGTCTTCTGCTTCATCATGACGTTTCTCTGGATGGTCATCTTTGGCGCGGGAGGCCACAAGAACAGCGCTGGATGGGCTGCAGCGGTGAGTAAGACATACTGGAGAGAGAGAGCGAGAGAGAGAGAGAGAGAGAGAGAGAGAGAGAGAGAGAGAGAGAGAGAGACAGAGGGAGAGGCAGGAATATATATAAACGTATGTGTGTTTGTGTGTCTCCAGGACTTTGTCTACCATGGTCTGGCAGCGTTTTTCTACCTGAGTGCTGCAGTGGATCTGGCTTACATCACCTTCCTCCACAAAAATACTGCAACCCTCAAGATCTTCCGGATTGATATTGCTGCTGTGGTGAGGAAACAGAGCACTCAATCTTTTTTTTTTTTTTTTGATAGGCAAGTCCTAACAAATCCATATTGCTACTGTGGCAGTTTTTCCCACCACCCGCCACCCAAGTGCCGTGTTCAGGGACCTCCGGCACAGAGACACAGAAGACGGGAGCTGTAAACACCAGTATATTGTAGAGAGTGGGCCAGCTGGAATGAGCCCAGGAGCAGATAGCATGTGTCCTGTGTTTTGGGGATGGCGGTTTTAACGTGTTGCTCATTAGACCAAGGCCAGGGAGAATTCCTGATGCAAATGTTAAAGATGAGGTCACCATCCGTGGCAGTTCTGCTGTTTTCAGGGCCCTCCGACACAGAGATACAGGCATGTTACAACCACACCAGTCTTGTAGAGAGAGAGGCACGATGTAACAACCCGGGAGCAGATGGACACGTCACAACAGAGGCTCTCCCCTTGTGTGTGGGAATGGGGGATTTACCTGTTGCTCGTTGATTGCTCTGACGAGCAACAGGCATACAGCCACCTCTGATCCCGGGACCAAATTACCTAGACCCAAAACAGGTGTGGCTGCTAAAACCACACCACCCCCACACCACACCATCTTTAACAAGGGCTGTTTATATACCATGTCCTGGTTGGACAGACTTGTGTTCTTAGAGTGCCTCCTTCAAGTTTTTGAAGTGTGTTTGAAAAGCAGGCTGGGATATCAGCAACATGCATCCTCTGTATATATTTAATATCTGAACTGTGCTGTGTGTTTTTGTGTTGTGCAGGTGTTCGCGTATTTGGCGACACTTTTCTACTTCATTCACGTCATCCTCTCCTCCATCCGATGGAAGAACTTCTAAAGACACGGTGTGTGTGTGTGTGTGTATGTGTATGTGTGTGTGTGTGCGTGTGCGTGTGCATGTGTGCTGGTGTGCGTGCGTGTGCGTGTGTGCTGGAGTGCGTGTGTGTGTACTTCCAGACTATTCCTCGCCATCATGTGATCTCATCACGCCTCGGCCAATTCAGTTCTTGGTTCAGTCAAGACACACTTCCTGTGTGAATCAATGTTGCTTAAACCTCCTTCCCACTGAACAAAAAACACACCAACACCCACTAACATCTGCCTTTTGTCTTGAGTGGGAAAGGTTACAATCGGCATTCGTTTCCGGGACAAATTACTCTTCAGTAGTCACGGGTATTTATCGGCTCCAGCTCCGATCGGCAGTGATGAAAATTTAACAACCGGGTACACACACTAATTTTCGCCCCATTTCCAGGTGTTGCCGTGTGAATTGACAGGAATATCTATGTATAATTTGATCATTTCATATACGATTTAGAATTCAAAATCCAAAATCGAAAAATCCAAATCAGTAGTTATAGGCTTAGTAGTAGTTAGTGGCTTTTTTTCCCTGCATGCGGGACCATGAAATTGTTTAGAGTGCGGGAACCGCTCCGTGGAGATCACTCCAACTTCCAAGTGGAGAACCCCCATGCTCCGAGCCACTCCAGCACCGCCCCAAGCCGGACTCCAAACCTGAGGAGCGTCTCCATTCCCCGCCACCGAAGGACCCGGCCTGATGCACAGAGAGTCGGTTCGCTCAGCAGCCGGATCCCCGGCAGGGTGCTGCTGTGCTGGCATGGATACTCCATGCTGCTTTCTACCGTTTTTTCCCCCAGTCACCCAGGAACCATGACCCGCCCCTTTCCTCAGTTTTCGTGATGCCGAACTTGACATACGAGAAAAAAAAGAAAGGCTCGTACTCGAAAATACTCCTCTACTGGTAATGGGAAAGCTCCAATCGCCTTTTTTAGCGAGTTTATCGGTGTTACCGCATATACACACTAATTTTAGTGTAAAAAGTGTATATTACAAGAGAAAGTATTTTGCCGACTCAGCAGAATTGGCGATGATTACAATGACTTGGGAACAGCTTGAGAATTTAGTTTTCCATTTGATTTTTGGATGACAGATATTTTCTTGGGGGGGGAGGGGGGTGGATAACATAAATGTGGTTTAAATTGTTGCAATCTCAAAACTAAGTAGACAGCAAAGTTACAAATTTTTTCATTATTTTATCTTTTTTTTCAGATTTCATGTATCTGCATTAAAATTGTGATTTTTCTTCCCAAATGTTTATTTTTTTTTTAAAGATCTTTAAATGAGGACCTTTTCTTACAATCACAAATGAACATGGTCCAGAAAGACCTCTTTATGTATCATTGCCACTAAAGTGTCAATACATTGTGATGTCGCACTAATGGCCATAAATATTCTGTTCGGGGGAAAAAAAATATTTGTAGATTGTTATGAAGTTCCTGGAATCATTTTGTTCATTTTAAACCTTTTTTTAATATTCTAAAACAATTGACTGACCGTGCTTCAAAACATTTGCTTCCTGTGGTGCTTTGCTTGATCGCTTCTGATGTCATCGGACTTATGATGGAGGGCGTTGTCATGTTGAAATTTCTCGGCAAATAGAATTTGAATCCCCTCCGTGATCCATTAAAAGCTGATCACGGAACTAAAAAGTAACCCAAATGTTGGACATAGGATAAAGGCATGCCGATTAAATACAACGTGAATGGAGAAGGGTGCTGACTTCCAAGTTCAAGTTCAACAGATTATTTTTGCGCGTGTTGTTGGGTTGGCTTCGTTCCTGAAACTGCGGTGCGTTTGGGCTGTCGTAGCGCATTTGCCCTTGTCGGCCACCGTAGATTGAACTTCTTAATAAGAACAATGATTGTACCGTTGAGAGCCACGAAAAGTACACATCTACCTCAGCATCCTCCCTGCACTCTGTACTGTATTCGACCTGTAGATGGGGCTGAGTCACGCTTACTCTCTGCGATGTACATTTAATCGGATTTGTAGATAATTGTTAATATCACGACCAGGATAGGTTATATATGTAAATGTGTAGTGTGGAGGTTCTAGTGCACAGTACCTTTTTAAACAGGTCAATCTGCCCAACTTGTACAATTCAAGTCCTTGTTTTAAAAAATATACTGTATTTTGCACCAGTTGCACTTTCCTGGTAGTTGGATCGACGACTCCTCTTCAGACCGAGGGAACGGTATCATACAGGTCGTTCCCAGGTTTCCCTGCTCTTACTGCAGGCGACAATGAGCCCGGCCGGTTGGACGAGTGTTTGAACCAGCTGAGTTTTAATCTGTGCCACATGAAGCTGCTTTTCAATATTTCAATGTGATGAAGCAGCACGGGGATCCTGTCGATGGGACACAGGAAATACAGGAAGGAATAACAGAGTCTTCATTCCACATTGGAGTCAAAACTTGCTGTAATAGTAGGGTACAGAGAATAATCATCGGTAGAAACTGGTAGAAACAGCTTGTCCGAATAAACAACTTTAAAAGCGTGGCCTGGATAAAATCCATAACACTGCAGCCAGGATGATGTCTGTTTGAGACTATTACTTAATTATGAATAAAATGAATTACTGTTTATTAAAAAAAGAGTAGTCATTTCAAAGTTCACACAATTTTACATTAATTGATTCATAAATAATTATTTCTATGAGGATTGAAAATCTGTTTAGTTTATGTCTTGCCATCAGTGAAACCTTTTTTTTTTGGTTAATTTATACTAGAAACGATAGCTTATGTTTACAATCACAAAAAAAAACTAAGATTGTGATAACTATGTAGTATTTTAATTAAACATAATGGCACTACATTGATTTTTTTAACTGCATTTTATGATTCTATGAAAGAAAAACCAACAAACAAAAAAAAATGCGTAACACCAAAAACTGTTTAAAACAACGCTTTTAAGGAAAATCTTTCTCCGAGCAGAATGACAAGCTATGATTGGTTGAGAAGCCTGTTATTGTACAGTTGTTCACAATATATATATATTTTTTACAATACCTTTTGAACATTATTACATTACAATTATCTAAATTCATATATTTCCCTACATGTAAAATCAGAGCAAATCTATGAATCTATTGAATTCCAATTTAAAATAAGACATTTTATTTTACACTATGTCAGGCAACTGTGAAAAAAAACATGAATTCATATCAAATGTCAGTCAACAGACAGATATGACAGATAACTGTTTGAAAGCGTTTTGAGCTACTGGTTTATCTTTGCTCATCGATATTTATCCGTTGTCATTTTAGTGATATATTTTCTGTTTATCATTTACTATCTCCCTATCAATTTCCAAAATAACACACTCAAAGAAACACGGAGCTGAGCAGGGAAATCTCAAATCTGCATATTTGACCAGGGTTCCAAGAGGGCCCCGAAAAAGAAAGAAACCCTTAACTACCCTAACCCCCTTACCATAACTTATTAACTCGTACATAAAATTAAAAAAAACAACAATTAGAAACACGAGCATCCACGTGGAAAACGGGGGCACCAGGTCCGCCTTGGAGACCTGGAATTGAAATCAAACACTCAAGTCTTAGCTCTTCCCGTAATTCTTCCCAAGGAACTTGATCGGACCTTCGGGTGTGGAACCCGACCCGAGCGAACTGAATTATCAGAGCGTAGACCGTAGTTACTCGACCGAGCGCGTCGTTTTGGGTCACCGCCAGCACGGGCACTGCGGCGCGGACGCCCACACCCACACCCACCCCCACCCCCGGGTGGGCGGTGGGTGCCGGTGAGCGTCTGCCACCGTCACCAGCAGCCGTCCAACTCTTCCAAAAGAGGGCGCTACCGGCCCGCGCGTAAAGGACCTGCGGTTCCGCGCACGGCTTGGCTGACACGGGGCACCTCCGTTACTCGGAGCGGGCCTGCGATGGCTTCGATTTAATGGGAGTTCTGCGTAATAACCATAATGACTCGAACCACATCGGACCAACGTGCGACGGGGTGTGCTCTGCCGCCACGGCTGACGGAGTTCAGACTGACAAGGGGCGGCCTTGGATGTCATACTGTATGTTGTGTAATGCTTTATAACCGTTGTAAGCGACGTGTCGTTTGACACTCAAAACACAGGCCGCCAGAGGTCTCGGGCAGAAAGTCCGGCCCCGTGTTAACGTAAATAGCCTGGCGAGGTCCCGGCCGGGCGGAACGAGATTCCGCCAGTTTAATCCTGAATCCGGTCGCTCGCTCGGACAAATCCGATGAACGAAAAGCAAGGTTAAAAAAAAAAAAAAAACCAAAAAAAAAAACAGGGTTAACCTTCAGACCCCTCCCTTCTCCGCCGCCACTGTTTATTCTCCCGGGACACGGTCACCGGATCGATTCTATTCCGGATTAAGATTTGGCACTTTCGCCGTTAACCGTGATCGATTGGGGGAATAAGCCGGGGTTTTCAAAAGGTCGAGGCTACAAGTACGGCCACTACGGAGAGTCCTCGGTCCCAGAGATGTACTTCAACGTCGGCGTGTCGCGCGGTTCGGGTTTTTTGAGGTGACCTTTCCGTGCCGCATTGGCTTCCGATTGCGTTTCTTGTCAAGCGGCGTAACGATGGGAACGGATGCACCGCTTTTCGTCGAACCCTCGTCATGTTAAAAGGGCCCGAATGAACACACCGGAGCCCATGCAACCCCCCCCCCCCCCCACACACACCTTAACCAACTTAACCAAAAATGATGATGATGATCCTGGTAATTGGGCTGAGCCATTTTGGAGCGTGTGCCATATTCTCCCCCCCACCCCAGCTCTGAGAATGTGACAGCGCCGGGGACGAAACAAAATGGGCTGTGACCGTATTTCTGAATGGATAACAAGGTGAGGCTTACGCATGTGGATATGGAAAGAGGCGCAGCAATGGATGCGTGCGACGCACGGCTTCCATGCGGCACCGGATCGATCTCCCAAAGGATCCCAAACACAAACCGCGTTCTGCAATCGATGACAAATCAAAGTACATTATGCACGGACGCAGACGTGCCTTCGTGGGGGGGGGGGGGGGGGGGGGGCGGCATGTTCGTCTTCCCGGTGACAAGTCCTCGCCCCCCCCCAAAAAAAAACGCGCACGGAAAGCTTAACAACTCGACGCGTTTCGTAACTTGTGATCGTACATAAGCTTATGTCAGCGCCGGGGCACATGCAGCGAAATATTCCAGCGGGAAGATCGTTCCCCCTGTGCGGCGAGTGAGCCCCCCGAAACACAAGGGTTAGGGAGGAGGAGGGAGGGAGGGAGGGAGGAGGGCGTGGAATTAAAGGTTTGTTGCTAGGTAAGACTAAATCCTCCCCGGGTGACTTTACGAGCTCGTCTCCAGCCTCAAATCCAGTATTTTTCCATCAAGTTGCGCACTGGGCCACGTGACGTCAGAACCCCCCCCCCCCACACACACGCACACACACGCACGCACGCACGCACACACACACACGTCGTGTTTGCATCCTCTTTGACAGCGTTTTGTCTTCGCCGGAGCCGACCCCGCGCGGGTAGTTCGCCTCCGCGCGTTTCGTCCCGACGCGCGCCCGCCTGAAAGTTGCCGCCATGTTGCCGTGGGTGAACTTTTGTTGTGCATTGTCCTCCGTCGGGTCGGGCCCCCCCCCAACCACCCACCCCAGCCTCGTGGGCTCGTGATCGCGTGGCCACGCCCACCCGGTGGCTGGTGGAAAACTACCAGCTTGACGAGCGGCGGGCGAGAGCGTCCGCGGCGGCGGGGCCGGTCGCCGGCGGAGGGGGGCGCCCGCCGCGGACGCCCCCCTCGACGACGCCCCCGAGGAGACCGCGCACGGGCCACCGTTATCCCAAAACCACGCACGAACGCTGTTTTGCGAGCGCGCGAGTCACCGATTCGTCGGTTGTTCGTGCCCGGGTGGGAACGCAAAGCACATTTATTTGGAGACACACGGGCATGTTTCAGGCGACGCCCGCC
The DNA here is from genome assembly GCF_960531495.2 of Zeus faber. Lineage (NCBI taxonomy): Eukaryota > Metazoa > Chordata > Actinopteri > Zeiformes > Zeidae > Zeus > Zeus faber. The sequence continues at coordinate 9,311,374 of NC_137202.1, read as the reverse complement.
CGCCCCCCCCCGGAATGAACCCGGAGCTGCATAAGTCCGTTCTCACGGCGCGGTCTGCCCTCTGTCTCTCGACGGGGCCGCTCGGGTGGCTTGAAATAGACCGACGGCCCGGCCGCCCAATCGGATGGCGAGTTAGGGAGTCGCCGGCGGACGCGCCGCCAATCCGGGCGCGGTGTGGGCGTGACCCCCCAGTCCAAACTTTCCGCGGCGCCATCGGCTGAAAACTAAACCGAGATGGAATCTCCCAGTCTGAACCGGTTTCAGCCGGTTCGCAGAGAGAGGAGAGGAGGCGCAGGCACACCGCCACCACACCGCCCCGCTGCGAAACCATCTCAGCTAAATAGTTATATTGTAAAAAAAAAACAACAAACAAACAACAACAACAGAAAAAAAACAAGGCGTATTTTGTTTCGGAGGATGAGTCGGAGACACGCTTTCTCGGGCTTGTCGTGATTGCAGTTTTGGAAGTGAACGTCTTATCATCCAGACATCAGACTGGAGCTGGTAGTCACTGCCGCAGATAACGGTAGAAAATCCCTTTTTTCTTTTTTTTTTTTCTGCTCCTCAAACTGAGACTTTAACAGCAAACTGTGTCTTGTAGCCTCTCGGGCAGAAAACCAGTGTTTCAGTCAGAGCCTTGGATTTTAGGTAGGTAACGGAGTTGCAATATAAACCAAACAGTTTTGTGCATATTTATTCTGAATTGAATCAATGGTTGGATAACTTTAAAGTGCCTCGGCTCGGCTGTGTAACGTCTAACGTAGTCCCAGGAGGCGTCTGGTAAATGTTGAATGAATGAACGGACCAGCATCCACGGCATGTGCATGTTAGCATTTAGCTCGTTGCTAGCGTTACACTCGGAGATTAGCGGGCTGTCAACCATAAGTGCCTAATACTGTGCGAAACTGAAGTTAGGGTCAATTCATTCCGTACGTCCAACGGTGTTTGCTGACGTTTGTTTTGACGCGCCGCTTGTCATTTGGTGGTACTTGGGGTTATCAAACGTTAACTTTCTCAACGTGTTCTCTTGTGGATACAATCCCAAGTGATTTAAACGACCACATTACTAGTTCAATGCGAAGCGTCTGAATAGAATGCTGTCATTGTCTTCTGCGATGTCTTCATTTGTTTGTAAGCTATGTTGTTTATAGTGGATCTCCACGCGCCACCCGCCCACCGCCTTGAAGTGGGAGTGGTCGAAGCACTGGTGGTTGTCAAGGTGACTGTCAGCTAACCGGGGAGTACTACCTGTTGGTTGGCATGGTGTCGGCTAACAGGAGTGTACTATTTGTTGGTTGCCGTGGTGTTGACCGACAGGGGAGTACAATCTGTTGGCTGGCCAATAGGGGAGCACCACCTGTTGGTTGACATGATGATGGTGTTTGCCAACAGTGGAGTGCCACCTGTTGGTTGTCAAGGTGATGGTGTTGGCTAACAGGGGAGTGTCACCTGTTAGTTGCCGTGGCATTCTAGGTTAGTGTTGTTGTTACATGGTGCTGAAAAAGTTAATAGGTGTAGTAGCCAACATTGAATAATCAGCGTGCTTTGTTTTTCTGCACACTACAATAACTGTCACAGTTTGATTGCCATGCCTATTCATTAGTAAAAAAGAATTACCTTGCATCACCTGCACGGAGTTCAGATCCACAAACTCCTGTAGATTGTGTGGTTTTTTTTTCCCTTCGGTGCTCTGCATGTTTTTGGGGAAAAAAGCAAGACACCAAACTAGGTTAATTGGAGACCTTTAGTTCAATTAACAACACCAATAGTCATCCCCAAAATATAATCAAAAATCTATATTGACGTTTTGGTCAAAGAATATTTTGATATTTGATTTTGTCATTATTGCCCAGTGTCCCATCCCAGAGTATTTCCCCTTCCTGTAATAAGTTGTGCCTAAGTGTGTCCCTAAAAAGGAATATGCAGGATTGATTGATTATGTTCCTATGACGCATCATTTGTATGTAATGAGAGATCTATTAATCTGTATACATTTGAAGCACTCATCCCTGCTTGGTGCACTGTTGTCTGGATAGGAGTAAATGGGTCGCTTGCTTTTACTTTGTTGAAATACCCTTTTCAAATCTTGTTGCAATATGGCTTGGCTCAACAAGAAAAGCAGTGCTGCAAGCTATTGTGATTTTTACTTTCAGTCACATTTAAATATTTTGACGCCAGTAGCAGCTTCAGAGTTTCTGTTATCCGGTAATTGCAGTTTTTTGACTGGGAAAGTCAGTTGAAGTCCGACATTTAAATCTCTCCCCTCATAATGTCCGGTGAAAATAATTCCCTCCAATCATAATTTGAATTAGTGCTGGGTGGAACATTTAGATTAAAAAATAATCATTCGGTGCAGATCTGTTCATTTCCGCGCTCGGCAAGTTGCAACAGAAAGCCAATCAGTTTGGACGATCTAAAGCTGAGCTGAAAGCTTCACCACTGACCAATCATGTTTGTCGATATAGAACTAAGTCCCAGCCCCTCCCTTGTGGATAGGTTGCGCTTGTAAACACACGGAGCGGAGACAGTGCAGCGTCCAGAAGAGAAGCAGAAAGATGTCATTGGGACACATACATCCATAGTTTGGCGGGTTTTTTTTGGATAGTTCCGACCCAAAGCAGACAGTAAATATTCATTGTGTAAAATATGTCGACGGGCTGTCCCGGCGAGACGGATAACACCACAAACTTTATTATTTATTTAAACCTACTTGTCATATTTATTTTATTTTTGATTTGATCAAAATTTTATTTTTGTGAAATGTTAATTAAGGCGGCTGCACTTATTGTTCAAAAACAGAAATTATTTGATTTCAAGTAGTAATATTTACTTATTTTTAAAATGGCATTTACTGACGGGAATCACTCGTTTTTAAGCTAAATAAACACTCTAATAAAATTTAACTGGAATCTCTCCCATTTGTCCGGAAATTGAAATTTCCCAGGACATGTTGACCGGCACGGAAACTCTGAGCAGCTTCATATGACGATTGCCCAGTTACCCCGGCCGACCAGAATTGGGCCATTTTCAACCGCTTTTCATATGTAACAATAAGTTCAGTATACCTCTGTTTGTTTAGAAACTTGCGCCAAGAAACATAAGTTACCCTGGCACGTTAATTTACTCTGTTAAAAATGGCAAAACAAGTGAGAATATTAAAATATGGATTTTAATTATATAGGCTCATTATATCCTTCAATTCTTAAATGATTAAAAGTCTTAGAAAAAACAGCTGCTGCATGGTTGCCAACTTGGCAACCACTTAGTGTTGGGTCCTGTATGATGAATGCTAATTTGTTTCAAAAAAGTGAATTTGAATTTCTATCTGCAGCAGTAATTGCTGGTGCAAACTCATTTTGCTTTGCATAAGAGTAAAAAAAAATGGCTCAGGCGGGGCCATATATTTTCAATAATCGGCTGTTTTAAACGCCAAGTTCACATAACTTCGATATGGATATTTTCTGTGCACTCACAACCCTTCATCCCCTGTACTTTCAGAGCTCTATGCCAGCAATTATGACAATGTTAGCGGACCATGCAGCACAGCAGCTGCTGGACTTCAACCAGAAACTGGATATCAATCTGCTGGATAACGTAGTGAATTGTCTATATCATGGGGTGGGCCCACAGGTAGGTAGCATATCTAATACAATTGCATTATAGGCATACCTATATAGGTAGCCATGATTCGTGGGATGTAGACTTTTTTTTTTTTAAACACTTCTCTTCTTCTCTTCTCATTATTTGTGATATCATTTTGACAAGATTTGTGCTCTGAAGTTTCTATTGTCAGTTATTACTTTAAGTAAGCCGTTACCCGACCGCAAGTGTCTCATTAGGTATGCTTCTTTCACACTTATATGTGTTAAACCTATTTGGCAGTGAAACATTGACAGATCTTTGGTTTAGCCAAGGCAGATATTGAGAAGTGCTTTATCTCTTTTGTTTGGCAGGGTGTGTTTGCACCTTTTAATCTAATACTTGCTCATCAATTACAGCAAAGAATGGCACAGGAAGTATTGACACATTTGAAAGAGCATCCAGATGCCTGGACACGAGTGGACACCATATTGGAGTTTTCCCAGAATATGAACACCAAAGTAAGTCAGTTTCATCCCATTTCATTCCATTTCTGGCCTTTGCCGAAAAAGGGTTAGTTCAATTGAAAAGTTGTTTTCGCTACCCTATTGCCTAATAACTACTGTTTGGTGCATGTGTCTATTTAAAATTAACTTTTAAGAACTGCAAGTGCATACACTTTGAGAATGGCTATTCTCACTGGATATCAAACTCCTGATTCTGGCAGTGTTTTGGCTAGGCACTAACCATTGAGTTTCTTGGGACCTTTCTCCCTTTGTTGAGAGTCCTTTTGAATTTGAACTGGCCAGACTGACATTGAACTTTGCCTAGTAACTCCTACTTTTATTAATATAATCGGAATTCTACAAGGCCCTTTAGGTTGTGTACTGTTTTTCACAAAGGGAAAATAAAGAATTATTATTTTTGAACACATTACTCAAGTTTGGGGTGGCATTCAGGTTTGATAGATTCGGATGTCATTAATCATTCTGCGAAATGATTTTTTTTATATATATAATTTTGGAGCTCTAAAGAATACAACATGTGTTATCTATGTTTTTACCTAATAAACAGTTAAGGTGTGGTAATGTTACGACTGCATTTAATTTTTTTTGCTGGTGTTGACTTGGATTCCAGGTAAATAACAGACCCACAAGTAACTGTTTGCAAACAGAGAAGATTTCTGAAAGGAAAAAAAAATCTGAAATCACATGCCCCGGTATGTAATTGAAAGGGAGACATATCTTCAAGGGCGTATCTTAAAATGCTGTTATCGTCTTGGGTTGAGTAGATCCTTTCATTGCATATCAATCTCATGCTATTCCTTGTATTGGACTCAGTACAAGGGAAGACAAGTCTTACAGGAAATGTGCTTGCTCACAGGTATATCCAGGGAAGTACAGGTTGTTGTAGCTCAATGTTTGAATTGTGAGAACAAAGTATTAAAATAACAGAAATTTGATAATCAACTCCTTGGTGTGCAGTCATCAAAAATAACGCATTTCATGCAATCAAAATGTATTATTTAGCCAGGGCTCCCTGCAACATGCATTCTTTTTTGAAAACTGCACAACTTGTTGTGGATTATCCCTTGGTAGTGTGTATGTGTTATTTGGCAAAAAAAAGTATTTAAATGAAATGCATATAAATTAGCATCAGTGCCTAAATTTGCGGTTTTAAATTCTCGTGTTTTGAACTGGATTCTGTATAGAACTGGGTATGGTTACCTGTGGAATAATATGCTGAGATTTGAAACTGTGCTTTGACAACTGTATGGCTTCATTCTCGTGCTCTTTTCACTTGTCACCAATCTCAGTTAAGCACCATTTAATCTTGACTTCCAGTTATGTTTTTTACACTTCTGAGTTGCACAGCTAGTCCAGAAAAATGGCCATGTCACAAAATGAGGTTCTTATAGAAAACTGTAGCACAGTAAGTAAGTAAATAACTTGACAGTTTTAGAATTTAACGCTACATCCTTCATCAGGAGTTATTCACTCTCACTGTGCCGTATGATGTAAGGTGATTGTATCAAACTGGTATGGCCCGGCCTCTTGAATCTACGGTTAATTTCTTATCCTTCTATAAGAGCCTGATTTCATGACTAGATGGGCCATTTCAAAATAATTGCCCTTTAATTCTGATTTATTAGCTCTTAATAGCAGTCAGTAATTCATATTAAGAAAAGTGTATTCAAGTATTCGATGAGTGTACAATGTCTTTAATGTTTGGCATAGATGGCCTTTTTTATGCTTTCCTTTAAAGTTGCTTTGATCACTGTCATTCATCACTAATACAGGGCTCCAGACTAACCATTTCCATGCTACTGGTGGTGCTCCTGAAAACCATAGGAGCACCAGCACAAAATTTAGGCGCGCCACTGAAATCAACATGCAACGCAACAAATTCATATTTTTTCCATCTTAACTGCATTACTGAAAAATGCTTTGGTAATAGACGATTAAGAGAAAAAATATTGTGCTGTTTTATTTTAAAGGAAGAAGTCACAAAGTGAAGTATAGCTTTAACAAAAAAATCATTAAGTTAAATAGTGGGTTTTTTTGTAAACGGACACTAGGGCTGTATTTGACTCAGAAGTTAATGGACGATTCAGACACAGAAAAATATGTTTATAATTCCCCATTTTAATGTTATCCCTGTGCATTGTGTAAGCGTCTATCTGTTTAATCCTGTTATTGTAATGCACACTCGACTTGAAGAATCTCCGTCGACTGACGGGTTTCCGACTAATGATTAGACTCGTCGACTTCCAGGGGGCAGCCCTAACTAAACACCAAATAATAAATTAACAAATGTAAACATAAGCTATATGGCCGGTACATTGTTGTCATTAACAACCACAACAAAACAAGTAAACAAGGATCTCCCTTTTATATGCCTCTCCTTCCCCTCCCTTTATAGCACATACCTCTGAGAGTTACTAGGGCTCGGCACCTCTGTAGGGCCAACCCTTGGAGGGAGGGAGGGAGAGAGACAGGGAGGGAGAGGGAGATCAACTGCCACGCCTCGTATTTCTCACACCGATAATCTCGAAATAAGTAAAATTCCTTTTCTTTTTTATTCTATGCATGTGTTTCCTCGTTCGCACTTGCCTGATGCCCGTCACTGTTTGGGTGGTGGATCAGGAGATCCTTTCCGCACGCACGTCGCTCACGGGAGGGAACTATGATATACCTCCAATCTGGGGCTTTGCTCAGCAATCTCCTCCAAAAACCTGTCGTTTTCCAAAGAAAACAAATAGTTTGTTTTTTATTGTCGATGTCTTTATCGTAATTGAATGAAACCAAAAAAGCGTAATGGGAACACTTTCTCTGTGACTCCTATGTGACCACCCCCCTGATATTCATCCACAAATAATTAAATGTATGGAAAACACTGCGAGAGCCTCAGCGCTTCGTCTATCTCTATCACACACACACACACACACACACACACACACACACACACACACCAGTTCTTGCTCCCTCCTAGTGTTTCACATGATACATGATGATGGTCGGTATTTTTGCAAGTTGAGCTGGTGCTCCTAGTTATAAAGTTTAGTAGAACTGTTTCCAAAAATGGTCGCAAAATGCGACTAAATGGTAGCAATCTGGAGCCCTGTAATGTGTGACTATTAACAGTATATGTTATCATTCCAAATTCTAAATAGGCACAAATGAGAGGATTAGCTGGAGTAGTAAAAAGTAAACACCTTGAATGCTGCATTCACTTTATTTCATTTGTAAAAACAAAAAGCCAGACAAATTTAAAAGCTCTTAAAACCATTTTACTTGTTCAAAAACAATTTCAGTCATAATATGCAAATGCCATGGCTTCAAGTTGTGACTTTTTGATATTAATCTCAATGTTCATTATGTTTATGGCTTGTAATAGGAGGAAAAGGGGTGTGTCATCCTGTGCATCTTGACACAGCTAGGCTTTGGCGGCAGGCCTCCGAAAGGTCTACCCTTTTTTAAATTCCCTTTGACTGAATTATTTTCATCAGTTTCTATTGCATCTGTTACACTGGACAGAGGGCGGGTGCAGGTTCACACTCAGTTGAATAAACAGACCTATCGATTGACCAACAATATATATATTTTTTTCACCTGTAGGGATCATGGCTTTGCCCCCACCTCCTTTTTCATAGTACTGTCCATCTTTCGCCACATTCGTCCTCTCTTCAGTGATCCTCTCAAAACGTACCTTTTCAAGACCGCTCAATGATTTTCTTATGGCCGTCAAAAGATGTTTGGCAAGTTAGTTACAGATGCCTTAACCTTTCCTCTTGTGTTGTTGTCCTTTTTTGTACACTGTGTGGTTTTTCAAGGCAGTGACATCTTGTTTGTGTGCCTGTCAGCGGATTTCCCTTTACATTTTCCCAGCATTCATTGTTTGCAGCACATTTTCTACCCCCCACACCTACAGGCGCGCGCGCACACACACACACACACACACACACACACACACACACACACACACACACACACACACACACACACACACACACACACTGCCCCCAGGCTTTAATAACACCCTCTAATGCATCTAATTTATTGTTTTAAAATCATTGCACTCCTTAATTGATGATCCCTACAGTTGAAATGGCCAATCCGAACAGTAGATTCACGGTACCTTAACTTTTAAAGGAAAAATCTTTTTGCGGATTATTATAAAGCATCAAGGATTTTTTTGCGGGCTGAACCTGTGGTTGGTCCTGCTGTGACTTCTGCAACACACCAGTTAAAAGGGCCGACAGCTTGATTGCCGCTTATCTCTACCATGTGTTACGGCTGGTTCTAGTGTGAATCATAATCTGTATTGAATTAGGCTGCTGGGTTATAAAATAAAATAAATTAAAAACTTGATAAAAAAACTAATATTTCCTAGATGATATTTGATTGTAATGTTTAAATTTCTGAATTGACCCATCGACCCATCGCATCAGACTCATCGGATTGCAAGATTCTGCCCAATACCCAGCCCTAGTCTGAATGTTGTGGCTATAAATGTTAAGTAGTATTGGATTTAGCCTTTTCAAGTCTTTGTACCACGACGTGGCAGGTAGTACCCACAATACCACAGTTATCATACACATTTACACTGACATTAACAAATTATTGATATTGAGGTATTCATACTGTATCGTACAGTATCTGCACTTCAAACTAGTATCTGGAGTCATGTGATTTAATTAACGCCTTGAAGGAACACAGCGTCGAAACAACATGTGGTATAGTATCTTGAAGTAGGATCAAGGTATCTTGACATGTCTAGTGTAAGCCCTGCTTTGTCAACCACACTTTGCCTCTCAGCCATCAGAGCCTGAGCAGGTAAAGCTGCAGTTTTGGATCTGTGTCTTTCGCTCTCTGGTGTGATGCTGAGAAAAACAGCAGGGCTTCTGCAGTGTTCCAGCTCGTTGCCCATAGAGATTTGAAGAGAAAAGGGAAGTGGTTTTTCTTTCGTTTTGTGTTTTTTTTTTTTTTTTTTTTTTTTCCCCAAAATGTGCATGTAAGATGTGGTTCATTCCAGTCCCAAGTTATTTTAGGATTATACCAAGTTGTAGCCAAGCTGTTTTGTTCTGTATTGGAAATGCACAGTGCTTGTTCTTCACTGTCCCCAACGCTGCACTCTCCTTGCGTGTTGCAGTACTATGCTCTTCAAATTCTGGAAACGGTTATCAAAACAAGATGGAAGATTCTTCCAAGGAATCAGTGTGAAGGTAAGTTTTTAGTTTTGTCGATTTGTTTGCCTTATGTGCTTGACATCCATCACATGATCCTCGAAATGCGGCTGTGTTACTCTCTTCTTACAACTGTTGAAATGTGTGGTTGCCAAGTTGAGCAGTATTCTCAGGCTAAGCATATATAAGTATATATGTTTTTGTGGTGTTTCTTCCTCTGTCTCCTCCCACTGACCATTGCAAAACTGTTGGGCTCTGCATAGTGGTGTTTTTCTTTTTTTTTCCTCAGGGGAAATAAACAAAGGAAACAACAAACACAGATTTCACTTGTTGCGCCCTGTTTGTTTATTTAACTTTGTAAATTAGTTAAATTAGTTTCAATTGGCACAAACTATTGGTCATGACCATCAGGAGCATTATGAAAAATGTTTTAAAGGTCAAGCACTCAGTGTAATACACAAGTAGCGATATGGTAATAGTTCAGTTTACGCAAACCTTTGACATGTAATGACGATTTAAATCCTCTCAAACATTTGTCTTATGTTATTCTGTGAAGATCAGTGCATCCACGTCTGTCATCATTAGTCAAGTATTTTTGTTCATTGTTGCCACCTACTGTTTGAGATCCCAGTTGCAGGTCTTAACAAGAAGATGACCCATGAGAAAGTTAACCAGCATAGCTTCAAAATTAAGCTTTTGAGTATAATATGATGGATTTGAGGCTTTGTGCAATTACCTAGTAATTCTATAAATTCCTTAATTAAAAATCATCCGAGTCTATTCCCCATCCTATTTTTTATTTATTTTAATTTTTTTTTTATACACACTGCTAAATTTATTTTTTCCCTCATTGACCTAAGACTTCCCACTTCTGACCATAGATGCCTGACTTTTGTTCAAGTGGCAAACCCAGTGCAGGGCTACCGGCAAGTATGTCTTTTACCCCCTTGTGTCAAAAGTATTGCTTCCGGCTCCGCCCATTACATCCTATTGCATAACTCACTTAAAGAGGTCAGGGGGCAGGTTCTAAAGCAGCAGCCCAGTGAGAAGGTGATTTAAAAAAAATAAAAAACAACAAAAAAATAAAAACCCCAACGCCGCTTTGGAGGTGCCCTGCTCGCACTGAGGTGCCTAGCCCTGGATTTGGTAACATTCAGGGAAATGCATCTTGCACTGATTCGTGTTCTCCTTTCACATAAGGGTTTTTACCCGCCCACCTTGTGGAAACCGAGTGGCAGCTAGAACGCCACATCTGCCTTTTCCAATGTTAATTGCGGGGATGGACAAAGTGAGCAGTGCACCTTTTCAAAGCAGGAATGTACTAGGCCAGGAAGCTAGCTGTGAGCGAGTAGACTTGGTCAGGGCAACTAAGTGCCCCAGGCAACCTCATCATCTCAGCATGTGATATTTAGGCCTCATTGTTTACTCAGTCGAGGCTACAGAGTCATTCTGTTGTGGTGTTTTTGTTTACATGCAGGAATTAAAAAGTATGTTGTTGGTCTCATTATCAAGACTTCATCCGATGCGACGAATGTGGAGGTGAGTGGAGTCGTTTTAAATGGAGATTGTCTTTTTCACGGAATTGCAAGCTAACAACCAAAATACTCTTGATTATTATGATGACGACATGATGAAATAACCAAATTCTTCTCAAAGGAGACTGATGACATGACAAAACTATTGTTGGATGTTTATTTAGTTTATTTTAGTTTGTTAGTTTGTTTATTTTGTTTATTTTTATTATTTAGCTCCATTTGAATTCATGCACTATCGGTTGAAGCTTAGGTAGTCACATTAATGATCCTGTCATTGGCCAAATTTGCTTCGTCCTCTGACGGGAAGTTATTTGCATGCTACGTGATAGAGTAGCAACTATCATCAGAAATTTGCATGTGCAAAATATATTGGGACTAGGCGTGTGTGGATGGAAGTAAGTCTCAAATACCGTTTTTACACCAGAATTAGCTCGTATACCCTGTTTTTATTTTTTAGTTTTTTTTACTAAACGCGGGTAAACCCGCTAAAAATAGGCGATTGACCCCTTTCCCATTGCTAGGAGAAATGCCGTTCTTTTTTTTTCTTTTTCTTTTGTGTGTCATGTTCAACGTCACAAACACAGCAGAAAAGGGGTTGTGTCACGGTTCCAGTGTGGTTGTGGGGTGAAAACAGTAGACGAGACAGCAATTTAAACAAACGCTGTAAGGCTTTGTTGTAACGCTTAAGCTGTAAAACCTGGGGAAAAAACAGCTCATCACTCAGCAAGACTCGGTTCCCTTCGCTCCCACAAAAGAGGTGTTTAAAAGAATCGGATCGTTCGTGAACGACCCAATATTACAGTAGAAGCAGCACTGACAGCGCTCAATGCGCGGTGTGCACACCAGTCCTTCGGCAGCGGGGAGTGGAGATACTCCTCCGGGCCAGAGACCAGCTTGGAGCGGTGCTGCAGTGGCTCGGAGCCCGGTGGGGAGTGTGGGATTCGCCGCTGTGGTCCCCTCAGAGTGGTCCCCACACCCAAAACATTTCATGGGCCAACAAGTCATTAACTTCTGATTTTGATTTTGGATTGTAAATCGGATACGAAATGATCGAACTATACACCTATATTCCTGTCTATTTACGGACCAACGTCCGGAACTTCAATGCGTGTTGCATCACGCTGGTAGAGGGGCCAAAATTAGCGGGTGGCCCTGCGTCTCCTGTTTCCATTGGAGCCGATCGCAGCTGGAGCCAATAAAAACCTGTGTCTATTGCAGGGTCACTTGACCCTGGACTGAAACTTGGGTGTTACCTTTCCCAGGAATGACAAATGCCAGATGTTAACGGTTGTCACTGGGTATTTGGCGCAGTGGGAAAGGGGTAAAATTGATTAAGAGCTTGGTAAATCGTACCCACATGCAACAGAAAGCTGATGTTTGCAGTATTTGTGCTTGCTGTGGTAGCTGGCTGCTATAAAAACAGTCAATTCCCAACATGCCTACCCTGCATTTTGAACACTTTAATGCAGTACACTTATTTTAAAATAAATTGAGTTATTTGAAATGTATAAATTAATGATTTTATTTTTATTTTTTTACAAATATATCGTCTTCATTCATCATACTATAGATGGGCTAAGCTAGCATCATTGCTATTATTTTTCTTTTTTCCATTCGCCACATCACACTTACAGAAGTGGATTAGGGCCAGATGTTTTGGCAGTGGCCGCTGTTTAAGTGTTTTCCACAGATAGACTGTACTTGAGGGTCGCCCAGGTATATTAACGGCCGCCAAAGTATATTTGGCAACTCATTTTAACATTTTAATTTTGTTTTATCCATCTGAGAGAACAACGCCATCCGTAACCGATTTTAGAAGATGCGGACGCGGCTCTCTGAAGCGCTCCGAGCAGTAAGCGATGCCGTCGTGTTCAGGGGAACTCTGAAACATCGGCATCGGCTATTGGCCAAATTGTTATTATAAACATCAGTGTTGGTGTCATCCCAGAATTTCACAATCGGTGCATCCCTTCTGAGCAAAGTATTTAAGATGAGACTAAATCCAAAAATATGAAACACCAAAGGGCCGGCACAGTGCACTGCGGATTGATCCATCACACGAACATTTTTGCGAAATAAATGAGCTAAAATAGTAAAAACCGAGACAGGACTCTTTATGTTTATATCTTACTGTGGCTGAACTCTTTCATCAAAACACTGTTCATGTTTTGTCATTACATTTTTTTTAATCATTATTATTATTATTATTATAAGTGTGATCCTTTCATATTTTTATGAGATGGGGTTGAGAATTTAAAGGTATGTGTAAAGGTATGTGCTCAATAGTTGGCTAGACAAGACAAGTTCAAATTTACTGTGTTTAATATAAATGTATTTTTTTCTACCATGTTTAGAAAGAAAAGGTGTACATTGGAAAGCTGAATATGATCCTCGTACAGGTAAGACTTGTGACTTTGCAAATGATCATTCTACTTGGTGATGAGTCATGATTTGGAAAATGGACCAAAAAAAAGATAATGTAATGAAAAATAAGTGTGCTACGGCTGGAAGATATCAAAGAATGTATTCTCAAATAATTGTAATGAATGTGTTAATTTCATTATGATTAAACTTTGAAGACCTCCACATTGAATTGAATACAGCCCCATTTTGTGTGAGTGTGAGAAAGGGAGAACGCTTTGAAGGCCCATAGTGGCTCGTTGGCTGCAGTCGCTGCTGCGTGAGCGATGCTGTATGAATGCCAGTTAGAATGAGTGAGCGCTCCTGTCAGCTGAGCTAACATTGTTGTCACCTCCAGGGTTTTCCAGATTCCACACTCCTTCCCAGTAGTGCAAAGTGTGCATGAACACACTTCATTTGTATTTCAGTGTATTTTATTGGGGGTTTTTTTGCGCATTACATTAGGCTCTTTAAGAGCAATGTCATTTACAATGATACTAGGTTAGACATTGCGACCATGTAGTTTGTGCTACCAAGAAATCTGTGCAAATGTTAAAAGTGATTTTTTTAAATCAGCAGGAACCCCGTCAATTCAATAATTTATGATATTTTAATGCCAGCTCAATAGTTTTTACAATTCTTCACTTGGTATTGTGATTCAATATATATATTTTTTTATACTTGTGTACTGTTGGACAATAGAGATCAATTGAATCATTCTTACTAACAGAATTCTTGCAAACACACAACACTTGAGGTTAATTTGCAAGATAATGTACATCATTAAGATAAGATGACACTGTATTGATCCCCAGGGGGGAAATGAGGCATCTCAGTCTTTCACAGTTTTATTTTAGTCCAGCACATTTTACAAACCAATAAGCAGCACTGGATCTAAGTAATAAAAAATGCAATGTATAAGCAAAATAAATGTAAATATTCAGGAGCGATGATGGTGATTACAATATTGTTGTTAGCAAGTGAAGATTTTTCCCCTGCTTTCTCCCATTGCTAGTATTTTGTAGTATTTTCAGTTTAAAGGACAATCGTGCAGAAAGTGTTTTGTAGAAACTGTTATGCAACACATAATGTGTGTCCTGCTCTGTGCAGATCCTGAAGCAGGAGTGGCCCAAGCACTGGCCGACATTCATCAGCGACATCGTTGGCGCGAGCCGCACCAGCGAGAGCCTCTGTCAAAACAACATGATCATCCTGAAGCTGCTCAGCGAGGAGGTCTTCGACTTCTCCAGCGGCCAGATGACGCAAGTCAAAGCCAAGCACCTCAAAGACAGGTCAGCCCCCGTGATTTTTATGTATTTTTCAACCCTAGATATGATGGGCCAGAAATAATCTTGATGATTGTTTACTTGCTTTAAACACAAATTTTTGAATCAACTGAAATTCTCATCACCTTAATTAAGGTGATGTGACTCATTGTTTCTCAACCAGTTTCACTAAATATTTCTAACAGTACAAACTTATGTCTTATAACGTCTATCTGCTTTGTGTAATATTCTTTGGTTTTTCAGCATGTGCAATGAATTCTCCCAGATATTTCAGCTTTGCCAGTTTGTTATGGTACGTTACACTTCTCCTCCTCCACACATCTTCTGTGTTTTAATGCGATTCTAAAGTTTTCCATGAACTGTCACTGTGAATGGCATACTAGGTGCTACATGCTATCCATGCGTACTGTTTTCCAGCCTACCTTAATATATGAGTAAAAATGTTTTTTAAAACCATAAACTCAAACTAAATGTTTGGACTTGTTTGATTCCGTCCTCTGTTGTTTTCTGTCTACATCCATTGTCTACAGTTATCCTGAGCAAACAATAATTGTTTCGGAAATACAAACAAAACACAAGTTTGCCTTTTGTTTCCAAGTGTGGTCATTTACATTTTTTCTCTGGTATTTTCAGAAAATTAAAACACTTAAAACCCTCTCATCTTATTTCTCATCGTCTGCCTTTCCAAACCAGCAAAATGCTAAACTGTCTGCTAAACCTCTTACTCCCATTGACAATCAACGCATGACAAGTCATTGAAGTCACCATCATGTCTGTATGGGGTGTCACTTGTTTCCCCGTATTTGGTCGCTTACCATCTGTCTTGTCTTTTGTTGCACCCTAGGAGAATTCCCAGAATGCCCCCCTGGTCCACGCCACTCTTGAGACTTTGTTACGGTTTCTCAACTGGATTCCTCTGGGTTACATCTTTGAGACAAAACTCATCAGCACCCTGGTGTATAAAGTATGTGAACAAGTAACGCATGGAATGTGTAATTTTAAACATTGTATGTCGCAAGTTCTAGCGGTAATCTGTAAGATTATTTAGTAAAATAAAAATCCTATATTTTTCCCATATTTTATTATTTTTTAAGCTTGCACTTAAGGCCATTAAATATATTTGTTATGGCCTCTGTATGATGTTGCCATTGTTGGTGTTTTTTTTATGCCAAGTGAAGACAAAAGAATAAATATTTTTAACAAATAATAATTATTTTTTTGTCCAGTTCTTAAACGTACCGATGTTCCGCAACGTGACGCTGAAGTGCCTGACAGAGATCGCTGGTGTTAGTGTCAGCCAGTATGAGGAGCAGTTTGTCACTCTCTTCACACTCACCATGTGTCAGCTCAAACAGGTGGGTGTTGACTCCCCTACACACAACTAAAGTGCTTTATATTAATGAAATTAGAATAATAAAGGAAGAAATGTATTAAAAT
This sequence comes from Zeus faber, assembly GCF_960531495.2. Lineage (NCBI taxonomy): Eukaryota > Metazoa > Chordata > Actinopteri > Zeiformes > Zeidae > Zeus > Zeus faber. Next base: position 9,295,451 of record NC_137202.1, on the reverse strand, counting down.
TAAGTTAATATTACACTCTACTGCTTTTGACAGAGACATTGAAGGATCATTTCTCAGCAAATTATTTTCAATCATAATATTAATCCTATTTTATTATTGCCATTATATATAAATCATACTGTCAGTCTCTAGCTCCTGTTGGGATAATATGCCCAAACCTTCTACGAGTATAATACAAAGACGAAGTACAATAAGAAAAGCATTCAAATAGTAAAATAAAGAATAACAATGTCCAAATGAAATAAAATGTACAAAATTACATTAATAAAACGTGTTTCCCAGATGCTGCCTCTGAACACAAACATCCGGTTGGCCTATGCCAACGGGAAGGACGACGAGCAGAACTTCATCCAGAACCTCAGCCTGTTCCTCTGCACCTTCCTCAAAGAGCACGGCCAGCTGATCGAGAAGCGGCTCAACCTCCGAGAGACACTGATGGAGGTGAGATTAAAATTGCATTACTGTCGCCGTCTGCTTCCGGGACGACTGGATTATCCAGTCATTAACTAATGGGGATCCTAATGGCATCCTAAAAGTCACGGGGCTCCGTCGAGTGAAATAAACGCTCGACCTTTCCAGTCGCATTATCATGTGGGTGAATTATCAAGCTGCATAAAACCTTATGATTATTTAAGAAGCTGGTTACATCATATCTCAGGCTGACCAGTGGCGACCTTTCCTTTTCATTTACTTGGTGGCACGTGATTTGGGTTGGGTGTTCATTTTCCGGGGTGTGAATGCCAAAAACGAATCTTTGTATCTCATTTGGATAATGTTTATGGATAAAAACATTTTTTTTTTTTTTTAAGTGTGAAGTCTGTTTAAGCAATGTTGTCATCACCACTATGACTCCTCAATTGATAGTGAATTTGTTACAATTCTTACTTGTTTTTCCTTTTGGTCTGGTCTAGGGTTGAGCGATTTGGGAACATAATGTAATTGCGATTTATTTTTTATATTTTTGACCAATAATGCGATTTAGATTATTTTTTTTTTGGACTGTATTATTCACTAAACACAAGCAATAAATCATCTATAGTATGACCAACAAACAACATTGGATACAGTCAACAAATAAACTGCTCTTTCCTGTAGGAAGGGTTATGATGCTACGTGTTATGATGAGATGAGATCAATATTGATACATGAATTGATATGAATAAAATCTTTATTTAAACTATTGAATTGTAAAAAGAAAATAATCCAATCACAGTGGAACATTGACTGATTGATTTAACTTCAAGCCTTGTCATTTTTCGAATCAGAAAATTAACAGTCAGAACAAATGCAGTGTTTCAGCAGAATGTTGTTTTTTTTCAAGAATGTTGCACTCATAGGTCCACATAAACGGAGCGCTGCTCAGGCAAAGCCTTATGATCATTCAATTAAACATAATAATGAATAAAACAATAGGCGGGGGGTAATAGTGTCACGGAGAAAGTGTCCCCACTACGCAGGGTTTAGTTCCATACGCATTTGTTTCGTTCCATAAGGAGACGTAAATTTAAATAAAAACGTGCATCTTAGGTGTGCAATAGGCGCCCTGATCGCTTCCTTTGCACCAGCACTGAATAATATATATATATATATATATATATATATATATATATTAATTGCAGCCTTTGCAATTTGAAATTTGCGTTCTATTGAATTGCGAAGTCGGTTTGAATTCGATTAATCGTTCAGCTCGAGTCTGGTCAGAAAACAACGGCTGAAAATGGCGCCTCATCTAAAGCTACTCACATACTGCTGACGAATCTGTGCACTTAACATAGAAAACAAAGCAAAAACAGTACTATAGAAGGCACATTTATCAGTTTTTCTTTTTTCCCAATACTGACACGGAAACCTGGAGTATCTACCAATACCAATCTAATATTCTTTCACTAACTCTCTGTAATTGTTTTTGTTTTTCTTCTAAGCAGCTGTTGCTTGAATCAGTTCATTGTATTCCTTTAGCTGATGTTCTGCAAGTGCTCTATCAGTAGAAAAGTTTGCAGTGCTGATGCCACCCCTGAATACACTTGCCTTATAAATATTTCACACGGCTGTTTTGCTTTTAGCTGCCTTTACTGTGAAGTATACCCAGACTTTTGACCTTGTGGCAACTCCCACAAACATACCATGTGGAATGGCTACATTATTGTTGTTGTCATAGTTATGTTAAGGACACACATTGCTACTGTTGTTGTCACGTGACCTACTTAACTTGTCTTTGCATTATGTTGCAAAAGCCTCTCCGTGATATTTTAGGCTCGATTTGTTTGAGGATTGAAAGCAATGATAGAGAAGCAAGGTCTTCTTATATTTCATTAATATCAAGGGAAAGAAGAGCTATTCAGATAGATTGTATAGGTGATCCGATTACATGATAGTCATAATCGGATTTGTATCCGTAAAATGTACCCCAATAGTCGTGATCGGATTGGTTGGAATCTGAAAAACCGGAACTTGCTTTAAATAGGCAGTAAAAGGAGCTACTCGCTTTTATTGCAGGGAAAAAACTGGGAGTGAACGTGAACAATAATGGGAAGACGTGTCTGTATATGTGAAACGTAGGCTATTAGCAGCTGGTAAACCCAATGGTACAGTAGCAGGCTAGCACTTGCTAGCTACCAGCAATTAGCTAGTCACGTCAGTGCTGCTGCTTATATCCCCCCATCTTAAGCAGCACTTAACCATGAGACTCTAGGTTAGCAGAGCAGTGACTTTTCATGATAGTGTCCGCTTTGTTTACAATGATGCACAGTCCCAGGCGTCTTACGAGCCTCATCAGCTGTTCTATCCACCTGGACGTAGTGCCCCGTTAGCTCGATAGCGCTATTGCCGCTGTTGAGCCATCTTTCCGCGTAAATAATTATGTTGCAGTCCATAATCCTTGTGTGAATGACAATCCTCAGCGGCAGCTCATCCATTTTGTTAGCCAGAGACTGAACATTGGTGAGGAAAATGCTGGGTAGATAGCCAGTGAGGAGTTAGCTTTAGCTCAGCTAAACTTGGCCCTCCTCTCTTCCGCCTTTGTTTATGGTCTCAATGTCACCTGCGGCCATCTTTGGAATGTGCTTGAGATCTCCAAAAAAGTTGTGAATATCGCAAGATCCGATGTCCAAAAGTTCCTGTCGGCTGTACGATGTGTATACATGACTGTTCTGAGTGAACAGACTTGAAACAAATAGGCAAATAACTACTAATTTTGCAGAATCTGGAGCGACGCTGAGCCTTGCGTTGTACATACGCCGCCATCTTCCACAAAGCTTATGGGAGGGGCTATGGGTCAGAGTATGTGCAGCTCTGCTATCAAGTGAGCATGATCAGATCACGTTACGTATTTGTCATTGACGGACAGCAGATATACCCAGTGAGATCAAATGATGAGAAAATTTGATTTGTCCAATCCGTATATGAACTCAGAATGATCGAACGTTACTCAAAATCAGACAAAACACAATGTCTGTAACAGATAGTCGCTTCATCCGATTAATCGGCCCCGACCCTAATAGATAGATACAATATAATACGAGGTGGTCTCACTTACTCTTGTCCGTCTCTCAGGCGCTACACTACATGCTGTTGGTGTCGGAGGTGGAGGAGACTGAGATCTTCAAGATCTGCCTGGAGTACTGGAACCACTTGGCGGCCGAGCTCTACAGGGAAAGCCCTTTCTCCACCTCCACCTCCCCCCTGCTCTCCGGCAACCAGCACTTTGACGTGCCACCGCGCAGACAGCTCTACCTGCCCGTGCTCTCCAAGGTAGGTCACCTGCAGCTTCTGAGCTTTAACGTTTAATGGATGTGGTTGTTCTAGAAGCGACCCTCAAGGCTCGAGCAGGTCACAGCTTTTTTCCTAATAGTGCAATGTTATTTTCTGTAAATGTCAGCGAACTTCATTGTGTAGTTTGAAGTCATAATCCTGTTGAACAAACATCTTGCTTAACAAGTGGTGAGGACAACGTGGCGTGGGAGTGCAGCCTTCGTGCAGTTGGGGGACCGGGGCAGTGCAAGGAGGGGGGTGCATCTTCAAAGCATTTTAAGCTGGCAGAAATGCTAGTTGGCACAATTCGAGCAACAGGTGGTTGCGAATCAGTTGCCAAGAAAGTTCCTTTTAAGAGACTGACGGTCCAGCCTGCTGCTGACTGAAATCAGACTGTTCTGGGGAAAAAAAAAAGAATGAATATTATATATTATATTGTGCAATGCCATATTTATTTAGTCATTTCTATGGGAACCCCCTGTCAGCTGTCATGACTAGACTTCTTCTCAGGTTGAAGTTTGCCAGAGCTATCCTCAGGGCTGTGATTTTTTTTTTTTTTTTTTTTTTTCCGGATTAAGCTGGAATGCGAGAGTTTCCGCTCTGAAAATATGGAAGGAAAATAAAGCGGCGATTGCTCCCTCTCCATTAGGCATTTCGATTCAATATGCCTCTATATGGAGAGAGAGAGAGAGAGCAACCTATGCTTTGCTGCGCATCCCTGTTCCCCTGTTTCTCCAAACAAATAGTGTTTTTAACTTTAGATGTATTAATTACTCTTTTTCCTAATTGAACAAAACAAAAGAAAGATCTGTGCGTCCCGTGCCGCGTCACACACGTCTCCCTGTTGCTTTCCTTGTTATAGGACTTAATTGTGGAATTTTTTTTTTTTTTTTTGTGACCCTCAACGTGTGAATAAGGGGAGTACCGGCACCTATTTAATTCCACTTCAGGCACTGCACTCTGTATATTTTCCTGCTTTTTCTGGTTCTTTGCCAATCACATGCCTGTGTGCTGCAGTTCAGTGAGGTACAGGACTGTGTTTGTTGTCCCGGCGTGACAGGTGTACTAAAAGTGATATAGGAGAATCTGAACACATACCAGTTTCTTCTGAGAAGAGGTCTACTTGGTAGAAATCTATGAAAATACTTTGTCTCCTTGGCGGACGACGTGTTGAATACATATGAATACCTCAAAAAAAATCCTGGAAAATTGTCTTGAAGAAAGTGGGAACTAGGATTAGGTGGATTAGGAATATGTTAATATAAAATTGATATCGCTGGGATTTTGGTTAGTGGTTGACCGATACGGGGTTTTCAATGGTTTATTTTATTTTTTGTGCAACTGATAACATTTGATAATTTAATTAATTTAACTGAAACAATTTAATAATAATAACAAATGAGACACAACATTTCTGAATTTAAATGGAATGGTAAATGGACTGCAATTTATATAGCGCTTTTCCAATCTTGCGACCACCCAAAGCACTTAGCAACACATGCCTGACTTTCACCCTTTCACACACACATTCATACATCATGGCGGCGGCCGTGCAAGGCACACACCTGCCTATCGAGAGCAGCAGTTTTAGTGTCTTGCTCAAGGACACTTCGACGTGCAGCCAGGAGGAGCCGGGGATCGAGCCAGGAGCCCTCTGATAACTGGACGACCCGCTCTCGATCTAAAATAAAATGACAGGAAAACCACCAGGGGAACGCACGCACAGTGCAGCGCTGTCTAGAGGAGGAAAAAAAAACTCCACTCAAGTTCTCTGAGGTTTACGTTTTACCTCAAATGCAAAGTATTTCCAAACAGCACTCCTGCTGTTTTCTTTGAAATGCGGTGGCAGAGGCTCTACACTTGCAATCTTAAAGGAGCTAACACCATAACAAACAGGAGGGAATGAGACAGTGAAGACAGCGAGTGAGTGAGAGGAGGCGGGGCTGTGTGGGGGCTGCAGCAGTTTGTGTGATTCGCTGTCAGAGAGAAGAGAGAGCGAGGAAGCATGGACGGTATGTCTATAGTGCGGAAAACAGGTATTAAAACCGTTTCAAATATACAGAATCGATATGTACAGTGTGATTTTTGACAACAATAGTCTGCAGACATTTTTTGTTTATAGGCCTTGTGAGTGCAGGTAGCGGCTGATGCCGATTATCTCAGAATGTACAAATATAGTCCCAATGAATCGGAGCCGACCACTAATTTTGGTTATTGTCTCATCACTCCCAAAAATATTGTGAAATGATCGCTAACAAGGTTTTCGTCAAAAATATCACCCAGCTCTGCTGGAACCCTGATTAATATTTATTAATGTGTGTTAAGTAAATGATGCACTACTAAAGAATTATAATTATTATAAATAATAAAATTGTAGAATTAAGAATTTGTGTGGGTCATTCCAGAGCTGTTGTGCCCACTGACGGATGTTTCTCTCCACCTCCCTGCAGGTGCGTCTGCTGATGGTGAGCCGCATGGCCAAGCCGGAGGAAGTTCTAGTGGTGGAGAATGACCAAGGGGAGGTGGTGCGGGAGTTCATGAAGGACACAGACTCCATCAACCTCTACAAAAACATGAGAGAGACTCTGGGTATGCTATGCCGCGCCCCACTCCCCAGCTGTTATACACCCATGTACAGTATATAACATTAAAATCACCACCGTTTATAATCACTAATATTGTGTAGCTCCCCTCATGCTGCCAAAACAGCTCTGACCCGTGGAGGCATGGACTCCACAAAACCTCTGAAGGTGTCCTGTGGTATCTGGCACCAAGATGTTAGCAGCAGATCGTTTAAGTCCTGGAAGTTGTGAGGTGGGACCTCCATGGATCGGGCTTGTTCCAGCACATCCCACCGATGCTCGATCCGATCGGACCCTGACCCAGCCCATCCACATGATGTATAAGAAAACATGATTCATCAGACTAGCCACCCTTCTTCCATTGCTCCATGGTCCAGTTCTGAAGCTCACGTGCCCATTGTAGGTGCTTTGGGCGGTGGACAGGGGTCAGCATGGGCACTCTGACCGGTCTGTGGCTACTCAGCCCCATACACAGCAAACTGTGATGCACTGTGTTTACTGACACCATGCTATCATAGCAGCATGAACATTTTCAGGAATTTGTGCTACAGTATTTCTTCTGTCGGATGGTATTGGACTGGCTAGCCTTCACTCCTAACAATGAGCCTTGGGCGCCCATGCCACCGGTTCACCGGTTGTCCTTCATTAGACCACTTTTGGTAGGTACTAACCACTGCATACCCCACAAGACCTGCTGTTTTGGATATGCTCTGACCCAATCGTCTAGGCATCACAATTTGGTACTTCCTTACGCTTCTCCATTTTTCCTGCTTCCAACACAACAATTTCAAGAACTGACGGTTCACTTGCTGCGTATTATATCCCACCCCTTGATATGTGCCATTGGAATGAGACGACTGTGGTTTGGGGATGGTTTGGTTTGAGCAGCCATACCTGACCTGGATCTAGATAATTGGGGATCCAGGATCAAAGTGGTTGTATACTTATTGCTTGTTGGTTGGTCTAACGAGCAACAGGTAAAACCTCAATCCCCACACACACTCAGGAGATAGGAGCCCTGTCATGACCTGTGTCAATCTGCTCCTGGGCTTGTTCTGTCAAGCCCCATTTCCACAATAAACTTGTGTGTTTTCTACCCCTTTGTCTGTGTCTTTGTGCCAGAGGTCCCTGATCACGCCACCCAAGTGGTGTGTTCAGGGACCTCTGGTGGTAGGCGAAACTAGCATGATGACCAATGTTATTCACTTTACCTGTCAGCGGTTTTAATTTTCTGGCTGATCGGTTTAGTTAACATTATGCTGTCATGAACACTGACCAATTAATTGATTTGATAGATACTCAGCCGAGAAGTATAGAAGGTTTAGCTTGTGGTAAGTTGTACCGCTTTAAATCAGTGACATGTCGCCCTGCAGTGTACCTCACCCATCTGGACTACGCCGACACCGAGCGTATCATGACTGAAAAGCTCCACAACCAGGTGAATGGAACGGAGTGGTCGTGGAAGAACCTCAACACACTGTGCTGGGCCATCGGCTCTATCAGCGGCGCCATGCACGAGGAGGATGAGAAAAGATTCCTTGTCACCGTCATCAAGGTAAACACAAAGGCAGAGTCTGTCATATCACTATTCTCAAGATTCAAGATTTTTTATTTGTCACATACATATACATACTTTCATACATATATGCAGTGAAATGTAATACTATACTATACACACACACTATAATTGCTGTTTGTCGTTACAATTTTTGGAATCATGAGCTGCTTTCACACATGTACTGCAACCCTGAAATCCGGACATTACCCGGAGGAGCTGTATGTGTGAACGCACATGTCCAAATCATTTGGACCGGACATTACCCAGATTTTATCCAGTCAGCACCCTAGTACAAAGCCGGCGTAATGATTGAGCGGTATTTGTGAACAGAGGAGGTGATTGTCCGGAGCATTCACAGTAAGCAGTGGGCGTCTCACATCTTGATGTCTCTCATGCGCCAGTTATTTAACTTTGTGCAGACCTTTGATGAGCTATGCTCCGTGCAGATCTCCGTGCACGGAGCATAGCTGTGTCATACTCCTTTTCTGCTTTCCTTTATATTCCTTTCCACCCTTTAGTTTATATTTTTGATATGTCCAAATTCATGGAATATTAATACCCTCTGATTGGACCAGATTCTACGACCTTGTGCGTGTGGTTCTGTAAGCCCTCCCTCTTCTCTCACTCACTCAACATCCACTGATTCGCAGTGCAGTGGTACTTAATTATCCACCGTAACGCTGCATTGCTGAGGTAAAATGGGAAGTGGGGGAGTTATAATAAGGCACAAAAATTTCGACCTTAATGTGTTCTTCTGTTTGTTCTCTTCTTCTAAATATAAAACGATGCACCGATTGATCAGTCAGTAACCCGAATCGGTCGATTTTTAGCTTGATCGGCCATGACCCAATCAGTGTCAGATATATCAGATTTTGTGCCGGTCAAATAAACACGCCCGATACAGTGCCCATGTACTTGTAAAAATGCTCTGATACTTAAACCTGATATCAACGTAATATAAGGAGTTGATGTTCAAAAAAGGGAGTGAAAGAAATAAAATGTCTGCTGTTTGGAGATACTTCAAGGTAAACAAAGATTAGATAAATAACTTATCTATTGACTGACACTATTCCAAAATTGTGCACCTGTGTATCTATCACTGTCACTACAGTGGAGCGCCTGCGCTGGTTGTTCCTAGTGCACAAGCTCTGATCGTGATGAATGGTTCAACTCTTTTTTATTTTTTATTTTTTATTTTATTTTTGTTTTTTTTGAGACTCCGTTCTTGACGAGGTCACTCAGTAAAACGAGTCGTTGGATTTGATTCACTTGGTTTAACGCACGGTGAGGGAAGGAGGACTTCCAGTGAACGAGAGTGAGAAGATGCAGCCATTTACTTTATTTGCAATGATGGCAATTTATTTTGGAATTGCAAGTACCATATAAATATAATCGAAAGGTATATTTGCACTTAATCGTGAAAGAGACTTCCATTTGAAGTTTGAACTGGACATTTCCATGTTAGTTATATGTTGTGTACTACTAACTCTAAGTGAGAGTTACATGTTGAATTAAAGCGAAACTTATTGACAGTCCCATATTCTATTTCAAGATGTTTATTTATCACATACTTATACATACGAGCATACATATATGCAGTGAAATGTCGTACTTGAAATGTCAAATTTCACTGATTTTTATTGGAACTCAATGACCATACCATGTCGTATTTTATTTAATTGGAACTCATTGACAGTTTAATATTCTATTATTGTTCCATAGTGAATAATGAACAATAATAAACAGTGTCAAAATCAGAAATCTCCCTATTGTAGTTACTGAAAATTGCAGTGTAGTCCGTATGTGTAGCTGTCCAATCATGTGAACGTGATCAGATCACATGATGTATTTGTCATCGACGTACAGCGGATGGGAAATCGGAATCTGCAGGTCAGACAAAAAAACGTCCAAGAAAATTTCAGTCGGTGCATCTCTATTTGGTGAACAAATTTGGTAACTACACAAGATGATGCATTTCAATGGCTATATCTCAATGAGATAGTTGTATATTAAGTTTGCAGTAGTAGCTCACATACGATGTGATTAGCCTTGTTACGAGACGGCTACGGTGTGAATAACATGAGTCATTTAGCTACAGGAACTCAAACGCCACAGAGACTCCATGTTACACTGTTGTGCTACTCAAAATATTTTCCCAAGGTTGGCAGGTCTGTTCTCCTGTGAGTGAAGGTTTTTCCTGTTACAATTAAATAGTTAAATAGAGATATGTTATTCATATCAATTCATCATAACACGTAGGCCCGGCCTACAGGAAAGAGTAGTTCATATGTTGACGGTATCCAATGTTGTGTGTTGGTCATTCTATAGAAAGATTTATTGCTTGTGTTTAGTGAGTAATATAGAAGATAAGGAAATTTAAAAAACATTTGCATACTAAATCACGATCGCAATATTGGTCTAAAAAATTGCAATTTGATCATTTTTCCAAACCGTTCAGCCTTAATGTAATGATCATTTGCAGCTCATAATGTGATCATCTTGTCTGATACATTTACAAGTATGTGATAAAAATTGCACACCATTAAGGCTCATAACTCTTCACCTGTTCCAGTGCAAATGTCAGGCTACTGCACCATAAGTGTCAAAAAGATATGCATTAATCATGTTGCATTAATCATTGGGGACTTTCATCACATCATGTATTGCGTCGACAGGATTATTAAAATATCAGGTGCAAATTATTACATCAAGATTTCAAGATTCAAGATATGTTGTAAGATATGTAGTTATCATCTTAACAATTGGAACATGGCCTATATGTGTAATAACACACTCTTTTCAGGTTAAATGTTTCTATACATACGTGAGGATGAAGGTTATACGTTCATTCTGACTGTGTGTGTGTGTGTGTGTGTGTGTGTGTGTGTGTGTGTGTGTGTGTGTGTGTGTGTGTGTGTGTGTGTGTGTGTGTGTGTGTGTGTGCGTGTGCATCACAGGATCTACTGGGTCTGTGTGAGCAGAAAAGGGGGAAGGACAACAAGGCCATCATCGCCTCCAACATCATGTACATCGTAGGCCAGTATCCACGCTTCCTCCGAGCCCACTGGAAGTTCCTCAAGACTGTGGTCAACAAGCTCTTTGAGTTCATGCATGGTGAGTGTATAGCAAAATGCAATATTTAACTGGTACAGGTAAAATAAGATATATACAAAGTACTTATCTGGTGTTACTGCCCTGCAATTATGCTATATATTCCATGCTGTGCTTGTGAGGTTATATGAAACTGGTGTGTTTTGTCATATGTATGAAATGCAACTGTGTGAATGTATGTACAGTACATGTATTTGTCAGCGTTTTAGCAGGTACTTAGAGGGGACCTATTATGCAAAACTCACTTTTTCAGTGCTTGTGCACATACATGTGGGTCTCTGATGGGCCTACTAACACACAAACTGTGAAATAAGACAACTCAGTTTTTGTGAGCTGTCTATTTTAGAAAACGTGGTGAACTTAGCTATTAGGCCTTGCTGCCCTAATATGCTTCATCGCAGTAATATATATGTCACTTCAGTAGAATTAGAACCACCGCCCTATCTGAGTTACTCCACCCACGGCTTGAGCGCAACTGGACCCGCTATCATCGAAGTGGTAATCATGGGATAGTGCTAATCTAACTACTAATCATGAGCAGTGCGGGGCAATAGCCAATAGGAGCATAGATATGATCTCAACGGCACTAATCCTTGGAAACTGGACACCCGGACCACTGCGTCATTGTTTATGATTAGGCTATATTTTTTTATGAAAAACGAGCCTTAAACTACCTATAAAATAAGGAACATATCCTTTAACATTTCTCCAACAAGGAAAATTCTTCATTTTAAGGGGCAGACGACAAGTCTAGTTATGTACATTTTTCAAGAGGTTATTTATTTTGCTAAGTAAATAGCTAGCTACACAATTAAAAGAAAAAAAAATAATAATAAAATACACACTGCACCATCTATCTACAGTATATAATGTATTTTAAATATGGAAAGCAAGGTTTGAAATGTTTTGCACATCCACAAAAGCCAGTCGATCTTGTGCTGACACGCCCAAAAAAGCCAGGGACACAGAGACCTGGCAACAAGTCGAGAGTGACTTGGCATCAAGCTGCTGCCCCGTCGCCAGAGTTGTGGCCTAGGATTAGCCTTCCACTTGCCCTAATGCATACGTTCATTCTTGCTTAGTATGCTTACCTGTTCTTGAATCATTGTACTTACCTCTCTTAAGTTCTGTATACAAATAAAAAATAAAAACAATAGTGATAATATAAGTTTGATTTATTCCAGTTCCTAATCACTCACATCTTAATACCTGAAGAAACTGTTAAAATAGCAGTTTATAATCTGCCCTGTTTCTATTACATTATGTAATGCAGGCGACTTACAATTATTAACTCTTTCTATTCCCTCCCAGAGACCCACGACGGTGTGCAGGACATGGCGTGTGACACCTTCATCAAGATCGCACAGAAGTGCCGACGGCACTTTGTCCAGGTGCAGGTGGGAGAGGTGATGCCGTTTATTGATGAGATCCTCAACAACATAAACACCATCATCTGTGACCTCCAGCCACAGCAGGTGAGAGCAAATAGTTAAAACAAATATAGCACGTTTTATGCAGTGAAGAAGAATCAATAACGTTTGAATTGGAGCTGTCACAGTAACTACATCAATGCCTGATCACAATGATTTCAGCTGATTGTGATCATTTGGAAAAATCAACATATTCCATAATTACCTTTCAGCACAAATTTAATTTTTACTATTTTGTTTTATATAAAGTGTAAATCAACTTAAAAACTAGACTAAACTAACTTAGGACAAACTAAACTAAGGTGCTATCATATTATACTAGAATAGTGACGTAAACCGATCAATAAAAGCAATTATTTCTATGACAGTTAATTCTCAGCAAAAATGTCAGTCTTAAAGCCTTGATTTTCATATAATTTGATGTTGCTATGCCGACACACAAAGTTATTTTGCTCTTGCATCCAGGTCCACACGTTCTACGAGGCAGTAGGTTACATGATCGGAGCGCAGACGGACCAGGCCGTCCAGGAGCACCTGATAGAGAAGTACATGCTGCTGCCCAATCAGGTTTGGGACAGCATCATCCAGCAGGCCACCAAGGTAACACCACGGAAACCCAAAAATCTTATGATTGGATATGATGTATTGGATTGTTTTTGTGTTTTGGTTTGTGTTTTTCTGTTTTTCTCTAACCTTATTTCTCCTATTGGCCCACAGAACGTGGACATCCTGAAGGACCCAGAGACAGTGAAGCAGCTGGGCAGTATCCTGAAGACCAATGTCAGGGCCTGCAAGGCGGTGGGACACCCCTTCGTCATCCAGCTTGGACGGATCTACCTGGACATGCTCAATGTCTACAAATGCCTGAGCGAAAATATATCCGCTGCCATCCAGACGAATGGTACGTAGAAATCTGTGGGTCTGTATTTCGTATGTCTGTTTTTTGTTAAAGTAGATTCCATCCATCTTCTGTGCTGTGTGGATTACATGGCAAGACACAGAACCCCATTCAAAACTGCACTTTTTTTTTTTTTATTGTCTGAGATCCAGGATTAGGCTCATCTTCGCTCTAAGCCACTTTCTTTTCTCGAAAGAATTTGACTCAATTGAATCATGAATTGAATCATGGCTCGCAGGCAACATGGCCCTTGTTAGTGTCTGGCCCCAAAACATGACTTTGTCTTCTGGCTTGCATTTAAGGGGAGATGGTTACGAAACAGCCCTTGATCCGGAGTATGAGGACGGTTAAACGAGAGACGCTGAAACTGATCTCAGGCTGGGTTAGCCGATCAAACGATCCGCAAATGGTAAGTTTACAACACTGAAGTCACCACATCTCTGGATAATCTCTGATAAGCTTGGATAATGTTCTCACTCTTAAAGTTTTAAAGGGGGCCTATTATGAAAAACCCACCCTTTCAGTGCCTGTGCACATATGTTTGGGTCTGTGATGGGCCTACTAACACACAAACTGTGAAAAAGACAACCCAGTCAGTTTTTTGTGAGCTGTCAGTCCTGAAACGAGCCATTCAGCTTTGCTGCCCTCATATACATCACTTGAGTAGAATTAGTACCACCCCCACTAGCATCGAAGCTGAAATGGGAAGTGCTCTGTTGTTGGCTGGAGAGACCAGCACAAATCTTTTAAAAGAAAGGAATCAATACTAACTGTCTGTGACAAAACTGCAGACGAGTGAAATGTAAGTATTTACTGTGTTTCTTTCTGTGTGTGTATCCACATTTTATTTTCTGATGTTTCCGTAATTGAATAAAACAACAAAAGCCCTTAGCCCCGCCATATCCTGCGGCGCTACAAGCTAGTGTAAGTCGGAACTAACTTTTAAATGAGGCCTTTCATATCTAATAGAAGTGAAGATTCGGCCACTACATTCCTTATTTCTCACCTCAAATTTGTTCAGAAACAGATTTTAGTTTACTGATAATAAGAAATCAGTGAAGATATACAGATAAATAAAACTAAGCCTGGAGTAAAGCTCAAAACCCATTGGCTAACAGAACTACGGGATTGGCTGCTCATTTACAATTAAGAATACACACACAGAAACAGCCAGTTTTGGACCAGTTTAGAGGCATGTTACAATGACTAGAATGCGTAATCAAAGTGGTATGTTCAGCAAAAAAAATTAACATGTTTTGAAAAGGAGCACAATAGGTCCTTTTTAAGAAGAACATGAACACTGCAGTGATCAGCAGGCATCATGGAGTATTTAGGGTATCTGCATGTTCTTAAGTCTTCAATTCAATGGTCTCAATGGCATGAGGTCTTAACTTAAACAATTGTTCTGTCTGATTTTATGTATCCATATTTATTTAAAAAAAATGGTCAGATTCTTCTAATTCTTTAAAAAGGTCTTAAAATAATTAAAAGTAACTCTCTGATACCGGTTTAATTTAGATATTGAGGTCTTGGATAGTCACACTGCTATCAAAATCCACTGACACATTCTACTGGAAACATTGCCGCTGCTACTACTAATATTTTGGATGCGTTTCATTTCCATTCTCCATGCCTTGGATGAGGTCTAAAGGCCCTGATACGCGTAGCAATTTTTACATCAACCAGCAACATGATGAGACACTGGGCAACAGGCCTATGGGCAACTGTCAAATGGAATTTCAGCTAATCAGAACATAGAAACACAGAAAATACATCTAGTATCTCTCTTTCATCAAAGTTTATTCATTTTATTGCAAGTGCTATCCAAATTATACACAGATCACAATAATTTCAATTAATTTAAGCAAATCACAATAATCAAAAGAGCATGTGTTGAAGTTTGACAAGTGAAAGTCGGTTTCAGCACCGTGGACAGCGACAAGTGGATTCCCTAGTTAAGGAGCTATTGTGCTCACTTGCGAACAGTTTCGCAGGCGAGGAGGCCTGATCCAAATTACTCTACCTAGCAGCACGTTGTGGTATCTCCCCTTCCCTGTATGAGAAATCTTAACTTAAGGGGGAAAAAAGCATTTAATTGCAACAAAAGTATAATTGTCAGACTACTGATATTCGCACCAAAGAATTTGGTGCCGAGATCCGGGAATGGTCCAACAAAAGCAGAACGAGTATCAAAGACGTGGATATCGGGACAAACAATGACAGACCAAGGAAGAATGAAACAAGATAGGGGGCTGTTCGTACTGCCACAACCAAGCTTTTCATTAAACTTGATCAGGAGGTCAGTATAAAAATGCCTAATGCGGACGTGTTTAAAGAATACATGGAACAATTGTGAAGAGAAAGAACTTTAATAGACTGATTGGGAAATTGAAGCAGAAACTGAGTTGGACGATTTGGATGCGTTAGTGAACTCAGCATTCCAATACCGGGATGGAATAAGCATGAGAAAGACAAGGATCAAACTCTCTCTGAGGAGAAATATTAAATGGCCGGTGCGTTCAGTTTGCAAGGCCTGATGTCGTTTGTACAAAGAAGTGGAGAGCCGTGAGAGAACTGCCAATTTTACCCAAATATCCTGAAAGAAAAGAACTATGGAGAAGAGCAGAGCCGACACAGGTACATCCTCAACTGCGGCATTTCACGCGAGCGTCAGATAATCCTAATTGTGTATTCTGTAGTGGGACCGATCATAGGTCTAAGAACTGTACTGAAGTAGCTGTTGAACGAACGAACGAACGAGAGAGAGGTTGAGAAAACATGGCAGGTGTTTTCTATATCTGCATTGCAGGGAATTTCCTGTAAAGAGTACGGCCAAATACATTACAGAACACTCTGCGACAGCGCACAAGCGAAGACGTCACCGGAACCGGAAGTGGTAGCTCTCACCGGAACCAGAAATCTCATCTGTATTGAGTCAACAGTTCTCAGGGAAGCAACGCACAGCAAAGATGTCACCGGAACCGGAAGTGGCAACCCTCACTAGACACTCAGATTTCAACTGTGTGCACCATTTCATCTAAATCCAGTCACGGTGGATGGTTAAGTTTAGGTGTAAGGTCAGCAGCAGCAACAACAATACCAGCAGAAACAATAGCAGCAATAGTAGCATCAACAGCGCACAAGCGAAGACGTCACCGGAACCGGAAGTGGTAGCCCTCACCGGAAACGGGAATTTCAACTCTGTGCACCATCTCGTCTTAATCCAGTCACGGTCCTTTAATTCGCGTCCCTAAATTACGGATCAAGTTTTTCATTCTGACCTCGGGAGGGAGATCATTTTGACTATCTCTCCGAAGACACACCCTTCTTATAATCCTCCCACTGTAATATCACAACAGAAACTAAAACAGCAGCAACAGAAATAGCAGCAGTAGCAGCAGCAGCCACAAAACAACAACTCCAGCAACATCAACTCCAGCAGCAGCAACAAAAAACAAAAGCAAAAAAAGACAACAGCAACGCACACGCAAAGAAGTCACCGGAACCGGAAGTGGTAACTCTCACCAGAACCGGAGAAGTCACTCAGGTTAGAGACGGTTAAGTTGAGCTATAAGGTTAGAGGTGTTTAAGTTAGGGTATAGGGTTAGAGATGCTTAATTTTATCCATAAGGTAAGCGAGGTTTAAGTTTGGGTATAAGGTTAGCAGCAGCCACAGCACCAGCACCAGTAAGACAGACAGACAGACAGACATCAGTCAGTCAGTCATAAACTGTAGCGAACAGCAAGGTTTTTAACCTGCTTTTAAAAGTATTCAGTGTGGGGGCCTCTCTCAGGTCCCTCGGCAGGGTGTTCCTTTTACTTGGGGCATAGATACAGAAAGCAGCTTCTCCCGCTTTAGAGTTGATACGAGGGATAGTTAACAGACCTGCCTGCCTGTGGACCTGAGAGTTCTTGCTGGTTTGTGTATAATTAGCATTTCTTTTATATACTGAGGTGCAAGGCCATTTATAGCTTCATATACAAGTAGCAGAATCTTAAAATCAATTCTAGTTTTAACAGGGAGCCAATGTAGAGACCTAAGAACAGGTGTGATATGTTCAAACCTTTGTCCAAGTGAGAACGCGTGCAGCCGCATTTTGGATTAACTGTAGCCGCTGCACAGCTGATTTCGGGAAGCTGGTGAATAGGCCATTACAGTAGTCCAATCTACTCGTTATGAATGCATGGATTCATTTTTCAGAGTCTGCTTTCGACAGGAAGCCTCTTAATTTTGAAATGTTTTTTAGATGGTACAAGGCTGATTTTGTGATTTGATTGATATGGCTCTTAAAATTTAGATCGCCATCTATGATTACACCCAGATTTTTAGCTTAATTCTTGCTCTCCAGGGACAGAGAACCGAGATGAGCTGCAATTTTCTGTCTTTGAGCCTTTGCACCAAAGATGGGGATTTCTGTTTTGTCTTTGTTCAGTTGTAAAAAGTTCTGTGACATCCATGCATTAATATCATTAATACACTGAGTGAGTGAGTGTATGGGGAGTTGGTCATCAGGAGATAGGGATATGTACCGTTGTGAATCATCTGCATAATTATGGTAATTTATTTTGCGTTTCTTTACAATATGTGCCAGTTGAAGCATATAAAGGTTAAACAATAATGCTCCCAGAATCAAACCTTGGGGCACTCCACATACAATATCCACTTTGTTTGACACAAAATTTCCGATGGACACGAAGAACTGCCTGTCCTGTAGGTAGGTTTTCAACCAATTTAGAACCGGGCCAAATAGGCCAACACAGTTTTGTAATCTCGCTAATAAAATCTGATGGTCAACACTGTCGAAGGCAGCACTGAGATCCAGGAGCAGAAGAACAGATAGTTTTTTAGAATCAGTGTTTATGTGTAGATCGTTCAGAACTTTAATAAGTGCTGTTTCTGTGCTATGGTGAGGTCGAAAGCCAGATTGATAGGTGTCTAGAAGGCTGTTTGAGGTTAGATGGTTGTTAAGCTGAAGGTAAACTGTTTTTTCAAGTATTTTGCAGAGGAACAGCAGGTTGGAAATGGGCCTGTAGTTGGCAATAACTGTTGCATCGAGATTGCTCTTCTTCAGGAGTGGTTTAATGACAGCTGTTTTAAATGCTGCAGGCAATATACCTGATTGAAGAGAGCCGTTTAAAATGTCTAATACCTCATGTGCTAGGCGGTTAAAAACTGTTTTAAAAAATGTGGTAGGGAGGGGGTCCAGGCAGCAGGTGGAGGACCTGAGCTGACCGACAATATCGTCCAGTCTTTATGTCTAAGGGGACGAAATGAGACATGGCAGCAGTCATATTACTGGAGAACTGGAGGGTAGGTTAGTTTCTGGATGTTGAGGCACTAATATTCTGTCTGATAGCTATAACATTGTTACTGAAGAATGTAGCAAAGTCCTCACATTTTTCAGTGGAGAGCATCTCTGACGGGGTTGTAGATGGTGGATTAATAAATTGATCAACAGTGAAGAAGAGCACTTTACTACTGAGGTTTTCATGAATGATTTTAGAGAAGAAAGACTGTCTGGCCTGTTTAATTTCTGTTTGATTGTCAACATGAATATTAAAATCACCTGAGATAATTGCACAATCATAATCAGTGGAGACCTTGGACAGTAGCTCAGAATTCATCAAGAAAGCCAATTTTAGATTTTGGTGGCCGATAGACAGTGAAGATTAAAATCGGGGCACTGCAGTTTATAGATGTAGCAAGGTGTTCAAAAGATGTGAATTCTCCGAGAAGGATTTCCTTGCAGGTATAGATATCAGAAGACAGCAGCTATTCCACCGCCTCTCTGGTCAGCTCTAGTGGTTTGGAAGAACTTGAAATTAGGAGGTGCTGTCTCAATGAGTGCGACTGAGCCATTTCTATCCAGCCAGGTCTCAGTTTATAGAGCGAAATCCAGGTTATGAGTACTTATAAGCTCATCAACTAAAGATTACTTGTTAGTTAGTGACTATATGTTTAATAGAGACATTTTTATTGTTCTGGGTGCATGGCTTTGCGGGGTACTGCGAGTTTGAGTCTGAACAGGTAGTAAATTGTTTAGATTCCTGTATGTTACAGGGAAGTTACATAATTTCGGTCTATGGTTTATAAGTACAGGAATTTGTAGAGCAGAGTGACAGTCATTAATGTCAGAGTGGATCGGACTCACCAACCATCAGTAGCGAATGGAAGATTTCAGCGTTCCATGTTTAAGGCGAGGAGGAGTGATCCATGAAAGTTTTAATGAACTCCATCATGTCTGAAGACGTTTGGACGGTTCAAAGTGCCGAAGTTGTCCACAAACGGTACGTTGAGGGAGCAGAAGTATCCCTTGAGCCATGTGTGTAGCTGAAGGACACGCATGAATTTTACGTCTCCAAACCTGGGACACAGCAGCGGGCCGGAGACTATGATCCGGCGGTCCGACTGTAGAAGACTGTCAATAAGCTTCGTAAAGTCTTCTTCAAGTGTCTCCGATTGTTTGTTCCTGAGATTGCTGGTTCCGACATGGATAAGAACAGTGGAGGCAGACGGGTTTTGATCCAGCAGCTGTGGGATTCTGGAGTCTATATCCCGGACGAGAGCACCCAGGTAGCAGATGGTTTTAGCCGCAGGCAGGGTGATGTGTCGAACCATGGAGGAGCCGACAATGAGCATGGATGGCGGTCCGGCAGCAGAGGAGTTCCGAGGGACAGCAGCAGCCAGAAGAGCACCGTCCTGAGCACCCCGTGGCCCTCAGTGGCCACGAGGCGGAGGTTGCGCTGCGAGCCAAGGCGGCGCTCTGCGGTGTTGAAAACAGCGGGGCCCGGGGCGGCAGAGCAGCCACCAACTGGCTCGGGAGCGGAGGCCCGGGCAGGCGATGGATAGTCTGGCAGCAGTGGGAACAAGGCTGGCTGCCGTAGAGACCGTCTTGGTGCCCTCGATGCCACGGTGGACTGTGAGCTGAACTGTGAGTGAGCGATATGCTAGGCTAACAGGCTAGCTAGCGTTAGCCGAAGACTAGCCAAGCGCAAGCCAAGCCAGAGTCCACGTTCCAAAATCCGAAAAGACAGTTGAGGCGAGGGTCAAAGCCACGAAAGATTAGGGATATCACAGTGTAAAAAATCCGTAATCCAAAATCAGGTAGTTTGGGAAGCGATTCAAAGAAGTAGCACAAACACAAAAGACGTTACCGGAACCTGAAGTAGATAGGCATACAGATGGATGTCAGGAGAGCCTAGTGCGACAGGCTGAGTGCAGTATTCCCTCAGATGCAGTAGTAGCGAGTTCCCCAAGTATTGTTGAGAATAGTACAGTATTACTTCAGACATCTACCATTTGGATAGACTCACCAACTCAAAGCCAAGTAGCTAGGTGTCTATTGAAGTAGGTAGCACAGCTAAATTTAAGAAGACATCTCCAGAGGACTTGA
This sequence comes from Zeus faber, assembly GCF_960531495.2. NCBI lineage: Eukaryota > Metazoa > Chordata > Actinopteri > Zeiformes > Zeidae > Zeus > Zeus faber. The sequence goes on along the minus strand of NC_137202.1, from coordinate 9,274,728 downwards.
ACTGCCAGTAATAGGTAAAGTCCTGAATGTATCGTGGCTCTAAAAATACCCAAATAAGTTACCTAGAAACTAGTCAGAGGATGGAATCAGGGGCCCTAATTGGAGGAGACCAATTAGGGAGACCAACTGGAAAAATGGGGAGACTTTATGAAGGCCTCGTCGCCCTGGAATGTATGTTCAGATGGCTGATGCAAAGAGAAGTGTCGGAGCAGAACAGGTGCTCTCAAGTCAGTTGCGCAGCTTTTGGGAAATCGAATCACTTGGGATTCACATGAAAGAACCATGTTCTGAGATGGGGGGGGGGGGTGGGGGAGAGGCAGTGAAAGGATTTGAAAAGACTGAAATTTGTTGGAGAACAATATGAAGTCAGCTTACCTTAGAAAAATAAATAGGTGACTATATTCTCCAATTACATCACAGCTAAGAATAGATTTGATGATCTTGTCAGACAATTTAAAATAAACCAACGCTATGATAGGTATAATGAGGTTATTGGAGACTACTTGACACAGTGCACAGTAGAGCCATTAGAGAAGACAACACAGAGGAGAACACCCTGAGGTGGTTCAAACACTAAAGGAGTGTCTGTACGTTGACCATTTTGTGGAGGGGAAAAAGCGTGGAGCCAAAGGTAGCAACGCAGCTTCTGAGCTGTGCGTAAAGGCCAGAGAGAGAATGTCGAGGGCTGGAATTAAAGCTAAGTGGCAAACAAGTAGCTCTGAACTAAAAAGGAATGGTCAAAGGAGGAACAAGAGGCAGTCAGGGTTTCTTCTCCATTAAAAGTTTTAGGTCTGGTCTGTGGGACTGGAACGGACAATTTAGTCTTTGAAATGACAGATTTGCTGTAATACATGAAAGATAAGACCTACCATAAGAACAGCGCTCCAAATGGAACAATATTCTGTCCCGTCGGATTCTTGTCCCCATTTATTATCAGGGTACAAATTATATTCCAGGAGATGTGGGAAAGAGCTCTCGAATGTGACGAGCATCTTCCAATAGATTTAGCCACACATTGGAACCAGTGGTGCGCTGAATTTTTAGACATGAGTGTCTATCTATAGACACTCTAGTAAAGTGTCTATAGATAGACGTTATGATTCACAGTTGGGACAAAGTGACAAGTCGCAGTCAAACTCAAGAGATCCATGCTTTTTGTAATGCTAGAGAAAGCGCATACTGTGCTGCTGCATATTTATGCACAATCAATTCAGGAGGCGAATGCACCACATGTCAAATCTCTGCCAAAATGAAGATAGCGCCTTTGAGAAAGGTAAGGGGTTAGGGGTTTTAATTGGCGCTAGATTCGGTAGCTATGCAAGAAAAAATATGAACTTGAGCAATGTACAGTGTAGGCTTGGGCAATCGTGCAAAATTCAGGGCGATGATCGGCAAGCACCTGCCCCATGGACCCCACGGTGCCCTCCTTATCAGGTGTACTTTTTTTTATATATATATATATATATATATATATATATATATATATATATATATATATATATATATATATATATATATATATATATATATATATATATATATATATATAATTATCAGGTAGATTGTCTGGGTCAAGATATATTCATGAGGAATTCCTCATGAATCTCGAACTTCGGCACACCTGCAATGTGCGCACAGTGAAGTGCACATTACGGGTGCCCCAACGGGGCGTCTCCTCCCAGTGATCCGCCGTCCCTTGTGCTTCTCTATTTGCCCAGAGCGGCAAAATGCTTAGAACTGGAGCTGGGGGTCCATGTGCCTTTTCTTTGTTTTGTTTTGGGGGGGGGGGCAGACAAATGTTTCTCAAAAGAAAAGATACCTGGAAAATGTAAAAGAATTGAACAGAAGTCAAAAAGTGCTTCCTCTGAAACCCCTTTTGGATTAAGACAAGATCATGTGTGTGGGAGGCAGACTCCAAAAGACACATAGGGCCTATGGGCAAAAGCACCCATGGATTTTACCAGCAGAGGACAAGTTTTCTGAATTGATGATCAAAATGTGCCACAGTGATGCAATGCACTCAGGTTGACAGCATATATTGACACGGGTCAGAGAAAGATATTGGATTGTACTATTGAGGTAGACAACTTGGCAATAAGATTGTTCAAGGTTGCTTGACTTGTCACAAGGATAAAGTCAAGGCTGGGCAGTCACAGCAGCATGCTGCACTCTTACCATGTGACTATCACTGACACTCAGCCATTTGTTGTAGTTATACATTTGGCCGGACCATTATATACATATACCGTATATACATATATACAGACACGTTTTTACAGTCATTCATGCAATTTAATGCCAGTACTGTGTGCAGTACTATTTACTCAGATAACGCCAAACCATTTAAGAGGGCTGACCGAGATTTAAAGGAATTGTGGAACGTGATGAAGGGAAAGGAAACGCAAATGTTATTTCTGGAAAGAGCCGCTTGGTGGGGTGGTACGTGGGGAACGTCTTGTCAGTTCAACTGAAACCTGCATCGGGAACGTGCTTGGAAAGATCTTTCTGACATTCAGAGAGATGCAAATCATTGTTAACAGAAGTGGATAAACACAAGACCACTCACTTATCTGCACACAGTCAAGACCCATGACCGCTCACTCCAGCTTATTTCTTAATTGGACACAGAATAACAACGTTGCCTTCAGACCTCATTCATGTTTCAGAGACAAAAGTAGACTTAGAGCAACTTACAAGGTGCTGGATTTGTCGGTGAGTGAGTTTTGGAACAGATGGAAAAGGAAGTACCTAATGGAGTTATGTTCAGCACACTGTACAAGTAAAGTAAAACCAATCCTTATCAACGTCGGGGATTTAGTTCTTATTCAGGAGGACAAACTGCCATGTCACATGTGGAAGATTGGCCGAGTGGAGTCGGATCCTGTTCCATTCAACAATCCTCAAACTTTTCTCAAAACACTTAGTCAGCTTCTTTACCATCTTGAATTGGAGTGATGAACTACTGTCCGTATACGTTCATTTGGCCAGAGTTTGTTGAAGTTAGTTTGACAAGCCAAAGTCTGGTTCAGCACCTTGGACAGCGACAAGTGGATCCTTAATTAAGGAGGGATTGTACTCACCTGTGAGGCCTGCGCCAAATGGCTGAAATTAGAAATGTTAACTTACGGAAAATAAACCTTTAAATGCAACGAAAGTATCATTTTCTGACTACTGGTATTTGCACCAAAAAAGCATGAATAAAATAATAAATAAAAATGTAAAACAAGATTTTTCTTAACTCCAGTTTGTCAACCGAATGTAGAGTTTCTAAAAAATTTTTGTTCTGTTATTTTTCTTTTTTTTACTTTATCATCAGGTATATTACTTGTAATTGAAGCATGTGGGGAGGAACTTTATTTCTAAACTTTTCTACTTGATAGTTTGAGGTTTAGGAAGGGATTGTTCTCGCCGTACACTCTAGCTCATATGATCGAATGTCTGTTCGCTGACAACTTGACCCGAAAACTTAATCGATATATCCAACTATTTTAACCGAACAGTTGTTCTCAACACTCTCACTTACCAGAGAAAAATGGAATCATATCAAACTCCTTTGCCTCGGTCCACTGCGCTTGGATGGCCGCTATTGTTTAGAAAATTTACAGGACAGCAATATCACATGGCCCCAAATCTTGGACTGTGATTGGAGGATTTTGGGTGTAATTCTCCATGTGGCCCAAGAGTTGACTGTTGCTGTTGACTTTTTTCAATAGAAAACTGAAATGTCAGCACTGCTGTAAAAGTTGCTTCATGTATCAGGGCCTTAAAGCTTTAGTGCATGCTCAGGCTTCCCCCGTCGACGGTGACTTGATCCCCGCTAATCTGTCCTTCCACACTCCAGGTGGGGGAGAACTTTGTTCCGCCGCTGCTGGACGCCGTCCTCATCGACTACCAGCGCAACGTCCCCGCCGCCCGCGAGCCCGAAGTCCTCAGCACCATGGCAACCATCGTCAACAAGCTGGGAGGACACATCACGGGCGAAATACCTCAGATCTTTGACGCGGTCTTCGAGTGCACACTCAACATGATTAACAAGGTAGGTCAGGTTTGGGGGTTCATCTGCTAATCTATCACATGGTGTAGAAGGATTAGCGTAAAATCTTGAATTCATAGTTCAGAGTGTTTCTCTAAGATGTCACCTTGAGAGGTAAAGTGTTTGCAAAAAAGAAAGAAAGAAATTAAATCATCAATATTTGTGGTTAACACGTTTCTACTATTTCAATTTTATTTTTTTGTTATCTATCACAGTTGTCGCTTAAAAAAATGTTTCGGCTTTTGTTCCGTTTCCGAGTCGTGCATGTCCTTATGGCAACGTGCACCGCTCTGGCTTTGCGTTGTACAGAACTTTGAGGAGTTCCCAGAGCACAGGACCCATTTCTTCTACCTGCTGCAAGCGGTCAACTCCCACTGCTTCCCTGCATTCCTGGCCATCCCCCCGGCCCAGTTCAAACTGGTGCTGGACTCCATCATCTGGGCCTTCAAACACACCATGAGGAATGTGGCCGACACCGGTGAGGCTGACGCGGACGCACAGACACACATTCATTCAGTCATAGATGGATCAATGGATACATTGATGTATTCTTTTTAATGGCTGAATGGCTGTTATTGAATTTTGCTGTAGGGTTGGGCGATATTGACAAAAAACAAATATGATATTTTATTAAAACAAATACCTTGATATTGATAATTTGACGACATTTTGGGGATGAGTATTGGTGCTTTTGAGATATTTACACCAAATGATTAGGAATGTGGATATTATGACCAAGAAGTTAGAGCCATTGATTAGAACAGTCTATGAAGTTCAGAAAACTGCATTACTTTACTGTAATGCAGCATTAAAGACTTGGGCTATATCATCATATCACGGTAACCAAAATCCCAGACCAGTTGGTGTTAATAACATACGGTTATAAAAGAGCAAATTCCCACAACTTGAGTAGCAGTGAAGTTCTTGGGGAGTCAAAGTTGTGTATTCTTTTAAAATTTGGCGGTGGAGGAATGTGACCGTTGGCTCCTCCCGTCTTCAGGTCTGCAGATCCTCTACACTCTGCTGCAGAACGTCGCTCAAGAGGAGGCGGCGGCGCAGAGCTTCTACCAGACGTACTTTTGCGACATCCTGCAGCACATCTTCTCCGTGGTGACGGACACGTCGCACACCGCTGGTGAGCCGCCACAAAGCTCCGGTCCTGTCGTTCACACTGGAGGGTGGCTTAGGGGGCTACGGAATCTGATATTTGTTGATATGAATAAGTCCTGACGTGTGGCTCTGTGCACCGCAGGCCTGACGATGCACGCGTCCATCTTGGCGTACATGTTCAACCTGGTGGAGGAAGGAAAGATCACCACGGTGCTGAACCCCGCCAGCCCCACCAACAACCAGGTGTTCATCCAGGAGTATGTGGCCAACCTGCTGAAGACAGCCTTCCCCCACCTACAGGAGTGAGTACACTTTGCAGTCCCCCCTACCATCTTATGATGGTAGGGTTTTCCCTACCATCATAAGACTTGGGCCCGGCGCCTAAGCCTTTTTTTCACGGCGCGGGGGAGTGACGCCGCTACTCCAAGTTATCAACATGACAAAACCTAAACAGTGCACCAGCGACAGAAGAATCCTCCAAAGTCGCGATCCCCTCCTTATCTTTTGGAGTTTTCCCAGTGAGCATGAACGTAGTCCCTGGCCGAGTTTTATTGAAGACAGAATCCACGGTGGACTGTGCCGCTGTTACTTCTACAGATGCTGCGTTTCAAAGTCACGTTTTATGAAAATATATTTGGAAATGGCTTTGAACAAATGTGACGCAATGCAGCACGTTTCAAACATGTTATGGAAGGAATGTGTCACAATTCACAAATACATATAAAGCAATAAATACAAATGGGAAAAGATCAATAAATACTACAATTTACAAATCTGTATAAAGGTTTAAAAAAAATCATAGACATGCATGTATTTCTTCATCCACAAATTAATAATGTATTACTTGCGTTGTGTAAACCATTTTACAAATGAATGTAACTGAGTGGGATGAACAGGGAAACAAAACAAAACTGTGCTGCGACACGTTTTGGTGTCATTTCTGGTCGTGCTGCTTCTGTTTTCTCATCTGCTCTCTCTGAGTTCCACTGTGGGCGGGGCTCATGCAACGTATTACTTGAGCCCAATATTGCAATTATTTTTTTCTTTTTTTCTTTATATTCTTATTCTGAACATTTATTCTCGTTATTTGAATGGCTGTACTGTAAGATTATGCTTTTATATTGTCATAGTGGCAAAAAATGGTCTTAAAATCACAATATTGTTTATTGCAGTCATTTCTAGGACAATATATCGTCCAACAAAAGTAGTTATTGTGACGGACCTAATATTAATTACTGGAACCTAGTATTTTCTTTTGTCAACTTGAGCTCATTCTTTATGTCCAGAAATGAAAATTACCGAAATATTACCATTAGCCTACTAATAATACGAAAACATTTTGGCGATCTGCAAAATGCATATTATCATAGTAAATTATTGACATTCTTCATTGGAAGTAAATCAAATTATTTCCTAATTCCTGCTATTTTGCTGAAAGAAAAGCTGCTGCAAAATCTAGCAACTCTGAAATCCCAGAGGGACAACGTGTCATAGTGTTAACTGAAGGTGCGTTTAACGGTGCGTTGTGTTTTGTGTGTTGGCTGCAGCGCCCAGGTGAAGGTGTTTGTGACGGGTCTGTTCAGCTTAAACCAGGACATCCCTGCGTTCAAGGAACACCTCAGAGACTTCCTGGTCCAGATCAAGGTGAGACTCAACATTTCTTTAAACCTTTTTCATGCTTTACAAAGTTTTGCTGCACTCGGATGGAAACAAAAAAACAAAAAAAAAGTGTTTGATTTCAGCACCATACTTTATTTTTTTATTTTTTTTTATTTTAAATTTTGTTAAGATAAAGATAAAAATATTGCATCTGAATGTGGTAATAATGCAAAGGGTTATATAACAAGAAGTGAGACTGAGCCCATTGCTTCAGTTGTTATTTAACATGTATGTGATAATCTACTAGATTGACGTTGTCTCCAGTATTTTAATTTCTGCAGTGATGATCCCGTATTGTCTTCTTGAACTAAATATAGAGTTGCTAATGCTTTTGGCTTTGAATCTGTGTATTCGTAACAAGGACAGAAGGGTTATCAGTAGCAGCATAGCTGGCTGCTTAGCTTTTGTTTCCAGAAATAACATTTTCCTACATGGCCTCCTGGCCTGCGGGGGGAGGGGTCACCACTGGAAGTCTGAAAGTGACGGAATGCGGAGCGACGCTCATTTATTGTTGGGAGAACTCCTTTTTTTTTAAACTGTGTATGCGACCTGGTTTTATGGTCCAGTGCCTAAATGTTCATACCCCTCATGCCTGCGTGACGCGTGAGGATGCCGTGGACAGCCACTGTTGCGTAGAGGGGTTTCCGCTCTCTTCTTTAGTTTTCCAAGATTCAAGAGGTTTATTTGTCACCTACGTATACAATACGTTTATACATATATGCAGTAAAATGTCGGTGTTTGGAGCAGGGATTAGTACCGGCCACCGCTCAGGATCTGACAATTAGATTCGCTCTGATATTGTGATGTGGCTGAGGGATGCGTCGTGAGAATTGCCGCCGACATCGCAGTTTACGTTTGTAAAGCGTGAGCAGCCTCGTCGTCGACGGAGCGGCGCTGGTGAGTCGGCGCTCATGAGCCGAGCGCACCTGTGAGCCTCCCGGTTTTTCCCCGTCCCCGCAGGAGTTCGCGGGCGAGGACACGACGGATCTCTTCCTGGAGGAGCGGGAGGCGTCGCTGCGTCAGGCCCAGGAGGAGAAACACAAGATCCAGCTGTCTGTGCCCGGCATCCTCAACCCCCACGAGATCCCAGAGGAGATGTGCGACTGAGCCCGCCCCACCCACCCCCCTTCCCTGTACAGCCCCAAAAACAAAACATACAAGTGCAACCCCAACCACAGTAAACCACCACAACCAAACCCCAGAGAGACTGAGACGGGAGAGCGAGCGGGCTTCCTGTTGGATGTTTGTCGACCGAAACGATGCCAATAACGTGTAAATGGTTACCGTGTCACCCTGTGGCCCTTTTTACATAACATGCGTTTTCTATGGAGACTTTTTGTGTTATAAAAAAAAAAAAAAAAAAAAAAAAGAATCTTTCCAGAGCTGTCGATCTGAGCTTGCGTTTGGTTTCTGTCCGGGGCCGCGTCGAGCCGAGAAAGTTAACCGTTTTTTGTTTTGTCCCCCCCCCCCCCCCTCCTTTCCTTCACCCTTTTCACCTTTCCTGTCGCCGACATAATTGTTCATAATAATATATTAAACGTAGAGTTTGAGCGGGAGGTGGGGAGGGCTTCTCGCGAGGCACGTGCACGGTTTTGTCAAGTGCCTCGCGCGGCAGAACGTGGATCTTAAAACGGATGGAGGTCTAGGGGTTTGCGGCTCGTTGCGCGTCCAGATTCGCATCCATCACTACTCACTCAGGCTTTACCTTAAAATGAACGGGGAAAAGAAAGACTTAACAGCTGTTTTTTTCTTTTTCTCCCCCTGTTTGTTTTTGGGAAAGCAAAACAGGTTATGTGCATATCATCCCAATTGTATAGCATCTTTAATAACACGGGATCATGATTTGGTTATTATTTTCCCTTTTAATTCTGTGTGTGTGTGTGCGTGTGCGTGTACGTGTGCGTGCGTGCGCGTGTGTGTGTGCGCGCGTGTGTGTGCTGTCGCTTGGTCGACATCAGCGTTTTGTTTTCCTCTAAGAGGATTGTTGCTCGTTTGTGAGCCTTCATTAATGGCATGTTCAAAAGAAGCGGTGAAGATATTTATGGGTTCTTGTTTTGGTTGCATCTTTATAACAACTCCTCTAACAACTCAGACGGCTTTTCCAGGACTTTGACTTGTACTAATTTTCATTGTTTACCATACTGTAGTGGTTCAAGACACTACCTTTTAGAGCGCAATGAAATAAAAATAAAAAAATCTGTTTACATTTAATTTTTGCTTTTTTTTTAATTTTTGTTTGTACTTGTCTTGAAGTTATATCCAAATAAACAAAAGGCTTTTGTCCAGAGCGTGAAACTAATTGCCAACAAGTTTAATTACATAAAGACAAAGAATGTATAAATCCAAATAAGTACCCAATCTCTAATGGCAAATTTCCCTTCTCAAAGTGTTACATTTGTGAATTTTTTTTTTTGAACTGATTAAAGTTGAGAATTTTCTAACTGCTGTTTTGTTGTGATTTATTTTTCACCGTTAACTGAATTTCTTTGTGGGCTGTCTCCACTGCGGTTTGGCACATAGGAAAGCCTTTGAATTGTTTTTATTTATGATCGTTAAAATGGGACATGTTCTGCTCTTAGCTTTTAGATCTAGTATTGAAATAAACAGTGTCTGGAGCAAAGATCATTAATATAATATGAACGAGAGCCGGGATCTCTTCCTAGTCAACAGGGACAAATTCCTTCCTCTTTCCTCCAGCCTCTCCTCCCTCTCTTGCCAAGGTTGGACCCTGGAAAGAGGAGTCCGCCGCTAATCCCCGCTAACATCCCGGTATTCCAATAAAGGTTGTGATGACGCTTAAAGCCTCAAGACTCCCAATATGCCGCCAGATGCACATCACAAGGAATCCCAGTCATTTTTCTTTATTGCCCCCCCCCTCTTAAAAATAAATATACTTTGGATTTTGTGGAGTGGATTTAAAGGCCAACCAAGGGCCAACCATTTCCATAAATTATCATTGAAATTCACTTGCATGATTGTGATTGTGAGCCCCTACTGTTGGAAGTATTTATCATGCACAAAAAAATAAATATCATGTACAGAAAATGATTTATATAATAGGCAAATGTCCATAGAGCACCTTTTTAACATTCTGTATTTTGTTAAGCAATAAGCATTTTTTTCCTCTGCTCACTGACATATTTCTGAAATTTTTACAGCCATTATTAGCAGTTGATTCAAGCTGTGTGCGTGCGTGGTGGGGTTCCGGTTACCTGTGTTTCCCTCCTGACCCAGGTCCAGAGATCCTCCACCATCCTTGGCATCCACTCTCACGTGTAGGGGAGGCAACAGCTGGAGGCCTCTGAGCACCACTGGGAACGGGGCCAGACCGACCCCCTACAGCACTGTCCCCCCATGTTAATACCTCAGAGTAGGTTACACAGCAAGCAAAGTTGTGTGTGAGTGAGCGAGAGAGACATCCCTTGACCTAGCAGCCAATGATACTATTGGACTTAAGGACTAAAGTATATTAAGTTTTGGAGACTTTCGGCTTTTACGCGTCTACAGTTCAGTCACATCAGTTTAACATAAAAAGAAACGGGGTCTGGATTAATAATTCAAAACAAATTACCTTTTGCCCTGTCTCTATTCGGACGTTTGTATTTCAAGGAAAACAAAAACAAGACGGGGATGCAGGTGACTGTTGGAATTCTTATTTAAGGGACACTTCATTAAATTCTCAAGAGTTTTCACCCTCATTGTCTGGTTGCATAAAAATGAAAATGTTGTGGGATCCACAGGAGCCTCCTCGATGATGACCAGCCACCTGCTGGTCAAACACTGAATCACAGATTTAAAAAAAAACAAAAACATAAAAAACAGTACTTGATAGAAGAAAAAGAGAAACTGCTTAGCTTAAATAATAAACGTTTTATTCACCTCGCCCCTGTTTGTATACATCAGGGGCGAACAACACAGCCATCCTGCATAAGTACATAAAGCTATTTCCTTTCCACAACCTCTAGTGTTCGCACAGTGTGAGTAAATACAGTCATTCTTTGCATTTCGTTTCTGAATGCGTGTTACCAGTCAGTTCTTGGCATATGGTGATTTGCAACTAAATGGAGACTAAGGAGGCTTTGCCTTGTCAGAGACAAGTAATACTGCAAGTGATACTTTCATGTATGTTGTTGTATTTTTTAACCTGGTAGACCGTGCAATCAGATAGTGAGAGAAAAAAAAAAAAAAACCAACCTGGATCCCCTTTGGCCTCCATGACAGGGTCTGACTGGACTGGGGTCAGGGAGGGATTCCCAAACTGGGGTCTGCGTCCCCCTAGTGGCCCCACAAGGAATTGCATGGGGGTTGACAGCAAAATGAACATTTTCTTTCTCCCACAAAAGATGCTCAACTTCACTAATGAGGTCGAGTTTTTTTTTTGTTTTGTTTTTTTTTCCCTAAAGTTAAATGTTAAAACGCACAGCAATTCCTTGCAGGCAGATAAAGTGTGTACACCAGGGGTTTCAAACTGCAGGCCCGGGGACCATTCAGCCCGCTACATATTTAGAACATATTGTTAATATATGCATATTTGTCCCACAAATTTCCTAATTAATCCACGTAAGTTTACTTTATATTTTCAGAATGAAAAAAAATAAATAGAACAAAGATTTTTCTTTTTAAGATTACATGTCTATTTTTGACGGATGTATTATTTGGCAATTCACCCCCTCCACGCTCTTTCAGGTTTGTGACCCCCTGTACATGCTCCCCAGCAGAGCACACCCTGGTTTTCTGGCCAGAGCGGACAGCAGATTAAATAGTTTTGTCTCAGAAGAAAAGGAGCTGTGCGGAGGAGGAGGAGGAGGAGGAGGAAGAGGAGGCGGCTCTTCCTTCCCGCTGAGGTTTCTCATGTTCTTCTCTTTCCCTCGCTCTCCTCCCCGCATCCCTCGCAGGGTCTATGTTGTCCGGATCTGAGCGTGACGTGTTTTCGACCTACTGGGGGACAGGACGTGAGAGGGAGCGGTCAGTGGTGGAACGGAACGACGACAGGAGAGGATCTGTGTTGGTACGATGCAAAAAGAAGAAATAATAATAATAATAATAATAATAATAATAACAATAATAAAAGTACCTGGGTATTTTCTCAGAGCTCGGTTTGGCATGAGAGGTGCTTTTAAATTGAGCCTCCAACTTGGAATAGAGTCCTGCAGCGGGCTGCGATGGCAAACAAACACACACACACACACAGCACAAAGCATTTAAATAAAACGTAAAAACCATCATTGCTCGCTGCTTCCAAAAACAACGTTCTTTTGAAATGCTGTCAAGCTGCATTGTTCCCGAAATGTGTGAAAAATGCCTGCTGAAATTGAAGACACACACACACCCCTACCTCTTTGGTGTCCTTGGATTTGCTCTGCTCCACGTCGCCAAACCTCATCTTGGTCAAATGTCCGACGATCTCCACCATGCGACGCTGGTCTGGTTCACAGCGACGGAAGAACACGGAACCTGAGTTTAAGCACCATGTGCACAGTCTCAACACTGTATATTGGTTTGTTTCCTTATATCGTACCTTCTTCCCGCTGAGCGTCCTGGTTGTAGCGCATGGAGCGAGAACTGTCCCATTTACTCTTCTGAACGCTTACTCTACAAAAGACACCCGCACAAGACAGAGATGGTGAGAACATAAACAAAAACAACCTGAGTAGGACAACACACCGAACAGCGGTGGAGGGTGAAGGCAACGTGCCGCAGGAAGTGCAAGGTAAGATGTCCATCAGCTTCTAATTTGGAAGACTTTTCTAATTTGTGTCTTTTTGTCAAAATATTCTTGAAAGTTCTATTTATTTATTTTTTGGTCTGAGGCAACAATCGAAAACAAGACAATTATCAAAAAGAATTATTAATCATCTCCAAAAATTGGTAAAAGCAAGCATTGGTCCAATACCATCATGACAAAATGTAATCACACCAACCGCATGGAACGCAAAGTGTGATGATGCGCGTCATAACTTACGTGAATGGAGTGGTGTCCCGTGACAGCGCCTGTGAGGCAGAGAAAGGAAGAAAAAAAAATTATTTAAGAATTCAAAAAGTCAGAGTGACTGAACACGTCATCCACGTCGTGGATCGGTGTGTGAGCTCGCCCCGTGCTGCGCTGTACCGTTGTTGTGGGGGTCAGGGGCAAATTACAATGGTATCAGCAACAAGAGCCTCAGTGAGAGCCGGCGATCACGTCGAACGAACTACTCTACTGTTCAATCTATAAGAAAAAGCAAAAAACAAAAAAACTTTTCGGCTCGTTTTGAGGAATAATGGGTTGCTGAGATGCTTACTCGGTGGGTCGTTATTATTTAAGATATGCTCAGTTAGGACTGCCCCGGAGGATTGTCTGGACTAGTCATGTGACTCCTCCCCTTTTGGCTGCTTCAGTTTTGGGAACCTTGCGGTAAACACCCACAGACCTTCTCCGACTTGTCTTTGCGCTGGAAGTTGGGTGAGGACACTTGTCTCTTCAGGGGTCTGGTGGCCCTCTTGGCCTTCTTCGCAGCTGTGCCGAGAAACACAAAAGACAATGAGCGCGGTGTCTGGTGCCCCCTCCCCCCTGCTGGAAGGAAAGAGAAGCTGCTCCATTCCCCCCTCGTACAGAGCCTGGACGTGCAGAAAGAGACTGTGTGCGGTTGATTAACTTGTAAAGCACTGTAAAATAAATAAAAAAACAATTAAAAAAAAGGTCTTCATCACTTGAGTCCATCATATTCTATGGCTTCATAAAGGTGGATTTAATACTGCACTGATATTGTCATTTTGTCTGGGATATTACTTTATGATGCAGGCTGTCACATGTTAGCTCCTGTGAAATCAGGGACTTTTTCAGGAGCCATCTGCTCCATAGCAGAGCAGCAGCAGGAAACAGAGTCAATTAAATACATCTAGAGCTTTTTAATTGCTTTGTTTGGAGGAAAGATCGCTCTGATCGGAGCTACAGAGCTGCGGAACCATGCGGAACCATGCGGAACCATGCGGAACCATGCGGAACGCCCCCCACCCCTCCCCTGCTAAATTTGAGCATTAAAAATAATAAATTTGAATACACATTTGAATGGGATTACAGAGGAATATCTGCGGCCCCGTACTCCACCTTGCTTCTTGGAGAGCTCCTCTTCGTCGCCCACTTCATCCTCTGTGACCTCTGACCCCGTAGTGTACTCCTCGTCCTCGGACAGGAGGGCCTGCTGCCTCTGATCACAACGGTACAACGGTCAAACATTTTAGACGCACACACCAGCTTTTTAGAGACATGTTGTCGGAGCACAGTGATCCGTGACCTCCATCAGACATGTGACAGGCGGCACATGGATAGAACTGGTGTTGTGTTTTGTGTAATCCTAAACACCTGCAGTAAACAAGTGAGCAAACAAGCCCTCGTCCCTGATTCGCTCCACAGCGCCCGGAAAGGCAAAAAACAGCTGTGGAAATCCAGATTCCCGTGAATACAAGAATATAACTCACACGTGGGTGTGAAGATGTTAAATCAGTGGGAAAACATTCCTACCAGCTGCAGGCTCCAGTTTTTCAAAAGGGAAAACTACAGAGAGAGAGAGAGAGAGAGAGAGAGAGAGAGAGAGGGGTGCAGGTTAGAAAAAGCTTTTGGTGAAGGGAAAACACAGGCAGGCATGATGACAGTAAACGCTGTTTTCACAAGGGCACAATGGAGTTTTCGTGCATTTTATTTGTACGGGCATTTCTGGAAATGACTTTCAGCGGAATATTTATGCGGCAAACAAAACATGTTGAGAACGTCTTCGTCTTTCCTCTCTGTCATCGTGGAGTTGGATTCATTTCTGTTCAGAGGGTTTCATTAGAGGAACATGTTTGCACGTCACACGGGTGCAAAATGGCTTTCGCCGGAAGGAAGCGGCTCAAAGAAGGGAGGAAAAAAAAAAAAAAAGAGACGGAAAGAGAGAGAGAGAGAGAGAGAGAGAGAGAGAGAGAGAGAGAGAGAGAGAGAGAGAGAGAGAGAGCGAGAGAGAGAGAGAAAACCGGACGAGGGGAGACGGGGGTGGTCGGAGCTCACAGCAGCGCCGTCCCCTCGGGGGGGCCTAAGGAGTCTGGGCTCCAACTGGACGTCACACTCCGGAACCTTCTCTGCAGGAGGAGACTCCTCGCTCCTAACACACACACACACGCACGCACACACACACACACACACACACACACACACACACACACACACACACACACCCCAAAGATGTAAATTCATGCAACAATTCAATTATACACTCACCACACTGAGTAAAATATTTTGATTTCAATTTACATGACAATCTCATTAGACAGACTCTCCCTCCCTCCCTCTCCCTCTCTCACACACACACACAAACACACACACACACACACACTCACCCCTGTGGTGGCGTGGTGGTGAACACACACACGGTGTCTCTGTGCAGCAGGAGGTCGTTGAGGATCCTGGCCTGGGCCGAGCCGGGCTCTCCGGCGCTCACGGTGTGGTCCCGCATTCTGCAGCCCTGAGGGGACAGCTTTGCATTCAACCTGGATTTTTATTTTCCATTTGAACGTCATGTTTTATTTCCCATGTTGTTGCACGCTCTTTCCAACGAGTAATAGTTTTGGAGAGACATTCTGAAAAGTTGAGGCCTGATCAAAACTGTGACGTCGAATTCTCTCTGTCTGTGTGTGTGTGTGTGTGTGTGTGTGTGTGTGTGTGTGTGTGTGTGTGCGTGCGTGCGTGCGTGCGTGCGTGCGTGCGTGCCTACATTGGGGATGCCGGTGGGGTCGAAGCGGAGCACCCGTTGGTTGCAGCAGGGGTGGACGCCCGCCCCATGCCAGCCTTTCTCCGAGCCCATGCCAGGGTACAGCACGCTCTCTGGGTGGTACTTGCAGTGGGTCAGCTCTGCACACACAAACACCTGCATACACACACACATACATACAGTACATGCACATGAGTGTTGTGTGTTGTTTTGTATGGATAGTTAAAACAGAAGCAGTGGAGCCTTCAGAATGTCTGTAAAATACGATGCTTCTTGTCAATAAAAAACATTAAAGATAAAAAAAAAAAAGAGTTAAATTAGTTAGTTTTAGGTCACTACATACTGTACACATGGTCTTGAGCAGGTGTAACACAGACGCATACACAGACACACACACACACACACACACACACACACACACACACACACACACACACACACACACACACACACACACCTGTTGGCAGCGGGAGCAGGTGAGATAGTTGATGGTTCCCCAGATCCTCCAGTACACCAGCACCCAGGATTTCAGCTCCTCATACAGTACGCTGATGTATTCATTTACATCCCAGCTCTTCTGTCTTTGAAACACACACACACACACACACACACACACACACACACACACGAAAATGAATAATAATAAAGGAAATAAACGAACACGAAAAAAAAAACCCTTCAATAGTGCAAACCCTCGTTGGCATCCTTTCCAGCCCAGGGTTCAGAGTGTTTTTAGAGAGCACATTGAGCGGTCGAACCTGGTGTGGGAGTAGGCGATATCGCCCCTAACGTCGATGTTGATTTTCCCCGGGACACAGTAGATCTTCCTCTCCGTGTCTTTCGTCAGCAGCTTGAGGCAGAGGCTGCACCTGCGGGTGGAGATGCAGAGAGAGGCGGCGGGGGGGACGCTTCTTCAGACGGTCACATGTAAAAGCGCCGGGCCAGGCCCCCGTCATTCCCCAGGTGACACCTCCCGTTTCTACATTCTTAATAGTGTCTTTGTTTTGGGGGGGGGGGTTTTGAAATTGAGAAACGTTAGAATGATCTCATTGTCCCACTGACGACTGCAACGACACTTATTTTGGTCAAAGTAACTCAATTTTGTTGTATTTTGCATTTGTCGAATTTGTATCGTTGCATTTGTCTGCAGATACCAAAGAGTTATTTAAAGACGAATTTGGACAAAACATAACACTGAGTTTTGGATAAATCGTCTCTCAAGTAAAAGATTCTGGTCGGCTGTGGGTTTTATAACATAAAATATCGACTCTGACACAGAAGAACATGACTCATTTGGACAAAAATAAATGTATACAACCAAAGAAAATCTGACAAAATGTTCCCACCTCATAACTTCTCAAGACCATTATATTTGAAAAACTGAGTTCAGGACTTTTTAAACAGGCCGAGTCCCTGTTAAGGCAACTTTTCAAATGGAATCGACAAATACAAAATGTGGCAAAATGAAGTCCCAAAGTAATGTAGAGAACATTGGTGTTTGAATTTGCGTCTGACTTTGACTGAATCTCATGGGGAGCGTCGTGGTTTCACACAGCGAAAGGATGAGATGGAGAAGGGGGAAGACGCCACTGCTCGCACCTGTAGAGCGTCGAGGCATTTCCGGGCGAATCCCGGTTCCGGTAACTGGGATCGAACAGACGCTCGATCTTCTTCTGGAACAGTTTGCTACGGGAGGAGGGAGCGAGAGGGGAGAGCTGATGACCTGCGTTTATTTGTTGTATCTTATGTCGGATTAATAGTGTCACAGCTTAACGCCGGCCCATTTGGGACGAGCACTGGGCGCGCGCGCCGTGACTGGTGATCACATCGATAGACTGAAAACATTTGCGATGGACTCCCAAAGCTTGATAAGCCTGGGAAATAAAGTCCTCTCACCTTTTGAACTTGTCCTTCCTGTCCCTGATGTTGTCCGCCTCGTTGTGGTTGAAGAGCTCTGTGATGCGCGTGGCCAGGTTGCTGTTGATGCAGTTCATGTTGCAGGGCGTCGCCACGATGGAGCTCATGTGTTTGTGGCAATATTGGATACACTCCTCCACCTGGACGGACACACACACACACACACACACACACACACACACACACACACACACACACACACACACACACACACACACACACACACACACACACACACACACACACACACACACACACACACACACTCCTTTAAAAACAAAATAAAACTGTATGGAAAGATGAACTTCAGCTGTTAAAAAGGTCTTGCACTCTCGTTGGTAGGAACTGTTTGTTTTCCCTAAACACTAAATACAAGAGGGTTTAGGGAAGTATCGCTGCAGTATCTCAGCCTAATTATTCATTTCAAAAAAACAAAATACGAATCCCTCACAATGAACAGTCGTGCAACTTTGACTTCACCAAGCTCCACCTCAGGGCCTCTTGTTTTTCCCAGATCAGGAGAGTAAAATTCAATGACTCAGTTCCAAATGCAAGTACTTTTTCAATGCTACTTCGTCCTGAATAAGTCGCCTGGAGAGTGATTCCTGTGATCACTGCATGAAGCACAGTTCAATCAAGATGCCCAATGTATCACCAGCCGTGCAGTTAGAGTGGATATCTGAAGGTAAGGTTAAAACAGAACCACTAATGCTGGACTGGAACGCTGGCTTTCCTGGACTGGGAGGGGCATGAACATTTCTTTTATAACCCCTGATCATCGTAGATATTGGCCAACTAGTGAACATTTATTGATGATAAAATCACAGATAGCCACTTTAAACACACCTCTCCTTGCCCCTGGAGAAAAACAAGGCGCCCCACACCCACATCACCACAGCAGCGACCACAGCACAACACTTACTAACGTTTCCATCTTCAAGAACTCGGAGGAGATCAGGATTGAGATCACATTGCTGGGTTCTGCAACCGACAAACACCACGTAACCAACCGAGCCGGGAAAACCCCCACAACCAAAACAACCACAGAGCACACCGCTGCGAGGCACCAAAAAACACACACAGCGCCTTCAGTTACAAATGAGAAAACACGCACGCACGCACGCACGCACGCACACACGCACACACACACACACACAGACAAAATAAAATGGCCGCTGGGGCATTCAGGTGTACATTGATGCTGTTGTTGTTGATTGACGTTTTATTTGCTACGTTACCGAGCCTGGGCTTCTCACGGTTCCCCTCGCCCACGGCGTTCCTGCGCACGTAGTTCATGAGCCAGTCGAAGATGTGCACGTCACAGTGCACGGAGATGTCCACCTCCTCCCAGCGCTGAGCGTCCACGGAGAGATACTCGGCGAAGTAGCGCATCTCTTTGACGAGGAGGTCTCGGGGGCAGGTGAAGTCCTGCTTCAGATTCTTGGCCTCGTCACAAACGTGGATGACCATGTTGGGACTTTTCCAAAGCATGAAGGAAAAAAGGTTGTTAGAAAACACGAGACGGATCAGCTTCTGAATGGATATTTACTCATAATTTAAGGATTTCCTGTTGAGTATTATCAAATATAAAAAGATAGATAGAAAAAAAATAAGTTAAAATGGCAAAAAACACAAAGGATTTGCTGGAAAATTTGCGAACAATAGACCTCGAAATGAGTTAACTAGGAAATAGAAAACAGTAAAAATATACAATGAACAGAATTTTTGCTCTTGTTCTTTATTTTGTTTATTTTCTTGAGGGACTAAAATATTGTGCTAACTTACTCTCGTGGCTTCGGGGGTTTGTCGTCGTCCTCGGCAGCGTGACGTTCGTCTTTCTTCACAGCTCCGACCCTCTCTGAGGAAATCCCCTTCAGTCCTGATGGAGTCAGGAGGAAAACTGGAATCAGTGTCGGTCTGGTCACCAAGGAACACCCGACTAATGTTTCAGTCAAAACAGCTCAAAGGACGATCAAAAGGTTACACAAATACCTGTGTGTAGAAAATGTCGTATTTAGAACTTAATTTTTCCATCTTGGCTTCCAGGACCAGGGATCTACTATTATACTGCCTGACACCGTAGGGGATGTCATTTCACCCTGGTTAGACCATAGAAATATTTTACTTAAAAAGAGGAGCTGTGCACTCGAACACGTTGTTTTAGCTGTAAAACTTAAATAGCGGCTCTTCTCTGATGAAACACATCGATCCTGGTCATAATATTAACAGTTCTTTACAAACGTGCTCAAAATTTAGCATTACAGGGAGTAAGTGTCAATCAACGCCAACTACGGGCGTGCAGGGAGGACACTGACGTAGATTAGTACTTTTAGTGGATCTCGATTTCACAAATTAATTTGCTCAGCATCGACTGAATCAAGTCACGTCCCGTCCTCACACCCACTTTGTGGGATTTTGAACAATCGTGCAGCGGGTGGAGTCTCAAATCAGGGGGTGAAATGACTAGTTAAACATAAAGGATGTACAGAATATAATCTGATACCAAAACCCATGTAAAACAGGTGAGATATCATTGTTTTACGTATTTGATCCCTTGAAAAATGTACACTGTGTGTTTAATATCATCTTTAACATTATTTCAATCATTTTACCGGTAACTTTGCTGGCGCTCTGGTTGTTCCGGGTCTCTGCCGCCTGCTCGGTGTCCAGGAGCGTGGACCTGATGAAGGAGGTGAGGCCCTCGCAGGGAGCGGCGCCATCCCACGTCAGGGTGTTGCACTGGTTGTCCACGGGGGGAAACCCTCCGCCGCCCTTCAGCTCCTCAAACCGCTGGGCGCACTGTGGGGTAACCATGGCGACGACATCAGCACCACACCATCATGGCATACGTTGTGAGAAACTGTTTTTTTCCCCCTCACATCGCTGGATTAGGCCTTGGGTTAAAAAAACTACAATAAATAATAAGTTCCTTCAAAGTACTCATTGGTGCCCTTAAAGTTGTAATAATAAATGTAATATTACATTTATTATTATAATTATTATTATTATTATTATTATTATTATTATTGCTACGAGTACATTTCTTTGTATAGCCCCTTTCATAAGCAACATGCAACTCAAAGTGCTTTACATTAATAGAAAGCCATCAAATAGTTAAAATAAAATAAAAAAATCAATAAAAAATGCAAACAAGCAAAATACATTTAATAAAAATAGGTAAATATTATACTCCATTTCCAGATTTGGGTGATCAATCTAGACCTCAAAGGATCATAATCATGACTTTGTAATCATTAATGACTATGAATATTATTCTATATTATTATTCTATATTTATTCTATATATTTTTATTTTATTCTATAAGTATTCGACTTCAATTTAGGAGTCAGTTAGTTGGTCTATTAGAAATAAATTTTTCCCAGGACATATTGTGTGTTATCACCGGGTGCGTTGCATTACATTTCACTGCATATATGTATGAAAGTATATATATATGTATGTGACGAATAAACCTCTTGAATCTTGAACCCATTCCCTTGAAATACTAAATTGCTGAACCAAAGACAAATGACTAAAAATACTATACATTTAAAATGAGGGTGGAGGTTTTCCTCCACCCTCCAGGTGTTTTGGGTGGCGTTAAGAGGGGTACTCGTTCATCTACACGCAAGAACTGCGAACCCAAGAGCGCAAACAACTTATTTGAGGGAATTGTAAAATGAGTTTGGGGAATAAATAACGTTCCAACCAGTCACTAGAACAAAATCGTCATAGTGAAAGGGAACGACCCTGATCCGTGAGGGACTGCGACTTGAGGAGCCGGCGCTGCGGTCACCTCCGTGGGAGTGAAGCCCGGGACCAGCTCGGCCACACGGTCCCAGTCGATGGGCGGCGTCGCTGCCCAGAGGGAGCCCAGCACCACGTCCAGCACCAGGACGCTGTTGTCGAACGGGAAGTTGTTGTTGTCCGAGCAGAAGCGACTCATCTCTGGGGAGGAAGGAGTGTCCCGGTGAATGAGAGGGAGGAAGGACGGGCGCGACTGAAGAGATGAAAATAGAAGGAAAACAACAGCGACATGGACGGAATGGACCGTTGTAACCCAGTTGTACTGACTGGCTTTGAACTGAAGCTGATGATGTATTCTGTGATTTGCGTTATCTTTTGTGTCTTGTTTTGCTGCCCCGACGTCTGTACATGTTTTTCTCTTAAATGTGCACAACATGTTTCATATTACGAGCAGAATTTCCCCAAGTACATCAGTAAATCGACAATTACACTATGTTACCATGTATTATTATTACTGCTATGTTTGGGTTGCACATCAGGTGTAAAGCTGATGTAGTACTTTGTACACAGGCCCAGCCAATAAAAATATATTAACTCAGTAAAGTGAACATAAAACTGTAATCATAAAAGCACTAAACTGTTTGCATACTTATCTGTTGTCCGATAAATCCCACTCGTCCTTGAAGCTAATGCGTATTTTCCGGCATTGTTTGGATGCTGCTGGCGGGGCACTGCCGCAGCTAGCCGGTGCTAACGCTAAGCAGCTAGCCGTGGCTAACGCTAACCAGCCACCGGCTTGTGAAGCCTCTCGTACGGCGGCAGTGCGAAGCTAAGCACGGGCGGAGGGACTGTCCCGGCAGGGGAGCGTGGCCGGCCGGAGGGAAGCGTTAAACCAGCCGGGTGCGGAGCGGTGTTCGGACAGAGCGGCTGCTCGGCGCCGGTGACCGCAGCATCCTGGTGTCGCAGTGCAGCAGGCGAAGAAGCGTCCTCGTTGCCGTGGTTACTGCGGCCTTTTCGCCTCATCTGTCCCGACCGGAGATACCGCCTCTGACAAAAACCGGCACAACGTCTGAATAATATATTATCATTGTATGACCTTTCTCAGACACTGTTAAATAATTTAACAGGTTTTTTTTTGGATAAACCATCTGGCTTATGTGTGGGACAGGGCAGAGTTAATTATACAAATATATCAACCACTGGACAAAGTATACGTTTTTGAAAATATTTATTTTCAAAATAATTATATTTGCATATACATAATTACATTATCTTCATGTCAGAGAACAGCTGAAATGTGCAAAATGTTTAGCCGTGGTAATTGTAAAGTCGTGCATTCCCAGTTCGCTTGGCAAGCGAAAACTAAAATCTAAACGTGAATGCAGGTGTTGGTTTGAAGGACACACAGACCGATATCATTCACTATTATTCTGTAAACATCTGATCACTCCATGTCATTGCCAATTTATTATGAGGAGTGAAATCAATTAACTAAACAATAAAAATATTAAATAACACAACCGTTGACCAGACACACACACACACACACACACACACACACACACACACACACACACACACACACACACACACACACACACACACACAAACAAATGACCTTGTGTTTTAAGCAGAACCTTGTAAGAGAGAAACTCTGTGTTCTGAGAACATTCTGACTGAACTGAGTCTATCGAACCGTATTCTTGGATAAGTTGTGTTATGTTGATTGTTTCGCTGTCCTCTCAGGGAGCAGGGGTGCAGGTACAGACGTGTTTACATCCAAGACCCGGTTCGACCTCACAGGTCCAACTTTTCGGGGATCTCCAGCACGGTGCTGGTGCCGGGAGGCATCCTGGAATCCGGTGTTCCCAGGCCAACGTCGCCCATGGGCGTTTCTCTGTAGAGCGACTCCAAGAGCTCCTCCGGGGTGGGGCGGGAGATCTGGGCCGAACCCAAGTCCAGGTTGAAGCCTGGGGGCAAGACTTGTGGCGGGACCGTGGACGGGGCCTTTTGGGGAACCGGCGGGTTCCCCTGCGCTGCCTGGCTGAGCCTCTCCAGCTCTGTGTGCTTGCGGCCTCTCCTCTTCCCGAGGACCTTGACATAGTTGGCCGGGACCAAGCCGGACGTCTGGCCATCGCCGCTGGCCAGGAGCCAGCCACGCACCCGGGGTTGTTGATCTAAAAACCGGAAGAATATTAATAAATATGAGCTTTTTCTGTGAACACAGGAGACTTGCAGCATTGTCATATGTTTTTCAATTACTGTAACTGTTGGTGAGTGGGCCGTCCACTAGGGTCTCAATTATCTATTTTTCATTTTAAAGCCCTATCATTATACAAGCTTGAGTAATAATGTTCCGTATGTCTACCTATTGCAGAAGAGCCATCTCTCGACAAAGCCCTACTGCCCACTCATCATGCATATCCGCCTTGATGGAGGCAAAAGTGAAATAAGATAAGATTGTACTTCATTGTGACCGGTAGATCTGTCACAATATTTGATCTGTCACAATTTTTATTATTCATATTTTGAAAATAAATGTTAAAAAAGGAATATGTTAATAAAAAAATAATTATCAATTTGAATTACTGCAAAATGTAATTCATAATGTTAAGCTCTGAAATAGTTCATTTTTTTGTCTGTGAAATAGGAGATTCTGCATTCAGGAGCTTTACTGTGCTGCTGTTGACAGCATACAGTCACAAATCACTGTACCACAGTGGACAACATATAATACAATGGCTACAACATGTAATGTTTGTCATGTCCTGTATGAACCTTCGGTTATAATTTTGGCTCACTAACCCTCAAGAGATCAACTACCTTGGAGTCAAAATTTGGCATCAATACCACAAAGGTTTTAAATACTCGATACTCAATGTCAGCCAAGAGCGCTCACCTTTGGGTGCCAGATTGATCATGTCTCCCGCATGTAGAGAAATCTCCTCGTCAGACGCAGCGGAGAAGTCATACTCTGCTCTGGCCACGACGTGGTCATCCTCGCCACTCGCCCAGTTAGTGGCTAATTAAGGAAAAGCAAAGAAATGTTCAGTTCAAAATATTCATTCTGTTGAGAAGGATTACCAACATTACAATTGTCCATTACATCAGTTTCCTTTGGTGATACACTTTCATTTTAGTCATTTTATGTTCACGTTTCAGTGATTAGACTTTACAGTACAGTGTACAAAGTGATGCAAGTCAGGACATCGCTTTGTTTCCTGTATATACACAGATCGTTTTTGCATATTTACAAATTACGGTTTACAAGTAACTTTGTTTGTTATATTATTGTATATTTGGCGATTTTTGTTTGGTATTTGGCGATGCTCGTTTTGTTTTTTGAGACTTCAGCTTTTATGCCAATTGTCTGTTCAGCAATGAAATTCCTCATATTTGAAAATACACTTGGCGTAATAAACTGATTCTAATACAGTACATTTGTGAGACAGGATTTTTTTATTTGTTCCTGTTAGAAGAAAACAATAGCCTTAAATAGTCCTTATTTCAAAAAGCAGATCATTTTGGAACCAGTCTCTGAACTCAAAACAGCAGTACAAATGCAAAATGGTCATGTTTGTAAATTTACAGACATACTGTACATGCATTTGACACTCAGTAACACAAACATTAGAAAAGGCCTCACCACTTTCTTCTGGCCCCGCAGCGGAACTCAGCAGCTTCCAGATCAGGTAGGGTCCCCCGAGGACTACTGCCAGAAACAGGAAGATCGGCCATGATCCGGACCTCGGCTCCTCTGTCCCGAACCCTCGGGGTCCCCCAGTAGCGAGGGCTTCATTAGCACTGTCCGTCCACAAGTCCTCCACCTCGGCATCCGCCCGCAGCCCTAGCAGCCGCTGCACCCGCCTGTACAGGTAGCGCAACGTGCGTACCAGCGCAAATGCAGACAACACACGGGTGAAGTGCGCCCGCAACCGCGTCAGGTGGTTGGCCACGTCCAGAACGGCACGGAAGCTGTTGTAGACGGCAGAGAAGGTGGCGTCCAGCATCATGCTGACCGAGCTGAAGGCCTGGACGATGCTCTCGATGGACTGGAAGGCACCGCGGCTGCTCTCTTCCGCTTGCTGGACGAACCGGCTGGGGGCCACATCCTCCAAGGCGGGGAGGCGGCCGTAGCTTCCCGCGCCGTAGGATCCGCCATAGCTGTAGGGGCTGTACCCCCCATAGATGGAGCTCCCATAGGGGCTGTAAGAGGAGCCGAAGGTGCTGTAGGATGGACGGTAAGACTGCTGCTGGACCGAACGAGGGGGCACTGGAGGCACCATCCTGGTCAGGACAGGAAGACCTGCAGAAGTGGACGGACGGCTGGCTAGACCAAAGTCTGTAGACCTGTTGAGGTGTGTCAACATGATTTAATATGTGTTTTAGAGAAGAAGATCAAGTCATACAACAGGAACATGTTGTACATGTTTATTTCAGTGAGAAAGGTCAATAAACGCTTTATTTGACTTACTTCACCATCTCATTTAGCATTTGTTTATATAATGGCAAGAAACAAACACGGCAAAATTCCGATGTTGTAAACACACACCGTATGGCTAGTTTGGAACTTTTTATCTCATAGATTGTGATGCATAGATAATTCATTCTATGAGCTATTATCAGAACACTTTGCTTCAAGTCAGACAGACAGGTAAGGGATTAGGTCCTGGAATAAATCTAACCAATACTTTCTCCATAGAAATGCAGGTCGGTAAATAGCATAAGGATTCTATTTATCTGGGAACAGGAAAGTGCAGCAGGTACGTATTACAAAGGTAAACATTACATTCAGAGGTTTTGTAACATCGGAAACGTGAATGACTATGAAGCTAACTAATTCGGACCAGAATAAATGTACGGATGAGTAGAATCAAATGTGTTAGTTGTTCATCTTAAAATCAAGGACTCAGAAATAGGAGACTAGTGCATGGCTGATTTTTAAGGACCTGCAGACAACCTGGCCGTATGTTTCGCAGCACTATTGCTAGAAATCCGTCTGTTTGACACACTTCTGCCTTGGAGATTTTCATAAAAATAAGCTCATCATAAACGTCCTGGCATAAAACAACAGGTTTTGTTGTGTTGGGGCCTCTGCGGCGGCTCGCGAAGCTAAAGTCAACAGCGCATAGCATACAATAGCACCGGACGAAGACATTGTCGAGTCACAGCACAGCGAGGTAACATGTTTACCGGTAGTTTACAGGGGCACTCATCGCACCGGGGATTCTCCTCTCCCAGGGTTTAGGTGGAGGCTGAGAAGCCATCGTTAAAACAAAAACAAAGGCTCCAAACGTTTACTATTAACGAGCCGGACGTCGAAACCCTGTCTCCCGTCACTCACGCGGCGCGACACTCCACGCCCGTTTTCGGCCGCCAGACGAAAGCCATCCACCCAGAAGGCGCGATTTAACTCCATGTCGATGATCGGTTACCGATTCACAAGCGTTGCCCTTTTAGATGTGTACTGGATTTCATCGCAACGATATAATGTTGTTGTTGTTGTTGTTGTTGTTTTTTGTACTCTCCTTTTGTATTTTGTCCTGTCGAAAAAACGTCTAAATGTCCTCAACATCGATTCATTTAGTCTGGACCCATCGCCATGAAGCGAGTTGCGTGTTGACGTGTTAATCATTTGTCCAGCAGAGGGAGACACAGTTCCACCCCCCCCCCCCCCCCCCTCCCTGCTGTCAAACGTAAGTCTCCTTTTCATCCAAACGCTGTTGCGATTTCGTTTTGCTCGAGCGTCTTCGTGTCAAAACAAACGAAATGTTCCGCATCGTGGAACGCTTCCGAGGTTCCTTTTTACTTATTTATTTTTTTGGGGGGGGAGGGTCAACAGCTGCTGTCGCGTCTCGTCCACCGACGAACACGCTCGCGTCGGGTTTTGTTTTTTTTTTCCAGGCTGCTCGGGTGTTGTTTTTGGTATCGGTTGCTCCTTTGTTTCCAACAACCGGCACCGACATTTCTCCAGCACAACCTCTGCGTGCTTCATTCATCAGCTGTGCCCAAGTTAAAAAAATTAAAAAAAAAAACCTAAAACTGCTCCGTTCAGTTACATAGCATTTATATTGATATGTCCCGACAGTTAAACCCCTTACCCTTCTTTTTGTCATGGTGCTAAATAGAAATCAATACTAATAGAAAAGCCAGGGCGCACAAAAGTACTTAATACTCCTCAAATAGGACATCTACTGTAACACTACCTGTTGTTCCTGTTAGTGTCTTTGACTGAAATTACATTAGTTGTTGTTTTTGTGTTGTGTGGTTTTGGTGCTTTTCTTATCAAAGCTCTCTGTGTTGTACTGTTACACGTGGTTTTAGGGATTTCAAGTTGCGTTTCGATGCGTTGAAATGTGTCTCCTTTGTAATACATTTATCACTCTTGTCTTAAATAACTGGCCGTGCAAACAACCAAAGTAACAGCGAAATAATGATATATCTTTCTCTGAGCAACCCAGTTGGCAACCCTGACAATTTAGGTTGAATTGAGATTCATTTGTTTTATCGCATGGACAGCTGTATGTACGTGGCGTGAACTCAATTTTAACCTGTCAGAGTTAATGCCCATGGTCAATGCATGACAATTTTCCATGTGATCCACAATCTGTGATACGTCAGAAAATGTCGTGGCAAAGGTCTGTACGTGGGGACTCGTGACGCTTGTTTCAGAGGTAGAACCCCTACACACACGCACACACAGAGACACACACAACTTCAACACACACCTCTCACAGCGTGTGAGAGGTGTGTGTGACCGTGTGGTTTGAAGAGGCGACCTGTGATGTCAGTCCTGTGCGTGTGGGAGTTTGTGTGCGAGGATGGCAATGTGCCTCGCTGGTGATGTCACGGCGATGACGGTGTTCAGTAGGCGTGACACGAGAGTGACGAGACGACAGCGCTGGCATCGCACACTAAACCCTCACACAAACCCTAACCCTAACCCACACTAAAACAGGCTTGGGATGCGGAGAGCTCGCCTGTGATGCGTTCCGTGTGGGGGCTCTCTGCGGGTCCTGATATTTAAGGTTTGTGTGGTAAGCCTATATGCACACACCCCGTAACAAGGAGTCCTAATAAGATATGACATCAATGCATGTGAAATCCTCACTTGACAGCCACGCTGAAATGATCTTGTGCTGTGATATTTTTTGACAGTGCTCAGGTGAATCGGTCGCTGGGTGAAGGTGGAAATAAAGATATACATTTTATGAGTGCCGGAAAAAAACAGATTGAACATTCTCTACCTTTCCCCTCGTCACTCTCAGACCTAATCTCACTAATATTTCAGTTCCCATGACGTTGCCTGCCCATTATTCCGACGGCCCATTACTCCGGAGCCCTAATAGTCCAAAAAATATCTGGTTAGATAGGGTGAAGTTTAGGTATATGCTAGAGATTATGAAGTTTAGTTTTGAGGTTCAGTTTTGTATGAGCTTAGAGATGGTTAAGTTTAGGTAGAAGTTTAGAGATGGTGAGGGTGTCGTCCATGCCAATGTCCATCGGGACATTTTTTGGATTTTGGGTTTCGTAATAATGGGCTGTTGGAACAATGTACCCCCATGACCAGGTAAACTGGCCTGATAAGAAGGCAGAATTCCTCACAGAATTCCAGGGTTCCTAATATTTGATAATGTTTTTTTGCTGGGAAGCATGCTGTATCGACTTGATACTCTTCACTGACATTGATTTCTCTTTGTGTTTGTATTTGTTGTGTTGTGTTGTGTTTCATATGCACGTGCGTGTGTGTGTGTGTGTGTGTGTGTGTCGGGGCTTAATGTATGTTGCCATTCTTCTGCATGGCTGGAAATGTCTAAAAGGGAACTGAAATAAAGCCATTGCATCACAGGGGAAATGAAAAAGGTTTTTACCACAGTTGAGCACTTTTTGGTAACTGTCCACCAAGTAAAGTTTGGAAAGCAAGAAAGATTGAGTTAAAGTTTGAT
This sequence comes from Zeus faber, assembly GCF_960531495.2. Taxonomy (NCBI): domain Eukaryota; kingdom Metazoa; phylum Chordata; class Actinopteri; order Zeiformes; family Zeidae; genus Zeus; species Zeus faber. The sequence goes on along the minus strand of NC_137202.1, from coordinate 9,245,592 downwards.
GAAAAAAAAAAACAAAAAAAACTCATAAGGTTGGACCATATTACTGTTGGATCAAGGATGGATTGAGTTAATTTGGTATTTGGTAAAATTAGAAATAGTTAAGTTCAGGTATACGGGTAGGGTTAGGGTTAGGGTTGGGGTTTAGGTTAAGTATTAAGTTAATACTTTAGTAACATTGAGTTAATTATCAGTGTTAATACTAAGCTGAGTATCACCGCTGGACTATCTCAGTGAAGTGTCCAAGCCACACACCTTCCAATTCAGACCCTGGGGGAGTACACACTGTTCTGGTCAAACATTCACAGTATTCTGTTGACGGGACTTTCCCTGCTCTTAAACATGAGTTGAGTCTTGAATGAGGTAACTGCACCAGCTCAAGACAAGGAGACAATAGCTATAATTAAAATGTGCTCCAGGAAGTTTGTAATTGGCAGGAACAGGTAAATTGCATTCGAAGGATGAAAGTTTGCCCTTGTTTCATTCTGAGGGTTTGGCTCAGTGGCACACATTCAGACATATCTCTGTTTAAAAAAAAAAAAAAAGTCTAATGTACTGTATGTCATTCTAACGTTAACATTTTTTTAATATTCTCTGATAATATCTAACTTTGATATAGATTTAGCACCTATTTTAGACAGAGTTTGCATAGTGCTTAGCAAAATAAATTCACCAAGAAATGAAAGGGGGTTAATAAATTATGAACTATGGGGTTAATAAATTATGAACTATGTTCAAAACAGAATGATTGTTTGAAAAAATAAATAATTAAATATGAACAAAACAAATCAGTTAAGAAATTTTAACATAAGCATTGCAACCAGCATTCTTAACATTCCTGACAGAAATAAACATAAATCGATTTAAAATGAAGTTTGTGCTAATGTGGCAATTGATCAAAATTACAAATTGTCTTGTGAATTTGATGTACTGTAAATTCACATTAAAGTCAAATGAACACAAAACATAACACAATACATGAAACAAAATAAATGGGAAAGGAAATGTGTGTGTCTATACCAATGTGATGGTAAACATGGATGAATGAACTGCCGTCTTATTTAGTCACTGTATTTCATTGCTATTTCCTTCCTAGTTTCCAGCACAGGTAAATGTGTGTGGACTGGAGTTAAGTGCCCTGAGGTTTCTGAGGTTGCAGGGAGGAGGGGTAGGTCTATATGACGGAGGGCAGAGGTGGAGACAGAGCAGCAGAGGTGGAGTGAGACGGGAAACAAGTGGCTAAACAGGTCCTACGTGTACAGCACATGTTCCAGGACACTGTGAAAAAATAATGCAGACCCACTGAGGTGTCTGCCTGCCTGCCCCTATGTGCTGCACAGGAAGACACACACACACACACACACACACACACACACACACACACACACCGGAAATCAACTAATATTTTGCAGTGCAATATAATACAATATCATTTAATATTATATAATATAGAACTCTTCATTGATCCCTGGTCTTGGCAACTTTAATTTCTCATCTTTTTTTACAGTCAGACCAAATATTTATCTTTGTAAGATTTATTGATTTTTTTTTTAAACACATGTTTTTGTCCTCACAGGGGAAATGTTCGATCCACCCCGGATTTGGTTAAAGTTCTGGAGTTTGATTTCCAATGAATTTAGAAAATGGACTTGACAGACTGGTTGACGCACATACAGTATGTTGGTGCCCATGAATCAAAAGTAAAAGCATATTGAGCTTCTTGTTGTTGTTATATCCTGTACGTTATGGTGAAATCAGTGATTGAGGTGGAAGAGCGGAAGGAACCAAGATGCAGAGTTTCACCTCAGTTCCCCAATATGAGAGAAACCAGACACATCCTGCCTTCTCAGGTAATGACGTCCTGTGGATGCACTGCTTGTATATCCTGGTACCAGAAAATGGCAATTGGTATTCACAAGGCTGGAGTTAGAATTTTAGAAAAGAAAGAGTAATGATGTAAGGTATCTATACTTCCATAGTTTTTCTGTAGCTCCCGTTTTTTGGCCCCATTTGAAGTATGCATTGTATACATAAACTGGTAATAATAGAGATATACTGCGTTTGTGTACACAACGTATTAGAGTGGCAATAAATGCGAACAGACTCAATGGAATATTTCCTGTTTATTATAAAAAAAATGATGTACAAAAAATCAGAAATTACAGATTATCATTGTCTTCTTTACAAAGAGCATTCATTAAAATATTAACTTTTTCTTGACGATGATATGTGAAAAATTCATAAATCTAAACGAGGCTTGGCTGGGTGAGTAGGGACTATGCTTCATTTAAAGCATAAATGCATCAGCTGAATAGTAATAACAGACATAGGGTACCGACAGTAGGCTATACAGGCATCATGTTTACATTGTTATACTCTGAGAACTCTGAATAGCGCACATCACTGGTATGACATAGTCATTACAGAGGAAATACATCACAGCGCTTCCGCTGACTGTGCTTTCCCCAACTTCCTCAATGGAAATTTCACTACATTGCCTTTACAATTACTGCCTCGACTCTCAACTACGGCAGACATATTCATATAAACACACAGAGCTACAGACGAATCCAGCAAGTGATTTACGTATGTGTTCGGCCCTCTGCTGAGGCCGCCAATGCTGGGGTGTGCAAAGTTGTAATGAATCACTATACTAAATGGAGAAGGGCGTGGACTGACAAATCAAGTTAAGTGAATGTTATTTAATTGTGAAAACACTAGTCAGAAATTACTCATTACATCGACCCTGGGGGGAAAACACTTAGTAGTGGGCCTAGAATTTCATCCATTTTCAGAATTCCAGAATCATAATCAATAGACAATTTCTTTCTCAAGAAAGAAATTTTATTACATTTTAAATTTGATATGAGAAAGTATATAGAAATTAACAAATGAAATGTCTTGGTCATCTGAATGGCCTGGAAACCTCTGCAGAGTATGACCCAGGTGAGGGGCATTCTTCAAGCAGAAAAGGCGTAGCATTCATTTTTCTTATTATATTTGCAGTTGCATTGCCACTACTGTTGGAGCAGCCATGAACAGCACAGGTCCTAGGCATAACAATTTTGACAACCTTAGCTGAAGAGGTACAGCAAAAATGCCTGAAATTATCATGCAAAACAGTGCTAATATGAGTGACAGCACACCGCAGTAATGGCAGATCGGTCACTTCTGGCCATTTCCCGGATTTGTCTATACGTAACTGCTATCACAGTGACAAAACGCAAACAACTGAGCTATAAAATGTAAAAACATTAAAGATGTTTGTTATGCTGGTGGTAGCATTAAGGCACATAGCCGTGGGGGTCTGGCTCCGAGCGTTTTCCCTCATGGACAGCACAGATACAACTTAAGTGCTATCACAGTTAAAGAAACTAATATCCCCTCCCCCACAAAAAAAAAAATCAGCCCTTCACCGATCCAGAAACCATCCACTATACTATATAGACAGTGAACCTGTCTGCACCTGAGAGACACTCACAGTGTAGTACATTTGTATTTGAAAGACCAAGCTCTAACTGTGGCTTGCAAGATCAACAAGTCTACTGAGGGGATCTCAACGCATGCTCAACAGTTATACAGCCGTATGCCATTTTCCTAGGAGCTGGTTTTTTTTAAGCTCTAAAAAGTCACATTCTAATCACTCTGTTGTGATGATCGGATCCAGTCATACAGATTTCCAAATTTGACTTCTTGAGCTGTACCGCCATTAGAGATGGAGTTTTGAAGATTTGTGTAGTTGTTGCTGTTGCTACCAGACTTGTGTGACATTGTTTCCATGTTGGTGTAAGTACTATCTTGGGTTTCCACAGGGGACTGAACGAAGCAAGCCTGGTTGTTCTGCCTCCCACCAAACAGGGGCTCCTGCTTCAGCTGAAAGCCTGGTTGGGACTCCCCTGTTACCAGGCTCTTCAAAAAATCATCCCCCTCGATCCCCTCTAAGAGAGGGAAAGAACCCAACCCCAAGGTGCCTCCTCTGTCTCCTGTTTCAGCCCCGGTTGAGGTCCCCTGCACAAGGGCGGGGGAACTGAAACCACACCAAAAAGCCTGGAGACCCTGGTTCTGGCTCCCGTGGTTGCCCTGGCCTTTGGGTTTGGAGGCCTGCTCCCTGGGGTGCTGCTGCTGTTGATAAATGGTCTGGGACTGCTTCCGAGGCTGGTTCATCATAGAGCCATGGGTGTCCGGCTCCAAGAACTGCAAGTCCCTAATGGAGAGTTCGGGGAGGGCATTGCTGCCAATGCCACTGTGCTCCATCCCATGTGAGTAACCAGAACCAAGACTTGGCTGCTGCTGCTGCCGAATGCCGCTAGAGCGCCCTACATGGCCCATTGTATGAGAGGGGTTGGTCCTGAGAGTGTCCATGGAGAGGGCTGGGTATGGGCTTTGCCATGCTTGGTGCAGTGAAACATTAGGGGGCTGCGATAAGGTCATCATTGTGTGTTGAGGTTCGATCTGGCAGGTTGAGTTATACGCAGCTTGTTGCGGAATGGGAGGTCTTTGCTGTTGTTTCAGGAACATTTCGTTGTTATCTGATAGAAGATAAAGGTATTCTTAGTGTCAGGGTCAGACATCATGAAGAGACAGCGGAACAACAGCTGGTTTCAGACAGATCTACACTGCTGTCCCTAAAAGTATTTACCTTTTGTCATGACCTGGACCATCATGGAGCTCTGATGTGCGGCCTTTGCTCTATTGGTCCCCAAACCGGTAAAAGGACCAGCTGAACGAGAAGCAACAAGACCGCAAACCGTTGTTACATCTGCATCAACAGACTGATCTCACCTGCATAACTCAGATCTAAATTCATGTACATAATGAAAAACAAACGTACAAGCTAGTGTTGTCTATGAATTGACAAATCTTACCAGGCAATCCAGATATCTTCATCAGATGCTCTCGTCTCCGCTTCTTCTCATTATTGCCATAAGGATCTGCAAACAAGTGCAACAGTCAATTTAAAGCTTATCATACAATATTTATCGTTCTAATGCATACCAAAGTGAGCTGTTCTATATTCCATTCACCCTGAGGCCAACCACAACTGAGGCCTATTCACTGGAGTAGAAAAATGGGACATTGAGGAACAGAGTTCGTGGAGAATAAAAAGAGAAAAGCGCTCTTTTGTTAGGGTTGGCACTTTCACAGAGTTGGAGCACTGCTGATCAAAAAGCAGAGTCTGTTACTTTTACACGTATTATTGTAATGGAAACACACTTTCTTATGGCATGAACTTCTCCCTCTCTTATAGGGATCAGGAATGTGACCTATAGTAGGTAAGACGACTACTGACCGATAAACTTTGTTGCTAGAGAGATAGTTAACTCTATAGTCACAACCTCCCACGGTGAATCTCCCACTGTGCCAATCTTGCTATCACTCGTGGTCATACCCATTGTTACGACTAAATGTGAAAGTTAATGTGTGCTTGAGCCGACTAGCTACCCACCTTTGTCGTCGGGCAGGTAACGATAGTCCATGGGTTCGCTCACTTCCTGATCAGTGGGTCGACGCAGCTGCATGCGCACCATAACCGGGGCAGTGATGGAGCCGTCGTAGTAAGGTGGGGTTTTGAAGACTATGGCCACCTGGCGATGAACATCCGCCTGGGAGAAGGAACCCCTGGCCTCCCAGCCATTGGAAGAGAAGAAACGCACCTCGATATCGTCTGCAGGAATCAAGGATGAGGAGATGTAAGAAATGGGTCCAATAATGGATGGTAATATATGGGAACGGCAGCTGAAGAAAATCTGAGAAAATGAGGAACGGATGGGTGGGATGGACAGATGCAGGGATAAACAATTGATTGATATCTACGTCCTGTGACTGAAAAGAGCATAGTAAAGTGAGAACACTTGTCCTGTCCAGGTGTAAAGGCTGTTGCCTTGTAATATACAAGACAGGTGCATGTACCTTTTTGTACTTTGTCACAGAGCAAGAAGATCTCGTCCCCTCCCTTGACGCTGCCACTGTTCCTGTTGACCCGACAGATCCTCAGTTCAGCTGTGTTAGGGGCCCCTGGTGATGCAGACAAGGATGTAGAGAGAAAAGTCAAGTCACTAAACGACCCTCTTTGCATTGTGTGAGGCCATAATATAAACGAGTGAACTTCATCTACTATTCACTGTTGGCTGACTGGGGCCTTAGAAATCAAGATCCTAAATAGTTAGGATGGGTCAAAATGCAGAGGACGAATTTGATAAAGTGTAACTTATTGATTCTGGCGGCAACACTATGACGAGGACCTTAAAGTGGGAGGGAGAGCACTTTCGGTTTACATTTTGATCTCCAGCGGGTTGAGTCACATGTCACATGCTTGCCATGAAAAGAGGAAGTGCGCTATGGTAACGGAGCTGCTTGAGGGTTTGTGTGTACAGAGAACTTCCCCTTTCTCACTGTGTGTGTGAGCTCTGAACTGGTTCACTGGGCACAACAGGTACAAAACAAAACCTGCTGGAACACATAACCCTCTATGTATCATGGTCGAAGCTCCCAGACACCCATGTTTAAAACTCACAAGCTGATACTCACTGTTGTCATAGATGGGGTTGGTGACGATGGGCTTGAGGGCGCGGCTGTAGTGGCCGTTCCCGTCCTGCAGGAACACCTGGATGCACAGACGCACCACGTTCAGGTCATACTCCTCCGTCTGCAAGATCTGCTCCCGGGGAACTGAGATATCACACACACACACACACACACACACACACACACACACACACACACACACACACACACACACACACACACACACACACACACACACACACACACACACACACACACACACACACACACACACACACACACACACACACAGAAGAGAACAAGCATTTTGTGAGCAACTGTTTTTCTATGTGGTTGATAATATATCTACATATCTACTACAATGGTACAAGGGAGACTGTGGAAATCTCAAATTCCCTTTAGAAATACAGATATACCAGTCATCAGGTGAAGTCAATTTTATTTGACAGTTATGGGCAGAGTCTAATCTGTAGGTTGTTCCCATAACCTCAACATTGGATCAGCTCAAGTGCGTCATGAATGTGGTAGAGTTCCTCAGCCCACGCAGCGATCACACAAACGTAGCACATCACTCAAATACATCACCAACAATGGAAACAGACATGTGCGGCCCGCAAAGACAATTGTTACTGGGGGACACACACACACACACACACACACACACACACACACACACACACACACACACACACACACACACACACACACACACACACACACACACACACACACACACACACACACACACACACACACACACACACACACACACACGGTTTCACAAGCGCCCACTCTGGTTTTCATCTCTCAGTTTCTCTCCCTATCGGTGCCGCCCTACCAACGTTGAAGCCGCACCACCTAAAAATGCCTCTCACTTTAGGTGGAAAAGGAAAGTTTGGGTGCATATGCTGAAGTGTGAAAGTTCACAACGGGGCATAAGACCCTGAGTAGGTGACAACGATGAGGACTCGTGAAAAAGTGGGGGTTAGAGCAAGGAAGGAAAAAGAAAACCTCACGGTACTGAATCTTGAGTCTTTTAACCTCAGGGGAGTCAATCCAAGTGAGAATAGCTTCAGCCAAATGCCATGGGAGAAACGCCAGCATGTTCATCAGTGACAATAGAGTACATGTAATTAATACTGTTCCTATAGATTAAAGAGTAAAAATCAATGAAAGAAAATCAGAGAGTCTTTTGAGGCAGGAGGCTCCACGGGTGCCTGCGACATACAGGCTAGTAAAAGGCTACTTCTCCTTTTTGATCGAACAGGTGACTTGCCTCGTTCCCACCACTATCGTCATCCTGTCGCCCCTTTGTTGTTGGTATGCAAACAGTGGCCCATTTCTTCTTCTAAACTTTCCACTTGAGCATCGAGTTTGTCGACCGGGGGTGGTGGAGACAGAGAGTGGAGAAAGTGTGCGGGAGGGAGCGATGAAAGATGTAGCCTTAATATGAAAGCGAGAGACAATATATCGTTGGAACCTAGTTTGTCGGCGTGTGTGTGTGTGTGTTTGTATGTTAACGTGAGGGACAGAGACGCCCAAGCTGGATGGCAGGTGCAAAAGTGGGGGCTGTGGGTGGGAGGGTGGAGGTGTAGGTGCTGGCCTTAGTATGTGAACAGAGTGTGAGAATGAGTTTAGACAGGTGTGAAGTCTCCCGACCTCAAATGTGACTCACCACAGGTTTTAGGTTTAATTTAGGTCCCGTTCAGCTCAATAACATAGATTCATTGTCTCCTCTTCTGCCCCACTAACGACAAAACAGTCAATGTCAAAATGAGTTTTGGCCAAGTTGACTGCTGTTCATCCAGCAAAAGCAAAGATGTGTCAAAACCTGTTTAAAATCTATAAGATTACCTATTTACTTCAAGGAGTAATGCTGGAACTGACAGGCCACATAGAGCCTCCATCACAACCCCTGCCAAATATATATTTTTATCATTTTATTTCAACAATGAATTTAGTGTATTTTGCGGTTATAGGTTAGGTGTTGCATTGTGGAGGATTCATCGGGCATTATTTTGGTCAGTCTGTTGACCGCTACATAATGTCTACAGCTTTGTCTATACAGTACTGCCAGAGTACCGACCTGGTATCGACTTGGTGAAGAAAGGGGAACCAAATTCACGTGAAGATTGTAAAATGCATCAAGCATGGACAAAAATGTGTGTGTATGTGTGTATGTATGTGTGTGTGTGTGTGTGTGGTGAGGCTGTCAGGCTTGTATCGCCGCTACACCGGAAACAGCTGAGTTTCACAGCAGAAGCGAGTCCTGCCACACCAATCTGCTCCGTCTGACGCCAAAGCCCTGCTTTGGTCGACATAATCGGCAGCGCAGGCAGCCAGATCACCAGTACCATGTGCTGGAGCCCACACTTTGCCAACCATTCCTTCAACCCACCTAAAATGGGTGCGACAAAAGATGTGCGCCCTTTCAGTACACAGCCCCCTCCTGTTACTTAACCACTAACTAGACTTGCTCTTGATTTGGCAACTTCCCCATCGAACAACACTGTGGTTCTTTATAGGGCAAAGCTCTGCCTGTTGGGTGTGAATGACTGGCTGAGCTTGATGCTGGCTACCCTACTCTCCATATTGTGAGCGATGGTGCTGGGGCGGTGAAGAATTCCTCATATGTAATTAATCATCTCTGTGATAAGCCTCCCCTCTCAAGCAGTTAACTGCAAGACCCTGATGAGAAAATCTAATTTCCCCGAGTCCAAAGCGGGCCGTCATTTTTTTTTTTTCACCTCAACCATATTTTTTGGATCAGTGGGACCCAAACAACCGGAGTCATTATCTTAAATTCATCCAGTATTGAGAGAATAGCGACTGCCCCGTTGTGCGACCTACCTCAGCTCAGTGCAGTCGGCTGGCACCTATTCTTTCAATACTGGATCAATTCAAGTCTGATGCCAATCACTCCAGTTGCTTGGGTCCCAATGATCGAAAAATATTTTTTAGGAAGCAAAAAAAACAACAGACTTTCCCTTTAATGGAAAGCAAAACAATTGGGGAAAATAATGCAAATTTGGATTTGAATTCACAAAGAAAAATCTTTGTTACAGATATGTTATCAGCCACAATAAAGTGACGTATTAGAATACTGCATAATACAATATCAGTGGAATACGCTTGTAATTTACATAATTGTATTCATTCTTATTATGTTCGGAAGCGAATTGGACAATCCCTGCTGCGGGGAGGTCATGGGTTCAGGTTCAGGTTGACGTGTCATAAATTGTCATGTGCTGGGTCATGAATCATACGAGGACTTGTGACATCCACAATGAAGAACATTTCATCACATCTCATCTTAGCTGTTGTCACGCAGAGCCAAGGGTTTGTGTCCAATATTCTCCTCCCAATAGCACAAGGCAGTGGCACAAAAGAAGAAATGGACCTGTGGCTAAACTTCCGGACGAACCCCGCCCGCCCAGCCCTCAAAAATACAGGCAGATTGAAAAACACATAATGCATCTTTGTGCGGCACAAATACTTCTGCCAGAAACCTTCTTCATTTAACACAAGTACAACCTTGTCATTTCACAAACCTATAAAGCACCAATGCCTAATCTCCATGGAGATCTGTGCGAGCAGGGGAAGCCCCTTGAACGCTGCATTCCCGTTCCTCACGTGGCATCCTGCGCCATGCTCAATTGAGCAACTGTGACTGTGAGGAATGGGGAAGTAGCCCAACGCCTGTTTGTACATGAGAGCTGCTGCTTGTCTGCCGCACAAGGCTGAGGAACCAACGAGCATTGGGTGTTTTTCTTTTTTCTGTTTTCAGCAGCGGGACCTCGACAAAGGACAGGGGCCTGCGAATGCGCTTTCTTTGAAAGCTTTGCTGACTACTCTCAAACTCTAAAACTTCGAACATGTGAATGTAACCCCTTGAATGACAGTCGGTCAACATTGACAGCTGCACAAACGTATTGAAAAAAAGGAAAAGAAACTGACGGACTTAGGAATGCTGTGGTTGTCTAAAGAACGATGTCGATATTAAACCCGAGCCAAACAGCTGACCTGCTGATCTGTTATCCTGGCGTACAAGATCCATCCCAAAAAAAAAAAACGAGGGTGGGGGGGGGGACTCACTGTTAAAGGGGTTGATTCCTCTGGACACTCTCTGCAGAATGGCTTCCTTCACCTCCCTCCTCCTCACACACTGGATGCCCAGGTTCTGGAAGCTTTACGGACAAAAATAAATAAATAAAGTTTAAATTTGCCACAAAACCCATTGGGGCAAGACCTAAGTAAAATAGGGTTTGAACCAAGGTTTAAAAATAAACATAAAATTACTACCTATTAAAAAGCACCAAATGACGAGGTAACATCACATTTTCAAGTGTAGCTTTAACATTTGAATGAATATATGAAATGAATTATGGATTTGCGGATGGTACACATCCATTCACATAAACTCACTTACTGTACACACACACACACACACACACACACACACACAGTGTTTTTCTCTCTTACACAGGGTAAAAAGGAATGATGTAACTTGGGGAATTCCCGCATCACCATCCTCATCAGAGACGGTTAGACCAATATGGCTAGTGTTAAGTGTGTGTGTGTGTGTGTGTGTGTGTGTGTGTGTGTGTGTGTGTGTGTGTGTGTGTGTGTATGTGTGTATGTGTGTGGATGTGTGTGCGTGTGTGGGAATTGATTTGTGTGTTGATGCTTGTATGTGAATGTTCTGAGTGTGTAACATGACACAGATGAGGTTTTTTTTTTTTTTTTTAAATGGCCGTCATGGCGGGGGGCGAACTTACGCGATGACCCGGCGCTCGGGGCCAAACTCAGCCTCGTAGTAGCCCTCCCTGCAGTCCTTCCCCACCAGATCATGCGGGTGCGGCCGATAGGGGTCGTTCTTGGTAACCAAGGAAACTCGTACCTTCCCCTTACCGGAGTAATTAAGGATCTATGCAAGGCGGGTGGAGGGAGACAGAGGCGAGGCAAGACAAGGATGAAGAAAATTATTAAAAATCATCGAGAAAGACACTGAAATGAGAAGAGAGGAGGGTGGATTAGTACAGAAAATACAACAGCAGGACACACAGGGGAGCAAATAAGCCAAAAAACTCACACCAAATATGTCGACACTAGTCGTCACAGCTGCTACCTCCCACACCACCAAATTGGCTACGAAGGTAAAATGTTGGAAACACTGATCCCCTCTTTGAATGACTTCAATTCAGACACAGAAATGTGAGTTTCTATCCCCAAACAAAGCAATACAATGTCACCACGGTTGCATTTTCGTAGCTCGTTCGACGGCATACAAGGATGTTGAAGTTCAGACTTTGCCCCGATGTAGGTGGGTGCGGTGTGGGCTTACCTGGAGGCTGGGGTAAGTCCTGTTGTTGTCAGAGCTCCTCTCCCCTGGGATGCTGCCGGCAGAGCGGCCCTCACACTTGTACCTGAAGCGCATGCCCCTCTGCTTGGGCTGCTCGAAGATCTGGATCTCTGGCTCAGCCACTGCAGGACAACAGGGTGTTAGTCGCTCCTTGGTCTGTTAGTCATCCATTACTGTGCCAACATGAACAGATTTTTGTGATTTATCTCCCTGTCTTTAGCTGTGATATGCCTCAGGCCCCGGCTCTTCTGAACAGGACTAAGTGAGTAAAACAAGTGGATAGGGATGACTGGAGGAATCGTTTGTATATGACATCTATTTTCTGCAATATACAGTAGTACACAGCAGAATACTATAAAAGTCTGTCTGTCGGTTTCAAACATTTAAAATGCGTAATTGTAGATGGCACTTCCCCTGATCAATAAGAGAGGACAATAATAAACAAACTCTAGGAAGCCCACAGGGACTTAGAGCAAGTCCTGTTACATTTCTGGAGAAACATGCTGGGCATGCCATGGTTAACTGGCATGCAAAAAAAAAAAGAAAAAAAATCTGATACACATTCTTTATGAATTGATATAAATATTAACAGTGGCAGCGGGACCTACATGCAAATGCGACTTTGAAACAAAAACTTTAAAATGTGATGCAACAAAAAAGGCAAACTATGCGCTATCTCACTTGCTTACCAAGAATAATAATAATAATGAATATAGCTGCATGGCAGCAATGGACCGCGTTCCACTGAACGACAGGAAATGAAGCGACATTGTGCACAGTATATCCAGCTACACAGTTGTAACACCTTTTGCACTTCTCTAGATCCACATGAATGGCAGCAATGAGCCTGGGACTCAAAGTGCTTATTACAGCGCCCCCCTACCGGCCAGTCAGTGCCATTGTTTGTGTCCAGGTTCCGCTGGCCTGGACTATAGGTGTGCCAGAATGGACAAAAAGTTGCCAAATGTATGGATGAGTTATTTGACAAAATCCAGAAGGATGGACAGGAAAAAATACAATTAAATAAATAAACAAATCAACAAAACCAAATGAATATATAATAGGAATCACAATAGGCTTCCCGGCTTCACAGTGTAAACCCTGATCATAATAAAACAAGGAAGTAGCGGCACTAAAAGACATGGGTAAGAGGCATTTCAACGTTCTTACTTGTTGTTGGTTGACGGTCCCCCAGCAAGGACGGAATATGAACTATGGAAGCAAAAGTTGTGTGAACAAATGAGCCTCGATGCCCAACAGGCATACACACATGAACAACCACGACCAAACCCTTCAAACCACCAGGACACTGTCGCGCCATGTAGGCTGAGAATATCAAATTATAATAATAAAAAGGCCAAAATTATTAAATCACACGTCAACCAAAACGTGGAACGTGTGATCCGCACCTTCACGGCAACGTTTTAAATGCTTCTCAGTGGTGGTAATTATCACGGCAATGTTTTCGCACTTCCTCGTCGTGGCAGGGGACAGGAAAAAAAACAACAACTCGAAGAGGCAACAGCAGCAACAATTCAAAATCAAACTCAAAAGCCGGTGGCGCTGCGCGTAAAGCCCGCTACTCACCGTCCATGGTGCGCGTTCCCTTCACCCGGAGGACGACGACTGACAGCGTTGACCCTCAGCGTCATGTTTTCTACGCCGGGGTCCGTCGGCTCTCGCAGCGGGGAATTCCACGGCGGGCCCGCCCCCCTGCGCCGACCCAGGAATTCCCCCCCGGCCCCGCCCCCGCCCCCCTCGGGCCCGGGCGGCCAATCGGCGGCGCGGGCGCCTCATAAATCAGCGCGCACCACGCATTGACGTCACAACCAGCGAGCGTCTCAGCGGGGAGGAAAGAGCAGCTGGAGCCGAGACGGCCAATCGACGCCCGATTGCGGCTGTGCCTGTCGTGCATGTCACGTGTAGTAATCGATAAGCCGGACCGCTGTGACGGTACCTTGTGGCCTTGCTGTATGTGAGTGGCTGAGGCTACAAGTGTTGGTATCCAGCCATGAGCAGTGATTCCAGTGCTTTCGCGAAAGATGAACTTAGGATAAATAAATAAAATGGCCGGCGACCCAACGTGTCGTTCTCGACAGTCGAAAACTCCTACGCTGCGGGTGGCTTCTTGTGTTTTAACGACGGCTCGCATCCAGTTGTAATGTTGCATGACTGCCCCCTCTCCTCTTGCCAGATGCCACACTGTGTGTGCAACTCCCTTTCGCAGGTAGCGATTTTGTTCAAACTCTTACATTATGGAGCCCCGGGAAGAGTCACATACACCGGAAGAAAATGGTCCAGGTGTAGGAGAGGACGATGACGATCAAGAGCTGGTTGAACAGGAGGACGACAACGGCGACGACGACGACAACGACGACGACGACGACCAAGAGCCGGTTGGACCGGAGGAGACTCTCGATGACGTTCATGTCGCCACTCCCGAGGACTGCCTCCCCAGCTGGACAAGAAAGGTGAACCTCTCTCTCTGTCCCAATTCCTACAAGGAGAACTCCCCCAGGGAGAAACGGCTGTTGTCCATTTCCGAAGCCGCAAAGCTTCAGTTCGCGAACATCTTCCCGGACCGCAAACCCCTCCTGCTCTGCCCGCGGAACGAGTACGGGGTGAAGAAGTTTGTGTCCACCACCCTGCGGCTCACGCTGCTGCCCCACTCAGATCTGTACGGCTGGGAGGGATGTGCCTCCTTTGTGGCCAAGCGACTATCCCTGGAGCTCCTGGATCCGCCATTCAACCTGCCCGAGTATCTGCTGTCCCCAACCATGGTGATGGAGAGCCAGAGGGGCACCTGCTTTGACTTCTCCACCCTGTTGTGCAGCCTGCTGCTGGGAGCGGGTTACAACGCCTACTGCGTCAGCGGCTACGCAGTCAGGGAGATGTGCCTGCTTGACCGGAGCCGAGAAGAGTGCCCCCTGCTGGCCTCCCTGCTGGTGGATGAGGACAAGGGCGCAATATCTGAAGCAAGTCCACAGGTGAAGAAATACACTGTGAAAACCACTCGGGAACTCAAGAGCAACTTTGAGAGCAGGCAGAAGGAGAAGAAGCAAGCGGTGGCCAGGGAAGCGCTGCTGAAAAAACAACTGAAGGCCCAGCAACTCCAAGAAGAGAGCGAGTGCCCCCCTCCCGACCCCCTGATGGGCCTGCGGATCCACAGCTGGGTCTTGGTGCTGGCGGGGGAGCGGGACATCTCGGACAACTTCTTCATCGACCCGCTCACTGCCAGGGGGTACCCCACCAGCGACCAGAGCTTCCTGGGCATTGAGAGCCTGTGGAACCAGCAAAACTACTGGGTCAACATGCAGAACTGTAGCCAGGGATGTGCGGGCATGTTGTACGACCTGGGAGACTGCAGTATGTGGGGGTCTGTCCTGCGCAACTCTCCCAGCCAGATGCTGCTGTCCAATGGCGCGAAGAGCGAGGACGAGGGCAACGTTGAGGATGAGGGGGAAGAGGAGGAGGCCAAGGCGTTTGAGATGCCTCGCTCCTGGGTCAGCAAGATCACCGTCTCCAAACAAGATATTGAGAGTGGTTGGCCGGGGGGGATGAGAGTCACCAGGTATCGTAAAGCCAAGCTGGAGCTGTTTGCACCCTATGTGCTGCCGGATGGCCTGGTGACACGACTCACGATGTACAACGATCTGGAATGCCAGGACGCCAGCGTCGTGAAGGAGCTGTTCCAGAACAGACACGACCACCTGGACGAGAGAGAGCTCATCAAATCCACAAATATCACCACAGAGCGCTTCAGAACTGGATGGAAATTCTGCCTCAAATCCCACAGCTATGTGACTCTGACACCAGAGACAGAGCGTGAGATGGAGTTCTACAGCCGCGCACGTACAGATGGCTTGGTGCGGAGAGTGGAGTCACAGTGGGAGATGAAGGAGACCTTCCAAGATCGCGAAGACTTTCTCTACGACCGGCACGTTGTATTCGCTCCGTCGGTGAAAGGAGAAACAGCCGAAACTGGCAATCGTCTGATCGAGAAAGTGGTAGAGCGATTCCACAGGAATAGGTCGAAGCCGGCCAACGAGGACACGGCCGAGCGAGTGTTCCTATTGGCTGAACGGCATATGGAGGTGACCTATCACCTGGAAGACGACGGCATTGTGCCCTCCATGAGGAGCTTCATCAAACCGCAAGAATACGCCGACACCGGTAAGACCGAAAGCTTCACACCCAACATGGTGACTGGCTTCCAGGTGCCTCTATGCGAGAAGCCTCACAAGAACCTGTATCTGTACCAGATGCTGGTGGCCCTCATGAAGGAGGAAAAGAAAACAGTTTTAAGCGTCAAAGAATCTGAGAAAGAGGTGAGAGCCATCTTAGCCTCCAGAGAGAAAGAGGAGAGCGGCATTAAGCTCCACATCTCCATTTATAACACAGTGCGCTACAAGCAGACCCACGTCCTCAGGGAGAAAATAGAGCCTCTGGTGGGAGACGGGCGACAGCGTCAGGAGCAGGAGTCAATGGACAACCTTGTCGATCTCTTGCTGGCCCAATTGGGCAACCCGGAGACCCTGAGCCGAGAAGAAGCGATGCAGCTTCGGCTGGACTGCTTGGCTCATTTCAAACAGAGGATAGAAGAGACAGCCAGAGTCATCCAGGCACGCCTCCACAAGGACAGCCAGGAACTGCAGGAGAAACAACAGTGGTACCAGGAGAACAAGCTGACCATGAGCAAGGTGGAAGAGGAAGAGTACCTGGCGTACTGCTCGGAGGCCATGCTCAGAATACACGTTCTCGACGCACGTCTCTCTAGGCACAAGGAAACCGCTCCTCAGAAGTATCTAGCTCTAGATGAGAATCTGAGACAAGAGCCCCGAATCGCCCCTCACCTCATTCCATGAGCTAATCAGTTAACTTTATTTTTCACACTTGGGGGAAAAAGAAAACCCTTGCATTTGAATATAGATTTTTAACAATGTCATACCTGGCTGGCTCTACTGTAGGTATAACAATTTTATAGCCAGTTGTAGTAATTGTGCTTATGCCAATAAAAACCTTGAACCCTAAAAAAAAACCATGATGTATAAATGTGCAGCACTGGTGGGGATGACAAAGACTTGAGAAAGCAAACTGACAGACATGTAGGGTTTAAGGATTTAATGGGAGTGTGGATTTGTTTAAAGGAAGTCATATACATATACAAAAATACCCTCTCAATACAATTTAGAAACAAACATCTCAATGACGTGTTTTGTTAAATGTGTTTTGTTACATGTTTCTCAACAGCAAAAATGAATTCTGAAACTGGTGAAGATAGTTTCAAAAAGGCCTACCTGCTATGAATGCTATATATATATATAAAAAAAAGTTACAAATATGCAAATATAAATAATGTGATAAGAAACCCCCCCTCCCCTGCACACCCTGAAAAGAAGCTTTTTGGAAAAAAAAAAAAAAAAATACATGCTTTCTGTACATTTAAGTTGGGGAAATTGCTTAACGGAGAAGAGCATCCTTGGGTCCCATTTCTCCAGCTTGCAGCCAACTGATGTGTGAATTCAGTGGCAAAGGGACCGATCATTAATACCATGGGAGTACGCCAATCATAGTATGTGCCCCAAAAAATAAAAAGTTCATATATATCTAGTCTTCAGCTGAAAACATTTTTTCCCCGTTGGAGAACTGGGACCCAAAGCAGGAGCGTCATGTGGTCCAACCCAAGAGATGCCTTGTTAAGAGCCTCCACAGGAGGCACAGAGGGTCAACACCCAAAGCGAAGGGAGTTCATCTTTTACCTACTCTCTTTCTCTCTCTGACAGTCACACAGTCACAGCCACAAATTCATGCATGTGCAGACACAGTCAAAGCACGTATACCAACACACAAACACGCACACAATAAACCAAGTACGATTTAATGAGGACCTTTTTTTTTTTTTTCTCCGACCATTTCCACAAAACATGCCGAATCCATCCAGTGACGTGGATGAGCTCACAACTGGGACCGTCCCACAACGCGCCTCAGGGTTGCGGGTCTACATCACGTAGTACCCAGCATCCCGTCAGATCGGCTTGGCATCCGCAGTCTGGTCAAGAGAGACGTGTATGCACTGAAAAGAAAAGGATTTCCCTTTGAGCCCCGTTTCAAAAGGTAACGGCCCACGGAGTCGAGGCTGCACGGATGCGACGCATAGTCAGATCCATAATGTGTCGTTTCATGGCAGCCATTCAACAGTTTACCGCGGCGCAATGAAAAGGGATTTTTTTCTTTTTTTTTTTTTTAAGGGCACACCTGAAGGCGTCGCATACAATGAGTGACTGGTGTCGTAGAACACATCATCACCTTGTTATCCCCCTCAGGTCACAGTTGTGACGTCAGCCACGTCCCTGTAAAAAACACCCAATAAATCCTACCTGGAGCAGTATCAAATCCTGTACAGTGATCTGGGGCAGGAAACATTTGTATTTATGAAAACTAGCAACAGAGGGGAAAAAAAACAAAAACAAAAAAAAACAACACAATTTTATAATTTTTTTTCTTTTTAGATAAAAACTACAATAGAACGGTCAAAGGACTAGCGGTGCATTTCTGTTTTTGCGGAAGTTTTTTTTAAGACAAAAAAAAAAAAAAAAAAAAAAAAGTTATGTACAATGTTTAATGTACAGTGTTCAGTTGAGAGAGGCGGTGCACTCCCAGATTCGGTTTCCATGCCGAAGGAAGGATGGCGAGATGTCTAAGGCCATTTAAAAAAAAAAAAAAAAAAAAAAAAAAAAAAAAAAAAGGATGACAAATGACAAGAAGGGGAAAAAGATTGAAGGAACCTTTTCCCTAGATCCGTTACGGAGGACACGTTTAAAATCTAAAGCACGTATACACCCGACCTCGAAGGTTGGGTGTATACGTGCTTTAGTTGTCATGTTGGACCACGTCGCCCTCCAGCTGTTCCCCTCGACCGCCGGGTACAACCGAGGGCTCCACCAACTCCAAAACAAAAAGACCAGTTTGCCTGAAATGACATGGAAACGGCAACCACAAGGGGAGGGGGGGGCGGGGACGCCTCAGGCTATGTGAATCCTGGCCTTTTCCGTCTCCTTCAGCCGCTTGGCCTGCTCGTCCAGGGAGGGAGAGTGGGGCCTCTTGGAAGCGGCTCCGTTCAGCGGGTCGGGCCCCCGGCTCACCAACGTAGGGATGGAGCTGCCGACAGGCGGGGCCGCGTGTTTGGAGGCCTTGTGCTCCGCAGACAAGGATGCTAGAGAGAAACAGAGATACAAACAAAGATAATGATGGAAGACAAGACTGCCTTTCGGGCGTGGCAATATGGAGGCGATCATTGCGCTTATCACAATTTCATTCATGTGAACTGAAAAAAGGTAGAGTTGCGTTTTTTTGGGGGGGGGGGGGGAAATTGGCGCTCGTCTACCATAAGCAGATTCAGAAGAGAAGGTCATTTTTTTTAATGTAAGTCTATTTGGAGGTGAACATGTTCCCCCAGCGGAGAACTCCAGTCCCCGGTCCCATATTTGTTCTGTAATTGTCTGTATTCCGAAAGAGCGAGCGCAACAGAGGAGGCATCCATCTTGGCTTTCTGACTCGGGTGTCAGGTCACTCCCAGGTCCGACTTCCAAGGTAAATGGAACGCAACACCGATAACATGATCTTATCTTTAGCAGCCTAGCTCCTTTGAAGTTAGGTAACTACACCTTCCAGCTAGGGCCGCACGATTATGGCGAAATGATCACGATTATTTTTCTCAATATTGTGATCACAATTATTCATCCATTTTGGGGAACACATTTTATTGCACTTTGTACATCAACAACAAAAAATAAATAAAATAAAACTGCCTTCAAAAATAATTCTGTATTTTCTAAAACCAAAAATAAATCAACTCAAATGTACAAATCTTTGTACATTTTGAGTTTGATCAAAATAGGACTTTCTTCACATGAATTCAGTCTTCTTAAAAGCTTTATATAAGAAGAATGGCCGCAAAAAAATAAATAAAATAAAGAATTATCTCAAAAAGGTCAGTTACATTATACCTACAGGTTTGTTTTTGCAAGAAAAAGAAAAAAAAATAATGATAATACCTCCTACTTCCAGCATCTCCAAAGCAATTTCAGCAATAGTTCTTGATTCTTTATGACAAATAAAAACGACATCTTAGTTGTTTCAAATGTGGAGTGATTATCAGCTGTGAGTTGGGGGTTTCCAGGTACCAACCGCAATGCCCCGTGCCAGAGCCTTACCATCAACAAAGCTCATCTTACTGAACTAGCAACCCTACAGCTGCTAATCGCTGTGTCCAGCTGATGTATAAGTGATTATGCGTCAAAAACAGTTCCGAATGTGGGAGCACTAAAGCTAGTTTTTTAATCATCTACTTGTCATACCACAGTTAGCATGTAGCCCTTCAATCTGTTGGTTCAGATGAACTTGGTATTTGACCTTCTCGTCTAAATCTGTGCAAGATAAGCAAAAATCTTTTCAAAACAAATTTCCCCAAAATATGTATTTTGAGAAGCTTAGAACAAAAAACCAACAAACAAACAAAGCAGCATCAAAATTTCACTTCTGACTGAAGGCACTCACCTGAGCCAATGACAGGAATGGACATGCCTTTCTCCTCAGGGGCGGGGTCGGTCGCTAGGGAACCCTCAAACACTGGGGGCTTTGGGGGAGTGACGCTGGATGACGAACAGGTAAGAGAAAACAAAATATGAAGCTATAGCTGGACTACTCCCTGCAGGATGTTTGGAAGATGCCGAATATGTGAGAAATATATTTACTTGAAAAAGCTCGATTTGTAGTCTGATATGTTGAGTATAACTCAGATTACATTCATTTTTCCTACATTATGTATATGTGTTGTGCCGACTTCCCGGCGGTTAACAAGATAACTGTCTTACTTGTGGCGGTTGAGTGCCAGTTTAATTGAATTCTTCACCACACGACAGCTGTGGCTGGCCGGCAGGGGTGAGGATGCATCTGGCAGCTCCATGCTGGGAAGTCTCTGAGAGGGAGAAAATAAAATAAATCACAACGTGCTTATTATTAAAAACACACAGAAGGCTAAAGTTTGCATTGGAGAATATTTCACTTCTAACAACAAGATACAGATAAGCAACCAAATCCAATCCCAAGACAGAACAGAACCATAGAGTGATGTGATGGTGCTACCGAATCAATTTCGGGGGCAGGTTTGTTGTCGTTTCTGTCGACTCCTCTTATGGGATGTTTTTGAGTTTCCCCAGACTGAACCAAACCATGATTCTAATGCCCCCAAACAAACAGACCCAGTTGTTTCAGGAGATTGTACTGATTGAACTGTAATTACAATCTAGATGCAAAAAACAAAACAAATGAAATCATCAATGGACTGTCAAAAGTATCCTAGGAATCGTGTGTTACCCGTGTCCTTGAGGTATCGATGGTTGGAATGGGCTTGGCTTTTGACTCCGAAAGAGCAGTCTGATGAGAAACAAGGAAACAAATTAGATTGCAGACATTGAGTACATTTGATGCTGAGCTACGAGATAATCTAAATAGGGGTTGGCCAAACTGGGGTGTGCAGCCCCCTAGGGACCCTCAAAGGAATTGCAAGGCGTCCTGAGCTAAATTCTGTACAAATCAGGGGTGAGGGGAGGCGTGGAGAGGGAGCGCACATTTTGCGCACCCGCTCCCTTCTCCACCTGCACCGACGAGGCGCGCGCCAGCGATGGGATGGCTGCGACCTGCGCGCCAGACCACGGTGTTCTCATTTTAATTCTCCATACGAAACCATGTGTAATGGGGACACTTTCTCTGGATGGAGCCACTTCCAGAATAATGCACCTGTTGTGTTTTTTTGTTTTGTTTTGTTTTTTTGAATTGGCATAAAGCCGTCCCTGTATGTGGACATATGCGCGCAACCTCATAATATTATAAAAAGTAATACATTTCTGCTGAAACTGCATATTTTAAGAACACTCATTTTCAGATTTGAACAATTACAAGGCTTGAAGTTAAATCAATGAGTCGAGTGAAGTGTGTGCAATGTGATTGAAGGTTTTTCCTTTTTACAATAGTTAAATAAAGATGTTGTTATTCATATCAATTCATGCATCACTTCATCTCAATTCATCACAACACAGAGGCCTCGCCTACAGGAAAGAGCAGTTTATATGTTGACTGAATCCAATGTTGTGTTGGTCATACTATAGAACGATTTATTGCTTGTGTTTAGTGAAAAATACACAAGATAATTTTTTATAGTTTTATTATTATTTATTTTTAAATATTTTTAGATAATTATTTTCCCAAATTGTTCAGCCCTAATACCAATTTTATTTCAACGTTTGACATTTTTTCAAAATCCAATGTTAAACAATCTCGTTTACAGTTGGTTGCACTAGACTATGTTGTCTTTTAAATAAACTCAGAGCTGAGCCTCTTGTTAATTAGATAAAACTAACTAATGTGTGAAATGTTCTCACAATACGTTCATCATTAAGCGTATGGACTGTGTTTCACAATATTATATCTTGAGTTCACGATGAAAGAATAACAGTAACGTTGAATTACAGTGGCAGGTCGATCTCCTTGCATGTGGGGGTCGCAGGATGGTGGATAGGGCTCCTTGAATGCACTCTCATCGTTTAGCACCACCTGCAGCATCAAAAAGACAAACAAAGGAGGATCAGACACGTGGGTGAAGTTACAGTCTGTGACGGGAGCTTGACCGATGAGACTGAAAAAAATGGCATTAAAGGGTATTATAGAAGAAGAAAAAAAAAAAGGGGGAGTAGGGGTGGATGGTACTATAAACAGTATAGAAAGTACACTGGTACGACTCACGAGTCAGAGCTGCTCGACTCGAGTTGACAGCCGGGTATCAAATCATCCAGTCGCTCGCTGAACCAACAAGCTCCACCCATTCCCAGTCCCCACGGATTCACATGATCAGGAAAATGATCCATACCATTTTGATCATTGTGAGTGAAAGACCAGGAGGCAAAACATTTATTTCTGAATTTGTTTTGATTAAAATGTTATGATCAATCAGAATCGAGTAGGAGTAAACTACTAAAAAGGGACAAATTAAAATTCGTGGACGGTTACCGTCACTGTGGCATGGAACTTGTGGGTGAGTGATTTTGTGCAGATCGAGTCAGACTTTGTGTTGCCTTTGAGGACTCTTGCTCTTTCAGTCAGCTCAGGACAAGGAGCGGGCACCGGGCGGGGAGAGAGAGAGTACTGTAAACAGTGAGTGAGTTAATCACAACCCGAGACACTGACTTGGGTTGCGATTAACTCACTCAGAGCCAGACCTTGACTTCAATAAATGTTCTTAAAATACCTAGTCTGAACTACGTGAAATATGTCCTAGTAATACAGTTATACAGAAGCTGCCAGACGGTTGCCAAGCGTCTGTCAAGCCATATCAAGCGTCTCAGAGTAGGAAACCAGTCATGACTGCCCAGAAATTCTCATCCTGAGACATTCTCAAACTTGGGGTCACTTGATATGCACACAGGGTCGCGGGACATTTCTAAGGCTGATATATTTTAAATATGGTTAACAAACATAGTAGGTTTGAAATATATTACCGTTGCTATATAATCCACTTGGGATCCATTTCTGCTACTCAAATTTACATGAAAGATTTAAGTTGAAAGTTTCATTTTCATGTGCAATGTAGAAAAATGCAATGTAGATTATCTGCACTCAAACCAGTAATGCACCTGCAGTTTAGAAATAAGAAAGATTTTTATTCAGTGTCCAACTGTTGCGTCTTGGCCTAAATGCAAATGGTCACGCATAAAATCAGGGACACCAACACCAAAACCAAAATCAGAGCCCCAGTGTCTCCCAATATGGCAAGATTCAAATTCTGAATTTGAAAGACCTCCACCCTACCTCCGTGTCCTTTTGCCTCTTGGCGAGGTCCTCTTCTGTGGGCGAGTGTGGCCTCTTTGCGGTGGCGCCCACACCATTGATGGAGTCGTCCAAGCCGTTGGGTGAAGAGTCCCCTTTGGGGCTGCTGGTGGCGCTGGGATTCTCATTCGCACTCGGGACTGAGGGGAGCGAGCTGTTAGCTGGCGGAGAGGGAGCCTTGGCTCCGGCAGCTGCCTCTAAAGGACAGGGACGGAGGGAAAGAGACAGGGCAGAGAGAAAACATAAGCATTTAGAGGGAGAGAATCTGTCCATTTTGGGACAGCATTGCTCTGTGGCGCGCGCGCGCACGCACGCACGCACACACACACACACTTTATAGCAACCTAATTTACAATTTTACATACAATAGGTATTTACGAAAACTCGACTACAAGCAATTTAAAATGCACATTTCACTGACACATTTTAACAAAGAAAAAATACAAGATATGTTAAAGAAAACAATTTAGGAAAATGCTCTCTAAGCCCGATAAACTTGCAGGCACACAGACTTTGAAACAGCAATTTTCAATCTTTTAGTTAGCTCGTTTTTTCTTTTCTTTTTATTTTTTTGGTACTTTTGGTCTACTTTTGGTTTTTTTTGGTCACATTTCCAGATAGGAAAAATTGTAGACAGTAAGAAATATTTACAGAAGGCAATCTAATAATCACTGGAAGAGCGAAACTCACTGGAGCCAATGACGGGGATGGACATGACCTGGACCTTAGCCGCCGGTGAGCTGTCCAGAAGCAGAGGCTTGGGGGGGCTGATGCTGCCAAACACACAGGGGGGAAAAATATGACAGTGAACCACTGTGGTACAGATTATGGCTCAGACTATACCCTGCATAACTACATTCCTTAGAGGCTAATGTAATGCAGCAGAGATTTGTTTTGAAGTTGTGGGCGACCGAAGCCTTTTGCACAAGTGTGTTTTGCTTTTGGAACTACAGGATGAGGAACAGTCTGCGTTCCCACTCTTTTACCTAAAAGGTGTCTGCGGGTATCCATGAGTTTAACTTCATTGACTTTACTAAAGACCTCCTTTTTAAGACAATTTAAGACTTAGGTAGGGGGACAGGGTATTGGGTAGAAATCAGGAAGGTTATGTTCTGGATAATTCTAACAGTGATTGGAAACAGGAATAAATTGGACCATTCATTTATTTCTTTTTCCCTGAACAAAGAAAGGTAAGTACAATGATTTTCTTGGATTTCTCTGCACAGGTAAGTATAAAGTGTGTTGTGTTCATTTAGAAAAGGTAAGAATAAGGTTCAGCGGTAGGCTTAGGGTTTGATGCAGAGGAACTTGAAAAAAAATGTCGGGATAAATAAGATCTGTCAAAATGTTTGCACTGAAAATAACACCTGATCAATTTAAATGTAAGACTATTGATTGATACAACGTTTAGTACAATTGAGCGGTTAATCACATTCCGCAAAAACTCAAAGAGTCCGACCAAGTTAACCAAGTAAAACAATAAAAACAAAACAAGAACTCGCTAAAATGAGCGCTCACACCTGTCGTCAGTGTCGGAGGTAGCCTTGCTGGTGGGCCGACTGATGGCGGTGGGAGAGCTAAAGGGAGTTCCTGAGTCAGTGTCTCTGGAGCTATCCAGGTGACTGCTGTCCAGCGACATGCGCTTTGAGTTTCCCCCGCTGGAGCTGCGGTTTAGCTCCGCAATGCTCTGTGGGGGTTGAGGAAAACAGGGAAGAATGAAATCAAGCTGAAAAGAGAGTGTGATAAAACACTATAAGAGGCCTTTGTCGATACAATAATTGGTAGTACGGGATTTGGCTAACCCTCTTCTTCTTCTGCACCAGCTCCGGAGGAAGGTACTGGTGGAGCTGTTTCTTCTTCAAGTGAGTCGCTTCGATCTTCATGCCGTCCTTCAGCATGTTGATGTTGTTGGCTTGTCTGTACACTGCAGGGAAACCATCGAGGTCCATTTGAGGTTCAGTGTCTACTGCTAGAACATCTGGACAGTCTTACAGGCATGTTGGAGAACTGGATTTGGCATGAAGTGGAATAATTGACCAACTACAAGTGGGATTATTATTTACATTTATAATATGCTTGGCACCTTCGCACCAACCTATGGTCAAAATAATGTGTAAATATTCCCCGTATTTTCCTTTTTTTGGAAGAAGTTGGGTTTACCAAATCAGTAAAATGCAGATAACCTGTTATTGAATAACTATAAAGACACTAAATGTATAGATAAATATTTCTTGTTCAAATGTTGAGCACAAAGTGTTTGTCACAAGGACTGAAGAGCCTCTGGCAAGGCCAGATCTACGTTTCCTCCTGTTCATCAGCAAAGTAAACAGTCTGTACAGACTGACTTTTCATTGTCATGCCCAGTGTGGCTTTCATGCAGTTATAGACCTGCCAACCCTGGGAAAATATTTTGAGTACCACAACAGTGTAACAGAAGGCAAAACGACTCCATCAGATATTCACACCATAGCAGTCTTATAACAAGGATAATCACATCATATGCAAGCTACTATGGCTAACTATATATATATTGATTTATATCATTAGGATTTACCTCTTGAAATGCATCATCTTGCAAAGTTACTGAACATGTTTCCCAACTAGAGAACACCGATTGCAATTTTCTTAGCCAATTCCCATTTCATTTTTTATCCTTTGTCTGACCTGCAGATTCCAAATTCTGATCTACTGTATGTCGATGACAAATACATCATGTGATCTGATTGAGCTCACATGATTGGACAGCTGCACACACGGACTACCACTGCAATTTTCAGTGACCACAATAGTGATATTGCTGATTTTGACACTGTTTATTATTGTTCATCATTCACTATGGAACAATAACAGAACATGAAACGGTCACTGAATTCCAATTCAATTGAATATGGGACTGTCACCAAGTTTCAGTATAATTCAACCTGTAACTCTCACTGAGTTCAATAGGACACAACATAGAACCAATATGGAAATGTCCAGTTCAAACTACAAATGAAAGGCTCTTTCACTTTAAGTGCAAATATACATTTATATGGCACTTTGCAAATACATTTCAATCATTACAAAAAAAAAAATAAAAAAAAAATAAATAAATGGCTGACTCTTCTCACTCTCTGTTCACTGGAAGTCCTCCTTCCCTCACCGTGCGTTAAACCAAGTGAATCAAATCAAACGACTCGTTTTACTGAGTGACCCATCAAGAACCGAGTCTCAAAAAAGAGTCAAACTTTTCATCACGATCGGCGCTCTGCTGTCACAGCGGTGGAAACGCAGTCTGCACAAAGATAGAATATTGTCAGGCGATAAATAATTGTTCTAATCTTCTTTGCTGACCTTGAAGTACCTCCAAACAGCCGACATTTTCTTTCTTTTGCTGTTTGAGCGTCAACTTCGTTACATTACTTTGCATCGGGTTTGAGTATTGGAGCATTTTTAGGAGTACAGTTACATGAGAACAGTATATGGTGTGTATATTTGACCGGCACAGAATCTGAAAATATATGACACTGATCGACCGGTGAAATCCGACCAATTCTGGTCACTGGCCGATCGATCAGTGCATCTCATGTTTTATATGTTAATTACGGTCACATTTATGTGCTTTATTATACCTCTCCCACTTCCCATTTTACCTCACAATGCAGCGTTACACCTCGGTGGATAATAAAGTACCGCTCAGTGCACTGCTGCGTATCAGTGGATGTTGAGTGAGAGGAGAGGGAGGGCTTACAGAACCACAGGTCGTAGCATCTGGTCCAATCCCAGGGATGTAGCTAAAATACCCAATAAATGTATGGTATTGCTTTGTATTGATTGATGTCATTAAATTAAAATTTCATACATACATAGTGTAGTTTCAGCTGGCATTTCATACCTGCAAATTTTGACTAAGAAATTGCGTAGTTGGTACACAAAATGTGTGCAGGTTGGCAGGTCAGTAGTTATATTGTCCTGTTATATTATATTGTATTGTAAGATAGACGGCACTGATCCAACACCCAGTATCAGAATCAGATTCAGAATCATCTTTATTGCCAAGTAAGTTTACACGTACAAGGAATTTGTCTTGGTGTATGGTGCACACAAGAAACAAATGTAAAACAAGAAGTAAAATATATAAGAATGTAAAATAAGGCAGTTTTTTTTCTTTTTAATAAACCTGTCTAGTTTGTGAAGAAAAAGAAAATGTGCAAATGTTTCATCTAAAGTGTAACAGTATGTGCAATGTTCATGGATAGTAGTCCAGAAGAATGAGCAACGTGCGTTAATGTTATGCATTGACATACCCATTCAATTTAAGGCGTATCAGGCGGACATCAAAGAAAGGGAAAAGTAAGAATCTAAATCCTCCAACAAACCTAGCACGAAATATCAAGCACTTATGCGGAATAGCAAAGAGAAGTGATGTAGGCCACGTGTGGCCTTAAAGTTACCATGACAACAATAGCATTTTAGCCATTCTTTTTAGTGTGTGTGTGTGAGCTGCCACAATGTTAGCTGTGTGGAAATACTTCACACTAAAGGTAAAGACAAGCAAAACAGCAGAGTGAAATATTTTTAAAGCAAGTGTATTGAGGGTGTCACCGGCAAAGGAATCTAATGCACAAAAGTGAATAAAGCACTTACAGAAGCATCAATTAAAGAAACACGTCAAATATATTCAGGCTACAGCTGCTAAAAACAAAAGTGAAAAGAGCTGAGTTAAAGAGTTGGGAAAAAAGCTTGATTTACAAGGCGTAATGTAGACAAAAGTGGCGTCAGAGGTCCTTATTGCTGCTTGTTTCAGCCTGTTTGGAAGATTTGTTGACTTTCCCGTGCGTTGTAACCACCTCGCAACATATTTTTCACAACACCTGAGGTTGTGAGATGTCTCTATAGTACAGAGGTACTTCCCTTTTTCAGCAACAAGTGACTTCTGTGTAAACATATTTGCCACCCATTTTGTGTTTGTAGTTTTGCTCCCCACCCCCGTGTGTCTGGCGGTTTCAGAGACACACAACCGTTTTGGTTGGGAAAAACTGTTCCAAACCTTAAAATACATTGACCCACCTGTGTCGGTAAAGGACTGGATGTCAAAGGTCAGGTCTATGTTCACACTCTCTGCATTCTCCACTTTCTTGAAGTTGATCCCAATGAACCACATGGAAACAAAGTCATTCCTGTTTGGGGAACAGAGAAACGCGTTAGTGCTATGATATAATGTAATGAAATAGCTGCTTTTCACATTTTAGTGTAAGTATCGTGGCCTATAGACATTTTCTTCTCGATCACACCCATATAATAGGGATAATGTCACACCACTCCCCTATATCAAAACAAGAAAAAATACTTATATATTTGCAAAGTGAACATCTTTTTCAATCTTAATTAGCTACACGCTGACAAGGCTCAGCAGTCTCACTCGTTTCGTGTGTCTTTGGATCCCGGAAAGGACTGGGGGTTGACGTGGGCCAGAGTGATGTACTCATTCCTCTCCAAGTTCCCCACCAGGACCCGGATCTTGGACTCCACCAGGCCAATCCTACCAGGAAACAGAAGGATGCATAAGAAAGATTTGTCGATTGGAGCTTTTCCTGCATAATTTAAAGACGTCTGCCTTTCATTAGACTTGGTGTCCTTAGCTTGTTTACATGTATTTTAGACTGACTGGAATGAATTACGATGATAATATTGTGCGAACAATCAGTCCAATAAATAAAATGCTGATTGCGCTGATATAACTTGAGTTGTACAGTATTCTCAGACCCAACTGACACTTCCTCCCCAGTGCTCACCATTCTAAGTGGTTTTCTTCTGTGGATGCACTGGCGGTCAGAACAATGTAATGTCTGGGGGAAAAAAAGCAGATAAAAGATATTTACTGAAAAATGGTAATTATTCCTTTGTGTGGAGAGAAAAAAAACCCCAAAACAAAACAAAACAAAAAAAAAAAAAAAAAAAAAAGTAGCTCCTGGAAGTAAGATTTGCTAGCAAATAAGTGAGAAAGCCAATTGAATCAAGGTCAAAAGAATAGACATTTTAAATTATAACATACCCTGACAAGCCATGTCAGGGATGCATTGATGAGGATTAATTTGGGCAGACATCAGTGAATTACAATTATAATAATATATAATTATAATTACTAACATTGTAATTTGCTGATCACCAGTCTGGTCACAGACCGGTAGTTCTCATTTACAATTAATCAGAATTTTTTTTTAACTCACTTTTACAACAAACTTAACCTTTCAGGCGGGAATAACAGCATTCCTTGCACACAAAAAACACAGGAAGAGATTGATAAATGAGATTGGCTGTTTGGAACAAATGAACAAGTGAGCTGTGGACAAGGTCCATATTAATAGTAAAAAAAGCAAAAAATAAAAACACAACAAAGAAAAAAGCCCCCAAAAAACCCCCCCAAAAGAAAACAGTACAAGTCTTCCTTTCCACTTCACCCCAGACCTATACAAAGAGTTGACAATATGAACACAACACAATACAATACCTTGAAAAAGTTTTCAGCTCACAATCCTTCCTCCAACATAGTTAATTATTGACACAGCTATTACAGAAAGATGTCCCCATTACCCCTTACTCAAGTGTTCCATTCCGGAAACTGTGGGGCACGGCGGTTTTAAGATCTTGCCCAAGATGTTCAATGGGGTTAGGTCAGGACTCTGACAGGGCAACTCAAGGACATCGGGTTTCTTCAGTATAAACCACTCCAGCTCTGCTCTGGCAGTGTGCTTTGGGTTGTTGTCCTGTTGAGAGACAAACTTCCTCCCCAGTTCAAGCTTTCTGGTAGAAAAGACCAGCGTTTTATCCAGCATCTCTCGACATTGTGCACCATTCATCTTCCCATGAAAAGCATCCCATCATTTTGTGAAGACCAGGAAGAACCTGGCCGATGTGCAGTGTTTACACTGCTTACTGTTCCAGCCAAAATGTTTCGCTTAACTCATCGGCCCAAGACTTTCTGCAACATCTTTGCAGTATCTTCCAAGTGACGTTTCGCAAATTCAAGATTGTATTTTTCCCCCCTCAGCCAGGGCTTCTTCCTTGCCATTTTTCCACAAAGGCCCCTATTATGCAATGTCGTGGAGATAGTTCAACAACGAACGTCACATTCAATCTCAGCCAATAACTTCTGCAACCCAGTCAAAATAACTTGGTTTCAGAACAAGTTGGCATCACAGTAGCTTCTCTTAATGAGTGCCATTCTTTTTTGGAAACTACATTTAGAGGCAACATGCCCCAGGCAGCGTGTAACTGAACCTTGGGAGTAGGGATGACTATGTTTTTATGATGTTTGATAGTTAGGGTGTTGGTTTACAACAATTTATTGGTTGGTTTACAACACCAGGGTTCCTGACTGTAGTTCTCTGTGGAAAGAATACACTTCAAATCCGTGCGCTTCAACATATAATTATGTTATATATATATATAATTGATCAATAACTTACTTGTACTTTTGAAAAAAGTTGGGGGGCTCAAAAAGTTTGGACCATTCCGCCTTTCCCTGAAGAATCTCATCCGTGACGCTGAGACCTGTCGGCAATAGTATTACAAGCAGAACACCACATGTAGAAAGAAATGTCACCTCCAATTCTTTAGAAAAAAGGGATTTAATAGTTGTCCTTGTGTATGATTTCCGTAATAATAGGATGTTGCTATAAGAGCTGTCACAATTATTACATAATTGTCATCATTTTGTACATCATCAAACAATCATCCAAACTCAAGAGATTTTAAGCCAATTTTAGAAATGCTGGAATGTATGGAAAGTTGGTGCATTTCATCAGTTGTAATTAACAGTCTACCTGAATGTTTATGTTCCAATGAAAATATTGACAATTCATTGACAATAAGTGGCTCTTCTTCATATGTTGTATGTGTATAACCGAACTATTACACCATCAGTTGCAGAAAGCAAACAAAAATAGACAATTACATTGCGCAATTGCGCATTGCGCGTACAATGATTCGTTAAAGATTTCATGATCATGACTGTCCTAGTTGCAACAATGTGTAACTATTAATGAGTTTTTACTAAATGACCATACATATCTTTCTCCCACACGCCCCAACCAATGTACCGTATTTAAACTCCTCGTTCATGATTGTGCGGGTGGAGGTGGAGACGTTATACGTAGAGTTCTGCTGGGGATAGGCAGGTGTGATGATGGGCATTAGGTGGTATCTATCAGATGGGTTAACCTAAAAGAAAGAACAATAAAGTCAGTGCCTGACTGGCAATGTAGCAGAAACGGGTTTAAGCTGACAAACCTTTGGCACATTAAAGCACATGATAAAGAAAATGGCATTAATCTTACCTAACCCTTGACAAACTCATCAAAAATAAATAAATAAAAACACAAGATCAACTGATCAAATCTATGAAACGAACCTGAAATAACTGTTTATGGGTATTGAAATTGTCCAATAATTACTATGAGGCTCTATAGGAGGCACACCAAAAAGTACATTGGCAGTACGTCACAGCTACTGAAACAGCCTGACTGCCTTGTTCTCAGAAACAGTAGTGTAGGAATAGATTCTGTGGACCAGATGATAATTTGGGGGTTTGGACCACATCCATGCTGAAAATGTCTGGTACAGTGGTACCTCGACTTACGACTGTAATTCGTATGTCGAAGCAATTTTTCCCATACAAATTATGAAATCATGAACGGTGAAAATAAACAAAATACACAGCACAAACACAGTAAATATGAAAAAATATAATACTACGTGCACACACTCGCCCGCTGACTGACTGCTGACTGGCCGCCGACGCGCCAACTGCAAATTTCCACGGTCGTATCTTGGAGCAGTCGGTTGCAAGTTGATTCAAATTTTCGCAACTATCACTACTCGTATCTTGGATTAGTCGTAAGTAGATGCAGTCGTAAGTCGAGGTACCACTGTATTCCCCTTTAAGGAGGGTTAGAGAAAAATAGTCTCTTACACACAATGGCTAGACGACTGGGTCAGAGCATTTCCAAAATGACAGGTCTTGTGGGGTGTTCCTGGTATGCAGTGATTAGTAGCTACAAAATGTGGTCCAAGGAAGGACAACCGGTGAACATCGACAGGGTCATGGGCGCCTATAGCTAATTGATGGGTGTGGGAAGCGAAGACTAGCCTGTGTGGTCCGATCCCACAGACATGCTACTGTAGCACAAATTGCTGATAAAGTTCATGCTGCTGTGATAGAAAGGTGTCAGAACACACAGTGCATCGCAGCTTGTGGAGTACGGGGCATATCTGCAGACTGGCGAGAGTGCCTACAATGGGCACGTGAGCGTCAGTACTGGACCATAGAGCAAGAAGGTGGCCTGGTCTGATGAATCACGTTTTCTTTTACATCATGTGGACTGCCCGGTGTGTGTGCGTAGTTTACATGGGGAAGAGATGGCACCAGGATGAACTATGGAAAGAAGGCAAGCAGACGGAGGCAGTGTGATGATCTGGGCAATGTTCTCCTGGGAAACCTTGGGTCCTGGCATTCATGTGGATGTTACTTTGACACCTACCACCTAACTTAACATTGTTGCAGACCAAGTATACCCCTTCATGGCAACGGTATTCCCTGATGGCGGTGGCCTCTCTCAGCAGGATAATGCACCCTGCCACACTGCAAAATTTGTTCAGGAATGGTTTGAGGAACATGACCGAGCGTTCAAGATGTTGAGCAGTAGGCGGAGTGTCCCCGTTATGCACAGGCACTAATTACAGATAGAGGGAGACAGGTCCTGATCTAGACCTGATCTAAGGTCTCCTATAACCTTCTCTCCTATCCTCCTATGATAAGCAGACTGTGCTGCAACTGTACCGTTCGCACACAAGCAGCCACTTTCACCTTTGTAGTATCAGCCTAAGCATCGATAACATTCTTAGTATTCTACAAATTCTAATTTATTTTATGATTTATATTATTTGATAATAAAAAAAGCAAAAAAAACAACAAAAACAAACAGTGAGGACGAAGGGCAAGTAATGTAATTGGTATACGCCCGAACAACGTGTAACACAAGCACCACCGATAACCCCAGCAACCCTACTGATCAGTGTACATAACCACAAAACCTACCTCCAGAACCTTCCCAGATATTGTACAATAACAAATACTCACTCTGGGGTCCCACACTGGCAAGTTGAGATTGCTGTCTTCAGGCTGTTTCAAAAGCACTGGATTTGGCCATTCCCTGTAAAAGAATGATGACATGTATTGCAAAGTTTGAGTGAGCACTGGGACTTTTATCTAAATGTGGTAATCCGCAAGATAATTTTGCTCTAAATAATACCACACTGAAAGAGGCATTCAATGTATTTACGTTATGTATTTGTTACTCTATATGCTGTTTCCATATATGCTGTTGTCGGACCGTCTTTCCAGGAAAGAATCCAAAGATTCGGCATGCACAAGGGGTAAAATGAAGCAGCGGTGGATATGATAAACCAGCATGGCTAGATGTGGCCAGTAAACTCAATATGTATTTACATCTTTACATCATCATTTAGCAGACGCGTTTGTCCAAAGTGAATTACAATTATTCATAATGATGGATACAGCCATCAGGAGCAATTAGAGGTTCGGTGTCTTGCTCAAGGACACTTCAGCACACTATCAGCAGGAGCTGGGTATCAAACCAGCAACCTTTTGATTATTGAGGACCCGCTCTACTTACTGAGCTGACCAAGACAAACAACAATAAATTGATCTGGGGGGGGGGCATGATTTGGAGAAAATAAAATTACCATCTTAGAGTGAATAAAGGGGTAAACATGGATGTTGGAA
The DNA here is from genome assembly GCF_960531495.2 of Zeus faber. Taxonomy (NCBI): domain Eukaryota; kingdom Metazoa; phylum Chordata; class Actinopteri; order Zeiformes; family Zeidae; genus Zeus; species Zeus faber. The sequence continues at coordinate 9,211,042 of NC_137202.1, read as the reverse complement.
AAAAACGAAACATTGCAGATTCTAATGGATTTCTGGGACGTGTAGTGCAATCCACTCAACACAGACAATATTATGGATTTCCACTTTAAGATCGATGTCAAGTTGAGATAGAGGGAGATAGATATCTCAAACAATGGCGGTGTGGAACATTGACATGTCTTTGCACCGCCACAAGACTTGAGATTGAAAAGCCATATCAGAATAATTATAAGGGAACTAAGATCAGCTCAACTGCTAAATAAACTTACCATTTTGAGAAGACCAGGAAGAATTTGTGTACCAGGGTGGCAGCCACAGCATTAGGGTAGAGCTGACATGTTCTGGCTACAAGCATGGCCCATGACACCCCACCCAAAAAACCCAGCATGTTGGAGTAGATCCCACGGCCTAAGGAGACACACATTTATATTTGAGTTTAAAGATATGCAATTGAAGCACTCATTTTAAATGAGCAAAGACATTTTTTGCAACACAATCAACATCAATGCCTGGAATTCACATACGTTTAGCCCATAGTTTGATTGCTCTCAGTGTCAGCCTAAAGTTCTCCTTGTTTGGCACCAGGTACAAGATCTCATCAGTGACTCGACAACCTGTGTTAAAGAGAGGGGTGAGGGGGTATTTAAAGCCGTATTTATACTTTTTGAGCATTGCAATTGAACCACAATATTACACCATCTTGTAAATGTCCTCAAACAATCACCATCTCAATAATCACCAGTAAACAAATTCAACTCCAAATCTCATCTATATAGTTCACATTAAATAAATTAACTAATAACTAAATTAGCCCGCCCCGCCCCCATTATTCTTAATAAATATCTCTGCTACAGCAAATGTTGTACTCATAAAATACAACCGAGGATGTGTAGTGTACCATTGAGGCTGCGGATACAGCGAATGTCCAGGTTTCGTAGAATGGAGTCCCCCCTCAGATCCAGGTTGTCTGGTATGGACTGCAGGGCCAGTCTAGCAAACAGCAGGTCAATCTGGTAAAAGAGAACATTTTGCTTGTAAGCACCTATGTTAAAACAGCACTAGGTAACTTTTGGTATTGGCACCCCTACAGATAATTGCACTTATACAACATTGTCGGAAAACTCGGCCCGGTGTCTGAAAATAATTCATTTTACCGGACAAATCTGAACCTTATCAGTCACGTTTCAATAACAGTCCATGTCACAAATGCAAATATAATGTACACCTAAGTTACAGCGCCCCTTGCATAGACCTTGCTGCTTCAGTGAGCACTCCACAGGACCCCTGGAGCCTCTCTCCCTGCGAGAGCCAGCCCCGTCCTACTGGTGTGGGTACTAGACGTGCTTGGCCTGGCCGATCGGCTTGCACACGTGAGCCAGAGGGTGAAAAAAATCCCGTGGAGCAATGAAAGTGAGGGCGGGCGCACGCTGGCCGATGCCACCCATGCTGTCTGGGAGGTGGAGCGGCTACGTTTTGTTTGAGCATTATTACCAGACATTTTGACCAGCAAGTTTATAATTTATCTTTTTTTAAAATACATTATATCAGGCCAAAACACGGTAATTACCGGAGCCAAACATGAAGTGACCCGTGGGTGGAAAATAAAGAGGTGCCATTCTCCATATTACAAGTCAGTGTACCATCAAAATTACTCTGAAGTTGCTATTTAAAGGTAAAAATGTTACATAGTGTTGCTTTAAGTCAAGACACGGAAGCACCAGGAAGAGATAACAAAACATCTGAAAAAAGACTCAAGATTCAGAAAGCAATATCACATTGAGTGGTACTCCATAGGCAGGAGCAATTTAGGAGATTGATAGAATTTCCATACCTCTATTCCATCAAATTTGAATTTGATCACAGGTACAAAGGCATCCTCCACAGCCTGAAAAAAAAAAGGGCCACAATTAGAGGCCTGAGATTAGATTTTAGTTTCCCAATTTAGATATTATCAAGGTGGGAAACTAACACTCATTGATAAAATGTTGGTTACATTTTGGATTTGGCAAGATTTCCATGTCACTTTGGGTTGTATAGTATATAACTATCTATGGACATGTTACTTTGTTGTCCAAATGTAATAGGTTTGCAGAATGGTTAGTGCCTAGCATATATTTAGTTTATGGCATAATTATTGTTTTTTTTCACCCCTGTAATTAAATAATAATTGCTATGCTTTCAACAGACTTGCCCGTAGATCCTTAATTTCTTCGCGCTGTTTTAACTTCTCAAAGAATGACTGGAAAAAGTCAGTCCTCTCTACATGCCGTGGAGCCACACATAAGGCATCAATATCAGCACCTGTAACAAAACAAAGAGCAATGACAATTACTAGAACAAAAACATGACAACTTTGAGATAAAACTTTTGCCAACGGATGTACCAGAAAAAAATACCTTTTGTGTGCACGCCAAGTCGGTATGACCCAAATGTGAATATCTTGCCTCCAACATTACTTACTGCAGATGGTGGAATGTTCTGGGAAGACATAAAAACAAGAAAAAACATTGACATATTGGCAAGACACTCTTGTATCATGAAAGGATGACTTAATACTGTTTTTGACTTTACTAAATAGTCACCTTTTATGACTCCATATCAGCAGCTAATGTTCCAGCAAACGTTCCAATAGCACCTACCTTAGACTCACTGATCTCTGATATCCATTCTTTAACAAAGTTATTTAATTTCCCGAGAACTGCAAGTCTGCAAGGAGAAATAATCACTGTCAGGTAATTGGTCCATAAATTCATCTTCATAAACTGTATAATTAATGGAAAAAACGATGGTGGATTCCCACTGGCACTGACATCTTTTATAGGGAAGGGAAAAGAAACAAACAAAAAAACACCACTTTCTTCAAACAAAAGACAACAGAAAAGCATGAACACTTTAAATATCACTCTTTCTATATGCAGGATTATGTCTAACAACTTAAAATGTCACATGGAAGCTTAATTAAATGTTTGTGTGCTATTGTGTCTCACCTATGGTTCAATTCATCTTCATCTTCAAACACCCCGAAAGGCTTCATAGCATCACTGAGCTTCTTTGTGTAATGGTGATCTATTTCTCGCGGAGGGGCATGGCTAATGGCAGAGGTGATGCCATAATGTTTCTGAGACTGCTGCCCGCTAAAAAATGTGAGGTTGAAAGAAGAAGAAGAAAAAAAAGGGAGGGGGGGCATAAGGACAAACAGCAATAAATGCAAATGTATACGTATGTGACAAAAAAAACCTCTTGAATCTTGAATCCAAACCTACTATCAAGATGTGGATATCTTTCTAGTCTAATGGTGCTAAATTAAATATTGGCGATGTTTAATTATTGGTCATTTTTCTGGGGACCCCCTGGGGGGTACCACACTGAGAACCACTGGTTTAAACAACAGTCACTTGGAGTATTTGGCAGTTGTGAAATGGAATCAGTACTTTCTGCAAGGCTTTGATTGAGAGCTTGAAAGATGTATCATTATATTCCACAGACAAGCAATGGTGGAGACTAACCAGGGACCAAGTACAAGTACTTGGTTACCTTAGTTGAGTAAGTTATGCTCACATTCAATTCTTATGACACCACCAATACAAATTACATTTTCTAAATTAATTGTAATAAGGAAATAAAATTAGCACTCATCTGCAGAAAAAAAAATACAGTGTATAATTTAAAGGGGACATATTTTTCTAATTTTCAGCTGACTTGTTTATTCTGGGACTTCACTGGAGTAGCTTTGCATGATTCACAGTTAAAAAAAAAAAAAAAAATGGAAAACATCTATCTTATACTGACTGGCCCTTTATGCAGCCCCTCAGTTCAGTCTGTCTGAAACAAGCGGTATAAGCTCCTGTCTCTTAAAGGATCTACTCCCAAGAAGCACACTTTCTTCTGATTCGCCAACTTCTGGAAGCCTGCTGAGGGGCAGCAGCCACATCCATGTATCATTCCATAATTTAATATCCGATTTAGAATCCAAAAACAGAAAACCAATAACGACCCGTTATTTCATTGTTCGTTTACAAATAAAAAAAAACAATAACGGGCTGTTTTTCATTGTTTCGATTTTTTTCATAAGTAAAAAATAGAACATCAGCAAATGGGATATTTTTTGTCTTTGATTTTGTCATTTATCATTTCCGATTTTTTGTGACCATGAAGTTATTGACTTTTTTTCCCTGCATGGAGGACAATGAAATGTTTTAAGTGTGGGGATGTAGGGCATATAAAGTTTGGGTGCCTGCACCGGCAGCTGGCTGCTGAGCAGACCGACGCTGCGCATCCGGCCCAGTCCTTCGGTGCGGGGAGCAGAGAGGCTCTCCCGTTTCAGAGGCCTGCTTGGAGGGGTGCTGAAATGGCTCAGAGCCTGGCGGGGAGTATAGGGGTTTCCCTCCGCTCCGTGCATGCCCGATGACGGGGGACCTGTCCCTGCTCTGTAGGCACCTGGATACGGGGGCTCTGTTCCCGCTCCGTCAGTGTGGGGGGAAACGGGCCCTCCGGGTGTAGCAGGGAGACGGCAGAGACACCGCTGGCTGATAATGTTGACATGGATGTGGAAACAGATTCTGACTGTTTGTCCGTTGCCGGCACAGACTGTCCAGACAATCAAAGTTACACTTTAAAGTACATACATTTTTTAGATAAAACATATGGACAGTCTGTGAAGCGGTCGAACAAATTCTGAGACAGGCTGAGAAGGTAGATGGGCGCATCCCTTTACTTCGTGGGCCTGCTGTGCCTGGAGCAGATGACCATACAAAGAAATCCAAGTTGACGTCAGCTTGTGCCGAAAGCAGAGAAAAAAACGAGCTTTGAATGAGCTTTTTGCTCACAGGGATGCCTTTATCATCAGTTACCTAATTATTTGACACTTTGGCCACGTTTAATATGAACACCCTACATTGTAACATATATATATATATATATATGTATGTATATAAGAAAGTAAGGGAAAGCATAATGGTTCCCTTTAATGCCGTGTTATAAAAATGTTTATGCCGTTCTTTCACCTCATTCTTTTGTGTCATTTACGGCATTTTGTGTCAGGGTATTTGTACTTTGACCTAGGTGAATATTCAGTTTGTCTGCATAATTATAACTTTGGCAGACTTTGTGGATGACAGCTTGTCTGGCAGCGGGAAACAGTTCAACAGCATGAGCCTCTGGCTAAGTACCATTAGCAACAGGCTACAAACAGTGCGGGAACACCTGCTTGTACGTTAGAGTAGTGTTTTTTTTTCCCCGGAAACCGGCTTCACGTTATTTCCATGAAGACGACTGTAATTATTTATTTGTTTTGCTAACGGAGTTAGATGCCGTATTGTTAACGCTGTACTTGTTGCTAACCGACGAGCTGGAGCCCGGGGCCTTGTTGGGATGTTGTGATGGTTAGCTTAGCCTAGCTTAGCTTGGTAGCCTATTCTTTTGGGGCCGCTTCACGGCACCGTAACGCGAGTGTTGACGAGCGAGTCCCGGCACCGCTTACCTGGTCATTTCTTTCATGACACACCGAATGGTCCGCCGCTGTCGCGCCTGCTAATCTGCGTGAACTCCGTGGGAAACCGCCTCGACCCAGTTCACAACAAAAGTCACTTTCCAGAACGCTGCTCGCTGCTTCGAAGCGTCCCAATGAACCGGAAGTAGTCCGGACGCTACAGTGAGCCGGAAGTAGTGCACAGAGATTGGGGGAAAAAAAATATATATATATATATATTGTAAACAATTATCCAATTAGTTTACTTAACCACCCGTGGTGGGGAGGGGAAAACGCTCTTGAACTCAACTTTAATCCCTATGACGACTTGTCTTATTGAGTGCAACCTGAACCCAGGCACCCGGGGCGGAAATGTCGCACCGATTATTTCAGTCAGGCGATTCGAATGCCCGAACTCCCACAATGCTTTTCGGTAAAGACGAGTTCACTGGATTTGTTGCTGCCATCTAGTGGTTGGACGGTGGTGGTCGATAAAATAGAATGTGAATGAATCATCCCTCAATGTAGGCCTCATAGTATTGTCACCGTTCTGAGAGCGCTAAAGAATATTGGGGGAGGAATTGATAAATTACTGTTTTTCGAGAAAAAGAAGAACATTCAAATTTTATTCTTGAAATACGATCAAATATATTTTTCTCTGCCATCAAACCAGACTACTACGACGACGACTACTACTACTACTACTTCTACTACTACTACTAATAATAGTAATAATAATAATAATAATAACAAGAACAACAACAATAATAATAAAAAAAAAAAGAAAAATGTTGAACATCATATCAAAATCAAAGCCATCAATTCAAATTGTCTCCTCAACAGAAAAGTCATAAGTCAGTGTACTATCTGAATAATGTACTATCCGATCTTATTTTGTGGATTTTTGTTTTTCTTTAGATGGTCACGGTTAAAAAAATATATATATATATAACCCTCTGTCGAGACATGTTTCAGAGAAAAGGTCAACGCAAGCTCTACCAGGCTGATTTCTTTAATTATACCACCACTACCTTATATTACTTTTACTGCTACTACTACTCCCACTGAAAGTCACCCACCAAAATTAATAAATTAACATATATGAAACCAAGTAGAATGTCATTGAAATTACCTTAATTATCAGATTATCAGAATTCCAACTTGGTTTTAAGAATTCTGAGATTAATCATAGAACTTTTTAACATGGCCCTATTTTCTTCATTTGGGCCTAAAAATCGCTTCTCATGCTTCAAAGATTAAAGACAATTCCTTCATAAATCATGAAAGTATAGCTTCACAGAAACAAATATTTATAAATTTCACCATAGATTTGCAATGATTTGTTTTTTGTACTTGCACGAAAGTAGTACATGTTTCAGTTGCATGTGATGAAATTAGAGAAGTTTAATGAACCAGACTCTGTAATGTCGGAGCATATTTCTCCACTATCCCCATTTGGAGAAATGGGGAACGGGAATGTGCAGCGGAGCGGAGAGCGCTCCCTCTCCATTACGCATTTCGTATCAAGATGCCTTGTAGGTATATTGATATAGTACATGTGAGCTTTGCTTACAGAAAATGTTTTTTGTTGTTATAACTAACTACAGGAATATTTTGATAAAAAATAATACATTTTGGAATTTCTGAAGAAAAAAATCGTAACTTTTGATTGGGTGGGCAAGTCACACATTTGAGTGGGCGAGTTTTCTATATACAGAAAACACATCAATTTCAATTAATTTAATGTCTCACAAATACACACACACGCACAACACAATGCATTATGACTAATATATACAATGAAATACAGAGACTACGTTGAAAGATAACAGCATAAAAATTATACAAAAATATCTGTACAGCATCATCTAACAGTGATTCCCAAACTGGGATGGAAGTCCCCTAGGGGGTCACAAGAGATCGCAGGGGGGTTGCGAGGCATTGGGGATTTGAGACATAGTTCCTAATGGTCCAATTTTGGTTCAAAAATCCATGTGCGCGGTATTTCGATTACAATTTTTATCAAAATCCTTGACTATGTGTTTCATTAAATTGTATGCGCTAAGTCGCTCTTTCTCACGTGAAAATAGAACCAATTCAGACAAAATTGACCACCGAGCAGTTATAAATACAGTGCATGGGGAAGAAAATTATTTTAAATAGTGAGGTCTCAGACTGAATCAGGTTTGATTTGGGGGGCCTCTGAGTTAAATAAGGTTGGAAAACCCTGATCTACATGTAAAGGCAACAGGTATTTTGTTGTCATATTCATCCATCACTGGCCGAGCTTCTGTGGCGGCTCCTGCCACTGCTCCTCAGCTCCAACACGCCCAGACTGCTGATCAAACTCTTGACGGCGTTGCGGAAATAAGAGCTTGAGAAGCAGTAGATGACAGGGTCCAAAGTACTGTTCAAGTAGGTGAAGCCAATTGACAGGCTGAATAGCTGGCCCACTAGCCGGAATGACTCACAGTCCTGAGGACGAAACCTCTTGATATACAGCACAGCCAGGCCTGTGACGTTGCTCGGCGTGAAGCAGACAACGAACACGGCGACAATTACGGCAACCGTGCGGATGGCCCTCCGCACCTTCCTCTCCCTGTCCAGCCGCCGCCGGCGCAGGATGCAGGCGATGCGGGCCGAGCAGAACAGTAGCATCAACAAGGGAAGGAAGAACTCTCCAAGGAAGATTGCAAAGTGCAGCTTTATTCCTGGGGGGGGTTCCTCGAAGCCATCAAAGCTCCTGCACAGTAAGTTGTTTTCCTTCCAGTGGAGGAGATTTGTGGCTAAAAGTGGGACACGCAGAGCAACCACCACGGTCCAGATCAGGCCTGCCAGCCAGCCTCCCTGAGTCAGACCCATGCGGTTGATCCGGTGATGTGGGTGGACCACCTTAAAGTAGCGAGTCACGCCCACGGTGGTCATGAAGGCGATGCTGGCCGAGCGGTTGACTGCCAGCATGAAGAGGTTGATGCGGCACCACGCTCCCCGAAACACCCAGTGCTCTCCGCGGAGAAGGTTGTCGATGCGGAAGGGCACGCCGACCAGGAGGAAGAGGTCGGCCAGGAGCAGGTTAAACAGGAAGAAGGTGTTCGGCCTCCAGGCCTTTAGGCGGAAGCAGAAGATCCACAAGGCCAGCAAGTTGCACGGCAGGCCCACGATCATCTCCAGGATGAGAATGGGAGGCAGGATGGAGGCCACCAGCGTTTGTGGGGATAGACAGTGCATTGAGGTGTTGGTGAGATTCAGCAACCCGGGGACATCTTTCTCAGAGGCCATTCTCTCCGACAGTCGTTTAAGGGAGCGGTCGAATCGGTTTATCTCCACACAATCCGCCACGCTTTGTTTTCAGGAAATCAGAAAGTGCAGACCTTTACCTCCTCTAAATATCTGAAGAGGGAGCGAGTGAGAGAGAAGCGCACCAGTGTCATTTATATATATACAAAAAAAACATCTCCTCGCTTTGACCATGACGCCTTTCAAGACAACCACGATGCTTCATGTTTGCATCATGGCTTTTATAAATGACTGTTATCATCTATAAAATAATTTTTGTTTTTGTCCAAAATACAGTCCCACTAAACACTGAGTAAATGTGTTGAAATTGAACTTCCTCTTTTTTTCAATCTATTCACACCCACACCCACTAATTCTTACACATTTTATCAGTTCTTTTCACTCATTTCCTATTTCAATTATTTTGGTGTTTCCCTCTCACTCATCTTTAGTCATCTGAACTGTTGCTCTTAACACCTGCACATGTTGCACATCCACGGTTTAGACTATTTTATATGAGTCTTATGTCTTAAAGAAAAAGAAGTACCTGTCTCTTAAAAAAACGTCTGAGAAACTTCAAACTACATTCTTTATGTGTTGTAATATTTCCAGTTTAGATAAAGAAACATCTTAGGTGTGTGAGAAAAAAAAAAAGTCCTCAGCACTTACCAATTCCCATCCATAGTTAGTCATTATAGAAGGAAGTGTGCACCTCTGTCTTCTAGTCAGGGCATTCTGGGGGTTCTCTTCTTTTTCATAGCGTACTTCCTGGTCATTCATGGGAGGATGTGCGCGATGAGATTGCACAAAACGGCGAGCGGTTCGGTTAACACACAATCCGGCCTTAATTCAGGAAATCAGAGCTAGGCAGCAGGTATTACTAGCTGAGCAGCTTGAGAAAGGGGAATGCCCCGCACTGACCAACTCCCATCTACAGTTAACAATGACAGACGTGGGTTATAGCAGAGCGCTGCCTCTTAATTTCGTCAGAAAAGCCAAAGAAGCTGCGGGTGCACTGATGTCAGGTTTTAACCTCGATTTGATGTGGGCATGTATATATTTACAAGAAATTTGGAGATAATCTAGGGAATATTCATTTTATTATGGTATACATTTATCGCCCAATGAACCTGAACTGGACCATAGACTGACAATGCTTTTTAACATGATAACAGGCCATCAGTGGTCACTGACACTTGACGCCGCACAGTGAGTGTAACCTCCCTCTATGTTTGCCAGATTCACTGGACTTTGAGCTGGACGGCTTTTCACCCCTCCCGATACACTCAGACGCCGGAACAGACAGAATGTTGCCTTCAAATCCCATTCACATCCGTTCTTACGCTCTTTATTTTGCTTCCTGCTGTTGCGGAAATTCAGACTTCAAGTGAGGCGCAAAACCTAAATCTGAGCTAGACAAATAAACTTGGCTCTCAGAATACAATGGTACAAACAGTTATTTGTTGAGTTATCTCAAGAGAGTTGCGCGGCATACGACCAGGTAGCCTGCGGAAAGTCAAAACGCTCCAAGAGGAGAAAGTTGGTGATATCCAAGGGGCCCCTCCTTTTGGAAAAGTGCCGGCCTGCAGGAAATGTATGTCGTAAAAGTTACACACACCAACCTGTCGGGGAAGACAGTCGCATCTTACAGCCTCCACAGGATAAACACTCATAGTCTCAACACACATGGAACGCTGTGGAAAAAAGGACATCATGCTACTGTGTATAAGGTTCAGGTAAGAGAAGGTCGCTCGGGCCCCAGGAATAAGACCTGTGATAAGAACATGGAAGTCGAATCAGCATGGATATCCATATGATCCAAAGGAAGGAAGCTTTCGTTATTAGTTTTCAATGACACTGTTTTGCTTCCCCTTGAATCAACCATTTCCTCTTGATTCCAAATTATCAATGATCATCGTCATAAGGTGCAAGTGTGGTGTAAGACTTAAATAACGAGGCGTTTATTTGCCTCAACCAAACAACGTGATGACGACGTGATATAGAGAGGGAACTCTCGATGACAGTCTTTTATTTTTTTATTTTCACAATGTATTTAATGTGGAGAATTTAACGCCAAAAAACCCCATTAACTCACACTGTGCTGCCTATTTGTTTGCGCGGCAGAGCCATAGTTTTAGAGCTGTGTGAACAGCAGAACTGAACTGAAACGACGCAGCTTCGACCACAAAGGCGAGAGGTAGTTGCAGGACGGACGCTTCCTCTTTAGGATCTCAAAACCTTGGAGCAGCTCCACTGCCACGCCTGGCTACTGCTCCCCTCTGATAACCGCCCCAACTTGGCTCCCGTTTACATGATGCAAACTCAGGGGAGTTCAATATCCACAGCACACACGCACACACACACACACACACACACACACGCTAATATTTGCACACAAACTGGGTGAAAGGACCTGCACGGAGGATCAATTGGATCAATAAAGAACTGCTGCTGCGAAAACAAGACAAGAAGACATAGAGACACCATTTTTTTTTGTTTGTTTTTTTTATCTGGCATTCCAGGTGGACTTCAGAGGTTTCCCAGGAATGCCATGACCCCTCTGGCTTCTGACAGAAGCATCGCTGTCTCACTCTGCTTACACTGCCTCACACTGGGCAGCTTAATGTTTAGCTCAGGGTTCGAAGCACGCGTGCACACACACACACACACACACACACACACACACACACACACACACACACACACACACAGACACATACACACACACACACACACACACACACACATGCACGCACCAAGTCCAAGGAAGGTAGGATTTAATCCAAAGCCACAAGCATCTCCAGTTTACGCTGACCAGGGATGGGGACAGAAGCTGTGCACAGGAGATGGATCGCAGGCAATGAGAGCCCAGGTAAGAACCAGGGTCGGGGATCACACCTCACATCATGTTGATGATACTTCGCAGCACGAGGTGTAATGTGGCATTTAGTGTGAATTTGAGCAGTGAACCAAGAGAGGGAAACAACTCCAGGTTATCGATGAAACCTTGACAGCTGAAATGTCACTTTGAGGATCTTCACCCTTTTTTTATTTTATTCTCCTGCGGGAAACCTCTTATTAGTTTGCAGGTGAACGCAAAGTGAAAACATGTTCAGGGGTTTTTTTTCTGACCTCTTACCTCGCTAAGCTTTGCTAATAGTCTTTTAATCTTCTTCAGAGTTTGCCTTTGAAGGAAGGACGGACGGGAGCTCGATCTTAAATCCTCTGTATTTCATTGAGTGTTACATCATGTATCCAGGCGGTATTTATTTAGTATTTTGTTCACTTAATTTATCATTTAGTTGAATTTAGCTTTGTTTCACAATGTTGAGGGTGTTTAAGTTTAGTCTAGCTTAATTAAGTTTTGTGTAATTTTGATTGGTTTTGTTGTGGCAAGCTTTTCCAGCACACAGTTTTCGCTTAAATATATTTACTTAATAGTAATGATTAATTAGATATACAGTACTTCTAATAATAAGTATGTATTACCTTACTTTCCTTCTTCACAGAAAGTGTGAATATATATATATATGAATATTTAAGTCTAATCATAATGAATTAATGTAATGTAACACAATCCAATCATCAAATAATCCTCATTAAACATAGTAATATGGGATATAAGTAGGAGTGATGGGATCTCATGGGACTCAGTAAAAAGGTTTGTTCAATTTTTTTCTTCATTTGATTGCGTTAGCGTAACAAACAGAGTGCGAGGAAACACCTCCACGACACGTCCACAATTTTCAGCTTGCGAGTCGAAGATTGTTTCGACTGCTCTTTCTCTTGCTCCCACACTCCCTGAATTGAAACGCAGGGAGCTTGTTGGACGTAGCTGCTTGAGGCGCGTGCGTGACCCGCAGCTCACGGCTGTTATTCGTTTGCTCATCAAGGATTAAGTCGTCGAATGCCTGTGTGCCTGGCTGCAGCTAGAGTCACAAATTAAAACGAAACAAGCAGCTCTTTTGCTGGAGTGACTCCCGACTCAATTGTTCGTGAGTGGTGCAGCAGTACCACACACATGACGGTTGCCTTGACAGAGCAATGGCTGCCCTGAAAAGGGCCCAAAAGGTGTATATACATTGATCTAGGCTTATTCTTTGACCGGCTGTCTATCTTGTGACAGGGCCTGAAGACAAGGAGGAGGGAAATGGCTCCGCCCAGCCTCTCGGTCCCCTTGTCCGTTTCTACATCTACGCCCTGCACGGCTGCCTCTGCGAAGTGGTCTTCACCGCAGCGTGCGACTGGTACGACACCCGGGACCGCAGGCTGAGGGGGTACAGCAGCCTGTGGGCCCTGCCCATGTACGCCTCCGCCCTCTACCTTATGGAGGGCCTGCGAGCGGGGCTACTGGCGCGGCGCTGCCCGCTGCCGCTGCGGCTGATAGCCTACACCCTTTTCATCTACCTGTGGGAGTTGTGCTGGGGGCTGGGATTACGGCTCCTTGGCGCCTGTCCCTGGGACTACTCCAACCACCGTTACAACCTCACGGGACTTGTGACTCTGGAGTATGCGCTGCCCTGGACTGCAGCGTCGCTCATAGCAGAGAGACATGTAATAAGGAACACTCTGAGATTAACGCTGGATAAATGAAATGAAACTGGACTGCGTGCATTGTGCTAAACAGTCCTTGTAACAAGTCAAGTGAGGATTTGTTGGGACTGGAAGGTGCAGAAGTGACACTGAAAATCATTCTTGCTCCTACGAGTCGGGATGATATGGCCACAACATGAGAGCGTCAACACTAATAATTTGAGACCCGACATGCACGTGTGCTAATAAATAAATGAATGAATAACCAATCTGTACCATACACCTTGGAGAGTTAGCTTGTACCAAAAATAACACACTTTGGAGGTTTTCTCACACAAGTAATTAGGGTGCATCCTTTCAGCTATTGCTCTTGGCTTTCACAAGTTTTAAGCGTTTACTGATGCTTGTCGATGAAAATTACATCTAGTTTCATTAAACATATTTCTTATGCAACTAAGTCATTTGAAGGCAAACTGAAATGTGCTGAGTGTCTTATGAGCTTTATTTGACCAGTTTTGAAGATGTGAACTTTGTGAAACAACTGGCAATGCAATGTGGTGTTATGTTAACGCAGAACAGGAACCAAAAGGCGCCACATTAACACCATGTTACTGAAGTGTGTCGACACAGTGTTAATAGACACTGTAGTACCTCTCACAAGCGTATGTTCAAATTAATTTCTTGAAAGCAACTCTTGCCGTCTTCCACGAATCGCAAGAAATACTATACTAACTAATACTGATAAGAGTTTAGCTCATAAAAAATCGTGTACCTTCTTCAGGCGTGTGATTCAGAGTAATTCAAAGTGGTGATATTGGACACAGATTTAGGGGGATGGGGAAATAGAGCCAACCGCAAGCTCTATTTCCCCATCAGACAGAGAACACAGGTCAGGTTCTCTTCCGCTCCGGGTTCTGAACAACAAACAGGGCAACGGTCCCCTCATCTCTCTGCCACTGGTACCTACGATGAAAAGCATTTTAAACAGAACAAAATTAAAACATGCACATAGACATGGAACATATCCTTATTTCTAAAAATACTTTGATAATAATGCTATAATAAAAGCAGTGTTGACGTTATTGTTATTAATTCTTAAAGGCCCATATAAGGGTCAAATTGTGTTTTAGTCCTACCATAGTCAGCACACACATTCTACATCACCACTGATAATTTTCCTGATGATACTCTAGCTCACATTTTTAGGTTTTTAATATTGTCTCTGCTTTCAGGTTTTTGGAAGATTCAAACAATATGATGAGAATCCTGCCTAAAAATACCTCCTGGTCCTGCTGATAATTACAGGAACACGTATTTTTTCTCAGATCTGAGATTTTTATCAAAGAAAAAAGGTTCAAAAGCAAAATACGCCAAAATTAAGCACCTTTGACAGAAATGCATGTTGAGTGTCACTGTATTTGTCACCTTGCCCAGGAGATAATTTAAGCACCATATTGTTAGAATTTTCCAAAATCCGAAAATATATCAGTATCAAAAATCTAAAGATGTGAGCCATCATCAGGGGTAAAATGTGTGTGCTGACTCGTGAAGTCAAAACTCTATTTGACACTGGTAAGATCATTTATTAATGCTAGGTTTCAATATTATGGCAATCTAGCACAAATTATTCACAGTTGTATTTGTGTTTTCTAGCCTACTCACTGGGTCTGCTCTGGAATAAGGAGACTGTCTCCAGCGGAGAGAGAAAACTCCTGGTCGTTCATAGTGACTCTAGCTGAACCCTCCTGAGATTGAGAGAAAGACGTGAGAAAGAAGGAGAGAGAGAGAGATAGAGAGAGAGAGAGCGTTTGTGTTTAAGGAGATAAATGCTGCCGCCGCATTACAAGTAACTGTTTCACAGTGAATGATTTGCAGGAAAATAATCTTTGTTCACGCCACCAGGCTGCAAACCAAAGGCACCTTTTGCACATTAACACTTATGTAAAGAGAGCTGACTGTGGATTAATAATGACACTGAAAATATATAATAAATATTGGATTATTGGGACGATCACCTGTTTGCCACCCATGCCATGGCCATCTTTTAAATCAAGAGTTGCCCTGGCAACTGATTCCCCTTT
Organism: Zeus faber; assembly: GCF_960531495.2. Lineage (NCBI taxonomy): Eukaryota > Metazoa > Chordata > Actinopteri > Zeiformes > Zeidae > Zeus > Zeus faber. Next base: position 9,195,706 of record NC_137202.1, on the reverse strand, counting down.
GTTCAAATATATATATGCACTCCCACACATTGCTACATAATTTAGGGAATGTATTTGCATAATAGTAATCAATAATATTTTTAAGCCTCTTCATTGTGCTAAAATAGTTATAGCAGTGTCATTTGAGGGACATTGAATTAGAAAAAGAGGGGACAGCATTTCTTGTACAATACCAGTTGCCAAATCCACACATCACTTTGTTGAGTACACTTCTCCGTCAGCCCCGGTCCGTACAACATTGTCTGTCATGGTCAGAAAAAGCAGGATTAACGATTGTTCTTTTATCCTAAAGGCGTTTTTTCCGTGTTTAAAAATCACTCACAGTTCTTTGCTTGTATATCAATGTTCCTGTGTTAATCTTTAAAAAAATGTGACAATAAAACAATGTGTAATCATAATGTTAAGGTTGGGTCACCCCTACAGTATATTAGCACTACTACTGCCACTATGATCACTTTGAATAATGATATGAAATATGACAGAGTAAAATAAGTGGTAATAATAATAATTAGTGCGTTCGCCGCCCTCTCACCTCCGTCTCAAACTGAGCTCCGAACATGTCGACGGGCCGTCCTGTGGCCAGCAAGGCCCGCTGCTTGTCCACCCAGTCTCTGAAGCAAAACGGGGACATCACGTTCATGGTGCTCAGGTGGAAGGGCGGCTGCCTGAAGACCTCGTCTGTCACACGCACACAAAACACAAAATGGAGGCGAACGCTCACGTTTTGCTATCACAACTGATCCCTTGTCAAGAGAAAACCTGGAACGCTGGCTCTTGGAGAGACTAACGACTAAGAATAACTCTATTTTGAACATTTGATTATTTTTGCACATTTGTGATGAATTTCTATAAGCCCTACGGAAGCATACTACTATGTATTTGCTACGCACATTTGTGGCCCTGTTATTGGATTTATAAATCAAATTGTAATTTTTTATTAAAAGGTAAGAATTATGCATTCATATAATATGTTTACACATTTCTGTACTTGTTCTTGAATGTACAGTATATGTACAGTACCCCAGGGTGCACAGGTCCCAGCTTTTGTCTTGTGTAAGACAATTATTGTGTATTGCCCCTGACAAATAAACAAATTAAAAAAAGAAATACATCAAGACTACAGTTACCTCAGACATATAACATTTCTGGGGATTTCTGTAGGAGGCAATTTATAGGCCCCTGTCCTGTCCTGTCCTGTCCTTTGAAGTCATGCAAGCCAGTGATAGATTTACAATTTACCTTCTACAATTTAATTCTATTAACAGAATAAAAACAACAACAAAAAAGACTCACTTGGGTCAGGTTTTCCTGTTTTGCACTGCTTGGATGCCATGAACCTGTCGGAGGGCGGTATCTTGTGAGAAAACAGGCGTTTAACATAAAAGCTGTGGCGGCACCCAGGCATTGTCAAGGGAAAAACAGGCGGAACATCATGTCTTACTGTTGGATTATAGGCGCCAGTTGGGTTCCCAGATTTTCGCAGTAGAACCACTTCTCAAAAAGAATATCAGTAGAGTGGTCCACATAGTACCTGCAAGCGTAAAGTAAGTTGAAAATGCCTGGACAAAGTAAAAAATGTCTCTACGGCGAAACTATGAATCTCTTTCTAAGTATGTTTACTGTTTGAAATAGAGAGAATTACCCATGGGAAACAATAAAAACTTGAAATACATCTAAATATTGAATTATTCATATGGATTATATGTAAAATCCAAATTGAGCTGTTGTATGTGTTTTATTCCAATACAAACTGAGATGCCAAATTTATAAAAAAAAAAAAATTATATTATTATTATATTATTATAAATCAAACATATAACGACTTATATATACATATACATATGTATATGTTTATATAAATTGTTATATACATATAACAACTAATTTAACAACTATGCTCCAATATTGGAGAGACATTTTTGAAGTGTGCAGAGCTATAATTCCAGAGTGAATAAAAATAAAATTAGAAACCACTTAAAACTTGTTGATATGATGTTTGAAATACCTAAGGCGTGGGAGCAATGTTTGCATGCAAGTTTGTGTATACAACTCGTCACGAATGAGGAAGTTCAGAGGACGGGTGCACAGTGGGAGGCGGGCGTGTGCAGGGGGGTGGAGTTCACCTCAGGCAGTCGGTCTCGGTGAGCAGCCTCCTCCGTTCCACCACCAACCCCACGGTGTTGGCTTCTCTCTGGGGAGAGTGGGGGATCCGAGACGGCAGCAGGAACATCTAGAATTGCACGCATCAAATAGGGTTGACGATTAAACTCAGATTGTCGGCGAAAAACAAACCAAAGACGTTGTCTGTCATCTGCCGTTATGTTGTGGTTTGGTCAAATCCACAAGGCTCTCTGCCTGTTCTTTTCAACCTGACAATGATGATTTTGTTGGTAATTTGATTGTTTATTTGTGGTTTACTTTCAAGCTTTGCATTGTCATATATCCTTTTACAGTCGGCCTGGTACCTCCGGCGACACTAAGGAAGAACTAAAAGCCGTGCCAGCCAAACACAACGCACCTCGCCCTCTTTAATGCGCACATCCTTGTGTTTTCCGTTTTCCACCACCTTCAGGCACATGTCTCCCTTCAGCTGGTAGAAGAGCTGAGGTGACGAAGGGAAACAAGTAGAAAACAGCTTCATCTGCATTGTACTTGGACAGAGACACGTTCACCCTCCCAGCAGCATCCCTCCTGTTTGAACAAGCCGAGCTAATATTTGCGTTCATTAGGCAACACTTGAACAAACGTTCTGGGCAGCAAATGATGATCCCTGTGATATATGGATTATCTGCCACTGAATCAAAATTTAAGTTGAATGAGGGTGTCGCTTTACCCCAGAGTTTTTTTTTTTTTTTTTTGGTGCGCACCCCCTCACCTCTTCTCCTTCCTCAATGTGGTAGTCCTTTCTGGTGTTGGGCCCTCCAACAAACATGATGTTCAGCTGGCAAAAGTGCCTTAGGGAAGCGGAGAGAGAGAGAGAGAGAGAGAGAGAGAGAGAGAGAGACCTTGACTTTTTAGGTACCTTTATCTGCAGTAAGTCATGTCACAGCAGCAGAAACTTGATTACGAAGGAACCAAAAATAGAGACAAACCACAGGAAAACCACAGGACAGTCAGAGTATAGACATCTCTCTTCAGAGACAACTAGGTACGCAGGGATCAGTTAATTTCTTCACTGGGTTTGAGAGAGCTGTTCACTATAAGGACAGCTCCCTTTGTAGCCCAGAGAGAGAGAGAGAGAGAGAGAGAGAGAGAGAGCGTCTGTCATTCGACTGTTTTCTTATCATCTGTTAATCAAACTGACAGTATCGATCTACAATATAACCCTGTGTATAGGAGATGGATATTGTAAACCTGTAAAAACGACTCATGCATGAGTACATTAAGTGCACTCCATAGCCGCGACGATTCCCGATTGTGAGCATCATCGACTTTCTACCGCTTTACGTGTGAAAAATACAATTTGTGAATTTGTAATCTGACCCTTAAAAAACAACAACAACAACAACAACAACAACAACAACAGGAAGTTTCCACTGGAGCTGCACATGGTGTCAGATCACCACGCTAGAGTGGCTCCACAGCAGAAGTCCAAAAGTCACGGGAAAGTGATTTTTACCCACATGAGCTTGTTGCATACTGGCGGCAGGAACTCCCTCTCGTTCTCCGCGATCCACTGCTCCACGTTGACGAGGAGAGAGGGCTCAGACATCTGTGAAACAGAAAACAAATATAAAGAGAGAGAGAGAGAGAGAGGGAACTCAATTCAGATTAAAAGGCCCACTTCATCAAATCACACTGGTGTCACCACTTGCAAGAGTCCAAAATGCAAGAGTGGTGGACTAAGTGGGAGGAGTTGTGTACACACACACACACGCACGCACGCACACGCACACACGCACACACACACGCACACACACACACACACACACACACACACACAGCGAGGGCAGAGGCAAGGGGTAAAGATGAGCTACGAATCGGTTAGTTAGTTAGCTAGGTTGGAATTAGGTTAGCTATTATGTCCGGAGCAACTATTGTGCACAATCTCCGGGTGCGTTGCAAAGACATATCACTGCGTATATGTATGAGCGTATGTATATGTATGGTGTATGTATGTATGAACGTATGTATATGTATGAAGGTATGTATATGTATGAACGTATGTATATGTATGCGACGAATAAACCTCTGGAATCTTGAATCTTGACTTCACAGTTTATCTCGAGTTCGTCCTGTATTTTGCCGCGCATGCGCATTTCGGAGCAAGAAGGGACGTCAGGTTATTGTCCGCCCGGAGCGAGAGAACCAGAACAATCCTCGTCCCAAACCCAGCCACCACCACTTAGTGGATTATGTAAAACCATTATTATCTACTAGAAGTAAAACACTGGCCGCTCTCCCTGTTGGAAGCTGCAAACCGGCTCCTCGGGTCCCTCTATGGCCATAAGCTAATGTATGTAGCACAAACTAGCGTTAGCCGCTGATAACGGACAGACACATACGTCATAGAACCACGCAGTGGAAGCCGTTTAATGACTCTTAACGTAATACCATTGATACGTGACTTCGTCAGCGACCTACTTTTATCTGATATAGTTAAATAATAAAATAAAATATGCCAAGCCCACCATTCATGGCTGAGGGTTTATAAAGGCAGTCTGCCACCCAGGCATGCGAAGCTCCAGTGGCGCAATCGGTTAGCGCGCGGTACTTATATGTCAGTACACTGTAGAGCCATGCCGAGGTTGTGAGTTCGAGCCTCACCTGGAGCAGAATTTTTAGCGACCCAGTCTGTGTTATTATTATTATTATTATTATTTTTTTATCTTGTGAGGGAATAATTAAGTGGAGAAATGCAATACAACGTTCCCCAAAAAGCGTCGTGGAAGTATGTTTAGGTATGTGTGAAAGTGTTCGCCCTCACTAGTTCTACTACTACCGCTGCTCCTGTGTTTAGGTGATGCACGGAGCGCATCATCTGAAACATAGAATATTCTGCAAACTGTTCAAATAAACCTCTAAAACATACCATAATACTCATATTCATTTCTATGCTGCTGTCTGTTTGCACTACAATACACCAACTATACCATGAATAATCCCTTCTATATGAAAATGTATTACTACTGCTGCAATAAATAATAATAATAATAATAATAATAACTGTTTATCTGTTATTTATGGACGTATATATAATTCATGAATTTTAAATAAAAAATTCAAATCAAACAAGTGTCGCTACCAGCACAATACAGTACAGTAGTTCATTCCTCTTATTACCGGTGGGAGGCGGTATTTCAGGTAGGTTAACGTGTGACTGGTGATTTTGTATTTTAATTTTAGTATTACATTTTTATAATTTTATCTCAGTACATTTTCTGTGTTTCAATTTGTTTTATTTTATGTATTTATTTAGATTATAGTTTTATATTTTGTAATGTAAAATATATTTCAAGATACAAGCGATTCAAGAGGTTTATTCGTCACATACATATACATACTTTCATACATATATGCAGTGAAATGCCTTTACAACGCACTCAGAGATTATGCAGAATAGTTACTAAATACTTACTAAATACTTAATAGTTACTTACTCCTTAGCTATTATAATCATGTATCATATTTGCTATACTTCTGTGATAATGCACTACTACTAAGCTTTACCAGTATGGGGATACTGTTAAGTATCGCCATCATTTTCCATCAAAACATATACTTTCTGATTTCTTTTAAACTCATGGAAGAGCATAATGCTTTTTTCCAAATGTAAAAAAACCCAACAACTGAATAATAGGGAATTAAAATAGAGGCCCCTATAATCATAAGAGGGTGGACATCAATGTGTGTGTGGGGGGGGGGGGCGCTTTATATGTATCATCTAGTTCACAAATAACCATTTCATTATTCAAATGTAAATAGTACCACGAACAAATTGAAAGAGAGAGAGAGAGAGAGAAAAAAAAAAAACCCCCAAAACGAGTTCATGGGTCA